>NC_039360.1:70744156-71344156 GCF_003573695.1 Papaver somniferum
TTAACGACTTAAAGACTTCATTGGGATTGTGAAACCAGAACGATACTACTTTTATCGTAGTTGTCTGATCTGATCTTGCATCTTCTATCGTACGAGTACAATCTTTGATTGGCTTGAGATCGTGAGAGTCCTCCGATAGGCAAGATAAAGAAGTCACAAACATCTTCGTCTCACTGTTTGTGATTCCTCGACAAACCTCCTGTGTAGTCAGGAAGGATTGTAGAGAGGTGATTGATTAATCTAGGTTGTTCTTCGGGAATATAAGACCGGATTATCAATTGGTTCATGTTCACCTTGATTTCATATCTTAAGACGGAAAAAAACCTAGGGTTTATCTGTGGGAGACAGATTTATCCTTTGATAGACTTTTCTGTGTGAGACAGATTTGTTTATTATCAAGTCTGTGATTTTGGGTTGCAGCAACTCTTGGTTGTGGGTGAAATCATCTAAGGGAATCAAGTGCGCAGTATCCTGCTGGGATCAGAGGCGTAGGAGTACAACTGTACCTTGGATCGGTAGGAGAATGATTGGGGTTCAACTATAGTCCAGTCCGAAGTTAGCTTGGAGTAGGCTAGTGTCTGTAGCGGCTTAATATAGTGTGTATTCAATATGGACTAGGTCCCGTGGTTTTTCTGCATTTGTGGTTTCCTCGTTAACAAATCTTCTGGTGTCTGTGTTATTTCTTTTCCGCATTATATTTTATATAATTGAAATAATACAGGTTGTGCGTTCGTGATCATCAATTGGAAATCCAACCTTTGGTTGTTGATTGATATTGATTGATCCTTGGAAATTGGTCTTTGGTACCGTCCAAGTTATTCCTTGTATTTGATAAAGACTCGCTATTGATTTTAGCTTGAGTAAAAATCAAATCAAGAGGGAGATATTAACTCCTTGATATACTTTTATCTAGATTGAGTCTGTCTGTCTAGTTGATTCTCTAGCAAAGTATTTCGGAGTTAGTCCATACATATTGCTAAGCAAAATATTGGGTGGTGTTGTTAGATCCCCGTTTTTTCAATTGGTATCAGAGCAGACAAACACGCTAAGACCTCATGTGTTTGTAGCGATCTGACTCTATGGACAGAAGTGCTATCTCTGTAATCGTACCACCAGTCTTCGATGGCTCAAACTACCTATGGTGGAAAGTTGTTATGCGCACATTTCTTCAGTCGTATGACTTCCAATCATGGATATATGTTGTGAATGGCTATGAAACTCCCGTTGTTATGGAAAGAGATGCATTTGTACCTAAAGAAGTTTTTATGTATGATGCTACCGAGTTAATTGCTGCAAGGCAAAACTCCGACGGGCTGAACGCCATCTTGCATGCTATTACCCCAAATCTTCGACATCATGTGGCCTCATGCACCACATCTAAAGAAGCTTGGGATACTTTGGAAAGCGTATTTGAAGGTAACCCCAGTGAAAAGGAAGCTAGGCTTCAAAACCTTAATTCCGAATAGGAAGACCTTTATATGGAAGAAGAAGAATCGTTTGACAATTTTTATCACAAACTGTCTGAAATTGTTAATGCATCATGTGCATTGGGTAAGACCATTCCCGAAATGAAATTATGATGAAAATCCTCCGATCGCTGCCATTCAGATACGAATCCAAAAGACATGCCATCTTTGAGGTAAATAACCTTAATACTCTTTCGCGAAACACACTTGTCGGAAAACTTAGGATTTTCGATCGCGAATTCATGTCAAGAGATGACCATCAATTGTCTAACAATCATGTCACTTCTCCTGATTGTAAGACCTGTCGTCCTAAATTGACAAACGAGAAAATTGAGAATTGCTTTATTTCTATGTTGTCTCTGTTTATACAGAAACTTAAGAAAATACTTAGACGTAGCAAAAGAAAGTCTCAAAAAGAAACTCCGTTAGTCAATGTAAAGGATAAGAATATCCAGAAAAGTCGTACTAAGGAAACTGGTCTTACGTGCTATAAAAGTGTTCAAGTCACTTCGAAAGATCCAGAAACGGAGGTAAGAGAGATAACTAAAGCATGGATGAATACTCTTGATTATTGTCCTAAGGAAATCTATGATTGCTCTCACAGTCTTTTTGCTGAAAATCATGATTCCTTCATGACATGTTCGTCTGTGTCTCATGAGTTGGGTCAACAAATCTCTTCTGATTTTGTGTTGAACTCCAGGAGTTTCTCAGAAAAGGATCTAACAAATCTCTCTGTTCATTTGAGTTTATCTAAGGATCATCTTGGCACGATAAATCAAAAATAGTCCCGCCTGGCTAACCGTTGTATACTGAAAAAGAAAAAAAAAAGTCTACCTTTCATCAAAAGGTATTTTCAAAAATGGTGAAGGATTTGCAATGATCTGCAGTCAAGTTTTTTAAAACTGTGATTACAATGGATATGAAAGTTCTTCATAACTCTCCTTTTCAAATGAATAAGCAGAAACCTAGTGGAATGGATGTTTTCTCTCTTTGCAAAGATTATTCCAGTCTAACCTTGGATTGGAGGCCTTATGCTCAGTAATCTTGTTGAAAAATGATTCTTGTGTTCTCTTCCTCTTATACAAGAATCATGATATACAAGAGGACTGTAATATAATCTTGTTATTTCCTGTTTGTGCTTTTACCAGGTCTTGTTCGTGAACGGTTTCAGCTTTTTGGATAACCAACTTCTGTTAGGGTTTGGTAAAAAGGGTGTTTCTGGGAATTCTACACATGTATTCCTTTTTAAAGCTTTACCTCTTCAGCACTCTCATTTCATCTTCTCTATTATGTCCTCCTCTAGTCTTTCAAGTAGATAAAGTGATGTATGGACGGTTCTATTTCCTTCGAAGAAGATTCTTTTCGATTCTTCTGACAATGAGATGTGATATGACAAACATGTCTCTTCTTCTGATGAGAACCCTACTGTTTCTCAATTTGATAAGCTCTCTTCAACCATGAATCTCGTCTTGGAACAAGTTAGTGCTTTGAAAAATGAACTTGAAGTTTCTTCCAAAAGACTTGAGGAGAAAATGGATAGTCTTGAATCAATGATTAACCTAATCGAAGATGAGCTTGATGAATATAGGGAATACGAGAAGAATATTCAAGGTAAGTGAAATGATTTTTTTTAAAAGGTGTAGATACCTAGTAAATCTTTTTTTGATTTAGTTGGAAGAATAACTAGTATTTTCAATAGCGATGATTGTGACTACACATAGCTATCATTGTTTTCATCTTCTTATGTTATTTTTTTTAGGTTTATTGGTTTTTAAATTCTAAAAATATTTGGAGGATGATATTATTGCAGTATTAATCTGTTTTGAAGTATCGCAATATTTTTATGGGATATGTATTGTTCGCGTCTGTGAACTTGAAGGTCCCATATTGTGTCAAAAGTAAAGTCGTTCATAAATTGATATTCGTATTGATGAAAGGACGAATGGACTTTTGACAATTACAAAAGTTATGCCTATGCAGTCATGTATTTGATGGAAAATAGGATAAAACCTTTTGTTTGACAAGGATAAAGTCTATTATGTCATTATGATGGAAAATAGAATAGATCCTTGTATGTTATCCACGATATTGATCTTCATTGATCCATTTTGTTATGTTTTACCGTGAAGGCTCCATTGTGTGTCTTATGTTGAGCACGATACAACTAAGTCAATTATTCTTATCGGCTTCGTTGGTTGTTCCATAAGATGCTATATGTTGAGCATTATGAACTAAATTAATCATCTTGGTTGGTTATTTAGTTATTTGCTCCAAAAGTCTTCTTTTGTCGAGCAAATCCTTTGACAATTAAATTGATTACTTTTTGATTAGTTTGGTTGTTTGTTTTCCAATTAGATTAATTATAAGTTCTCTTGTAATTAGTCTAGTTGAGTTTTCATATATTCCACAAGTTCTTGTGTTGAGTATATGAACGGCTATACTAATCATGTTCTATTGGTTGATGTAGTCGTATATTCCGTAAGGTTTTTCCTTATGTTAAGTATGTGAACGATTAAGTTAGTCGTCTCCGTATGATTATCTTAGTCGTAGCTCCGTGAGTTTTCTTATGTTGATCACCTTCAATTAAATTGATCAATTTTGTGGTTTGATTTAGTTGCGTATTCCAATTAAATTAATCATGGGTTTTCTTGTGATTAATTTGGTTGAGTTTTGGATATAGAAAATCATTTCTATGGTTTTTGGTGTCCAATTTAAAAATCCTTCTTTTCTTTCGAAATTAAGGTCGCTCTTGTTGTTCTTTCGGGAATGACATCAAATGGGGGAGAGTTCTTTTGAATTTGTGCTTAATGGCAATATCTTGCGGGGTGTGCGGCTGTGGAATTTTATAGGGGTTATCTTGTATATTAAAACTCCTTGATGAATGCATTTAGCTTCAGCTTTATGATTGCATCTAAATTAAGTTGGTATGTATTTTTCTTTTAGTTTATGAAATGTCTCTTGTGGAAATTTCAACCTTTGCCAAAAAAAGGGGGAGAAATATTGTAGTTCACACTACAAATACATATGGTTTTTGGATCATTGTGTAAGGGGGAGTGGTTTCCATGATCGATATGGAGTATTGACTAAGGGGGAGTGTTACATATCACCATATTATTATTATTAAAGTCGTGATATAATTGGACTTTGATGTTACATAATAATACTATGACATTGTATAATAATGATCGAGAATCTTAATTTCTCTCATTGTTATAGCTACGGATCTTCAACAACGGTGATGCTAAACTTACAACCTTTGGGGTCATTGGAGTACTTGGAAGGACGAAGATTTCAGGGAACGTTGAAGATTAGACTATGGACTAGGAGCCACTAAAGTTTATCTTTTTTGTATTCCGTATGGATTAATAGTTTTGTCACTAAAATTGACAAAGGGGGAGATTGTTAGAGCATAGCTCGGTCGACCTCGCATGCGTTGCTATCTCAAGCATGTTTTTGCAACGTTAGTGATCAAAACTATGAGTCTTGATTTCTAGCCTTCATACCTAAGTCTCAGACTAGGATAGAAAAGTGTAGTTGAGCTCAAGGACTTCATGGCGATTCATCATACAACGACGAAGATCTACTCAAGGAACCGTTGAACTTCATCAACAAAAAGGTATGTGGAGACTTGAACTTATCTATCACTCAAAAGTTTATCTCCTACTTCTTATGAGACAAAAGTCGTATGATGTATAGACTGGATCACACACATTTGATATTTCGAGACGAGTATATCTCGGCTATGTATATCTCGAAACCATGTGTTGGTAAAGCGTTTTTCTTTAATCAAGTTTATCTTCACCTAGTGACGAAAGTCATGAAAAGTTTCAATTACTTTGAGAATTGCTCTGACGCGAAACGGTCTGTGAATAACGGCTATATAACGTCCTCTGAGAATGTCTCATATGAGAGTTTAGATTACATAACAATGTATTCCTTAATCCGAAGTTTTCGAACTTTGTTGATTGAGAGAAACCGGAGGAATTGGCTTTGCCAAGTCCGTGAACCCAGTTCGCGAACTGACGGAAGTTCTTGTACCGAGAATTTATGCTGGGATTTTCCAAAAACTCGTTTGCATGTAAGTCCGTGAACTGGCGAAAGTCTCTTTATCGAGATTTTCTGCTGAGTTTGGAAAACTCCACCGGTTGTCTTATGTCCGCGAACTTGTTTGTGAGCTTAATAGGTTATGATCTAAAGATGTGCTCTGAACATGAAACTTAAATTACTAAGGAATGCTTTATGCAAACCGTGGCTATAAAGTTCATGAGCCGATTCAATCGAATCGAATCGTCTTTCTTTCAATTGTGTCTTATGTAGTTACATAAGATCTCATAGTAATTGAAAAACTCTCTAACTAGTTCATTTGAGTCAATTGAACTAGTTATGGTGAAGAAGAACAAAGTTAATATGAAATGCTCAGATGGTTAACCTTTTGGGTTACTATGTTGAACCAACATACACGTACACGTTTGGGCATGGTTTTCACAAACCCAGTATACGTCTACCCAAGTGTGTGTGACAAGCTAAGTTTTCGATCTAACGGTTGAGAAATATTAGCTTGAATCTAAATTAGGTTTTCATCTAACGGTGAATATGGATTGCTTTGTAACTAAGGAAAAACCCTGATTTGAAGGCTATATAAAGGAGAAATCTAGCATTGTGCAAAAATAATCCCCACACGTCTGTGTGATACTAGTGCGCTCGCTAGAGTCGATTCTCCTTTAACCTTTGGTTTTCTTCTCTAAAACTAGGTTAACGACTTAAAGACTTCATTGGGATTATGAAGCCAGATCGATACTACTTTTATCGTAGTTGTGTGATCTGATCTTGCATCTTCTATCGTACGAGTACAATCTTTGATTGGCTTGAGATCGTGAGAGTTCTCCGATAGGTGATAGATGTTGTAAAACACCTAATTTTATATCAATGTTTATGCTTTCTTTGTTATTCTTCTTGTGAAATACGTATCTTATTGTTACTTTTGATTTCATTAGGTGTCATTGGAAGCAAAAGAAGGAAGAAAGCACTCTTTTGGAGCATAAGGGCAGAACAGTCAATTCACATGCGAGTTGCAGCTGGACCAAGCTAAGGTTATGAGCGAAAGAAGGACAAAATTGTCATTTCATGGGCGGACACTATCTGGAGCCCAGTCAGGGTTAAGGGGCAACCTTGTTCATGTTTCAGAAATAAGGGATGCCATTTTTGTGGCATGTATTAATCTGCAGGGTGTCGATAACAGTTTTGGTTCTTACCCAGCCCTGGGGCGTAATTATCCAACCCAGCTTTTCCAACCCTAGAATCGAAAGTCTCTCATTCATTTCGTTTTGAATCTGAAATTGAGAGGAACTGCTGCTGTTGTTTTGTCCGAGAGGTAGAGAAGAATATCTGAAATTGAGAGACGAAGATAAGCAGAAAGGTGATAATGTTGCTAAGATGGGGTTAGAGTTAAATTGAGTTTTAAAGTGTTGATGATGGTTATATCTCGTGGTGATTCTGTAGAATTTATGAAGTAGAATGGATCGAGAGCTGTGTTGGTGACGCTGTCGAAGAATTAATGGGATTGATGTTGAATCCAAAGAACAGAGAAGAGATAAGGGTTTGAGTTGGTTTGAATTTGGTAGCTGGTTTGATAAGTTCTCGAGTTTAACAGAGATATGGAGAGGAGCTGCTGCTGGTGATTTTTGAGTGGGGTTTAGTTGTTGGTGAAGAATTAAAGCATTGGTGTTGAAGTTGAAGATGGGTTATGTTCATTTAAAGGTTCAAAAAGAGTTGCTGGTAAAGATTTAGAGCTTTGAGAAGATTACAAGGGTTTTTGAGCTTGATGCCATAAGTTGTGGTTGTGCTTCATTGGTAGGGTTGAGTTAGATTGCAGAGAATGGCTCGACAATTTGGAAGTGCAATGCGAGATGGTTGAGCAGTAATGTGAAAGAACAAGGTGTTAGTGGAGTTTGCAGCTAGATAAACTGCAGAACTGAAGCTGTAGGTGTTGGTAATGTGTGTATGAGAATTGCATGCATGTTGCAACTGCAATTGGCTAAGCTGCAGTTTGTTACAGGGAATAGAGATTGAAGCTGTATAGCAGTGGTTCCAGTAAAGGCTTTTGAGACTGGCGAGTTAGATGGATGTTGGTTGAGTTACAGGGCAGCGAAGATTGGTTGTTCTTGCAAGTGAAGATTGGATGTTCTCACAAATGGAGTTGTTGTTGCAGCTGAACTGAAGACTTGTTGAAATTGAATGAATGCAGGTATTCGTGATATGTGTTGCAATGACCTGAGAAGGGTATGAGTTTATGATGCAGCTACAGTTAGTGCAGAGAAACGGGTTTGTGCTGCTGATGTTCAAGTTGAGTTGTTAATGGAGATCAGAATGAAGCAGGGAAAGATCTACAAATATAGATCAGATGAGCATGAGCTAGTGGTGCCGTATTATGTTGCAAAGGTTATGGAGCTGTGAATGGAATAGCAGTCATGGGTGTACAAGGAAAGATTGGAGCTGCAGTTCAAGTTGCTGGTGGTATTGAATATGAATGATATTGCAGGTGGAATTGTTGGTGTTAATGTTGCAGTTATGAACTATATTACAGGTGTATGTGTTGAGAGCTTCATGAAAATGGAGATGCATAATTGCAAGAATTGGATGGACCTGACTTACAGGTGGTTGCATCGAATCGCAGTTAGTTTACAGGGAGCAGTGTAGATGAATGTGTAGGAATGAATGCAGTTGGATTTGGCAGTGATGCACAATGATTGTGCATCACAACTTGGTTTGCCAAGAAGCAGTGATGCACAATCATTGTGCATCAGCAAAGATTTGGCCTGCAAAATGGTTGTGGCTTAACAAGTCAGCTGAGTTAGACTTAACTCAAACCTAACTCATCTGACTAAAACTAACTCACCTTGACTCGGTTGACCCGACCGATTTGACCCGTTGACCGGTGACCGGGCAGACTTTGCCGGTCACCTGAGCTGTTTTCCGGCGACTTTGCCGGCCAATTTCCGGCGACGATTTTGGACATATTTTCTACATGGGTTTTTCTCACATATGGTCTTGGTGGACATCTTGCTATTGGACTTTGGGCTTTTAAAGACTTGACCTAATTTTGGAAGGGAGAAAAGCTACAAAAAGAAAATTTTTCTACAACATTTGAGATCACGTATAGCTTTGGAGATAGCTACAACTAGGGTTTGCTTTCGTTTTATTTTTCATCTTCTTCAATTATTTTATGATTATGATTATGATGAACTCCATTATTAAGAGTAACTAAACTCAATTATTGGTTGTGGGATAAAAGTTGATTTCCAACATGTTATTTGATTCAATGAGTTAGTTTGTCTCAATACTTTAATGTTTATGTTTCACTATTAATATTGTCATATGATTTGAATGCTAGTTTGTTTGAGTCAGAATCAATTAGATTAGTCTTCATCTCTATTGCTAGATTAGGGTTTTCAATACGAGATAGTTGTTTATCCCTGATTCTAAGTAGCATAGTGCTATTATTACTTGTAGTGATACATATTTATAATAGCATATGAATCATAACCTTTGTTAAAACGAATTAGTGCTTTTACACGTTTGTTTGCATTGCTTAGTCTTATTTCATAGAACTTATTGCTCTTAGGGAGTTAAACTTAATTGTGCTTTTACACTTTAGGTTGCTTTCTAGGTAGATTTCACAATAGCATCTTTTAATGTTGTTTGTGATAAAATCGGGAAATAAACGGGATACTCCTGCGATCAAGATATCCTACGATTTTTAGTAAATGAGATATTAAAATTCCAATTCTAGTCATTGATGAAAATACATGTTTGTGAATGATATTGTCCCATGACCAATATCTTCTCCTTATTGATTATGCAAATTATTTTATTGCTTTTGATTACTTTTATTGCTTTGTTTATTTAAATAAAACAAAAATCCCCCCCTTTGGTTACTTAAGAATCTGAAAATTTGATAACAACAAAAGCCTCTCTGTGGGAACGAACTCTTTCTTATCACGTACTATATTTATATCTAGTTGAGTGAGAAAGTGAATTATTTTTGACGCATACGACAGCGATCAAATTTTGGCGCCGCTGCCGGGGAGGCATACGGCTTGTTATTAAGTTTTTAGTTTCTTATCATCATTTCTGCTTTCATATTTGCTTTTTGTTTTCTTGTCTTGTTTCTCACTTGTTTGCGAGAATTGTTTTCAGGTACCTAATCCCTGGCTTCTAAAGATTGGAACTATCCAAGGTGCGGGATAGCTACTCGAAGAGGCACAATACTCCAACCAAGTCAAGACACGACGGAAGAACAAGAGTTAGAAGTGGAAGAAGATTACAACTAGAAGAAGAACAAGAGGTTCCATTTGTAGAAGAACCACTAGTTGAAGAAGAAGAAGCAATGGGTGATGCAAATCGTACACTCAAGGACTTGGCTTCTCATAGGCTTGATGCACAACGGTGGTGTATTGAGACAAACTCAACCTTCGAGATCAAGCCGGGGTTGATTAGAGAGTTACCGAAGTTTCATGGCATGGCGAATGAAGATCCAAACAAGCATCTCATGGATTTCCACAACGTTATCATGGCTATGCTTCCACCGGAGACTAATGCGGATGGAGCAATGTTGAAAGCTTTTCCATTCTCTTTGGCGGACAATGCTAAGGAATGGTTGTATTATTTACCATCCGGAAGTGTCACTACATGGAACGGGTTGAAGAAACTCTTTCTAGAGAGGTATTTTCCTGCGTCAAAGGCTACTCAAATTCGCAAAGACATTTGTGGGATAAAGCAACACGTAGGAGAATCTTTGTATGAATGTTGGGAGCGATACAAGAGATTGGTGGCAAGCTGTCCACACCACCAATTTAGTGACGTGATGATAATACAATACTTCTACGAAGGTCTCCAAACAAGTGATAGATATCTTCTTGATGCAGCGGGTGGTGGTGCACTAGTGAACAAGACGGTGGCCCAAGCTACCGAGTTGATTGAAAGCATGGCTGCAAACTCGCAACAATTCTACACAAGAGGTGAACCAATGGTTAGGCGAGTGCATGAAGTTACGGATTCATCATCACACCGTGATCAAAGGATGGATAACATGGAAAATGATGCAAAAGATGGCTGCGGTTATTTTACCTTCATATGGTGAAGAGTTGGAGCAAGCTAGTGCGGTCTTTCCAAATCAACAAAGACGGTATGATCCCTACTCCAACACTTACAATCCGGGATGGAGAGATCACCCCAACTTTAGCTATGCAAACAAGCAAGGCGCGGTTCAACAACCTACATTCAACCGTTCGGGTGGATTTCAACCACAACAACAACAATTCCAGCCGCAACAACAACAATTTCAGCAACCACAACAATCGATGCAAAATCAAGGTTCCGATATCGATGCAAAGCTTCAAACTTTTATGCAAGGCATTTCTACCATGTTTAAGGAAAGTCAACAAGAAACTAAGAGTGCTATCAAGGAGTTGCAGACACAAATGGGCTCCATGGCGGTTGATATAAACAAATTGAAGGCACAAAATAGTGGGAAACTCCCTTCTCAACCTATCCCAAAAGAGGGTGTCAATGCTATTACGTTGAGAAGTGGTACACAACTTGTGCAACCCGAAGTTACTGATTCGGGCAAGGTGGAAACACCAAAGGAACCTGTTTTGGAGGAGAAGAGTGATGATTCTCCCAAACTTCTGAGGTACCTATTCCTAACTCTAAAACTCCGGTTTCTACTTATGTTCCTCCTTTACCTTTCCCTCGCAGATTTGCAAGTTCCAAGAAGGCGGAACTAGAAAAAGATTTTAGACGTTTTAAAGAAGATTCATGTGAACATACCACTCATTGATGCGATCAAGCAAGTTCCCAAGTATGCGAAAGTGTTGAAGGACTTGTGTACCAATAAGCGAAGGCTCAAATAATGAAGTGCTAAGTGTGGGGGAGAATGCTTCGGCAATCTTACAACACAAACTCCCACTGAAATGTAAGGATCCCGGTAGCTTTGACATTCCAGTCACAATTGGTAACACCACATTTAACAAAGCTATGTTGGATTTAGGTGCATCCGTTAATGTTATGCCTGCATCTATGTACAATTCACTTGAGTTAGGTCCTCTTAAAAAGGCTGGAATTGTATTGCAATTAGCCGATCGCTCTAATGTTTACCCAATGGGTATTGTTGAGGATGTTCTTGTGCAGGTTAATCAACTTGTATTTCCAGCTGACTTTTGCGTGTTAGAGATGAATGAAGGGTCACCGGACTCGTCTCTTCCATTGCTACTTGGGCGTCCCTTCATGAAAACGGCGAAAACCATTATTGATGTGGACAAGGAACGCTAACTATGGAGTTTGATGGAGAAACAATACGTTTCAACATTTTCGAGACGATGAGATATCCTAGTGATGTCCACTCTTGTTTCTCCATTGATGTTATGGATACATTGGCACAACAAGTGTTTGAATTGAATTGATGATGCTTTGGAAACCGTTTTGACTACATCCATGGATAATGGTGTAGAGTGTGGTAATGAAGTCAAGGAAGCCCTTGGTGATCTTAAATTCACTACAGGATGCCCGAACTCATAATATCTCTTTTATTTCTTTACCATGCAGTGATGAAAAGATTGTACCTTCCATTGTTAAATCTCCAAAGTTAGAATTGAAACCTCTTCCCGATCACCTAAAGTACTTATACTTGGGTGACAAGGAAGATTTACCTGTGATTGTTTCTAACAAGCTTAGTGAATTACAGGAGCAAAAACTTCTAAGGGTGCTAAGGAAGTACAAGACGGCCATAGGATGGACAATTGTGATATCAAGGGTATAAGCCCTGCCGTGTGTATGCACAAAATCCGTTTGGAGGACGATGCAAAGCCTACAAGGGACGCAACGTCGTTTGAACCCTCCCATGATGGAAGTTGTGAAAAAGGAGATACTAAAGCTTTTGGACGTGGGTGTTATCTACCCCATATCCGATAGCAAGTGGGTGAGCCCGGTACAAGTAGTACCAAAGAAATCAGGTGTGACGGTGGTGGAGAATGATAAGAACGAACTTGTCCCAACTCGTGTGCAAACCGGTTGGAGGGTTTGTATTGATTACAGGAAATTGAATGCCACCACTAGGAAGGATCATTTTCCATTGCCTTTTATTGATCAAATGCTTGAACGTTTAGCTGGACATTCTTATTATTGCTTCCTTGATGGTTATTCAGGTTACAATCAGATTATGATAGCGCCGGAGGATCAAGAGAAAACCACTTTCACTTGTCCTTTCGGTACTTTTGCTTATAGAAGGATGCCTTTTGGCTTGTGCAATGCTCCAGCTACCTTTCAAAGGTGTATGGTAAGTATCTTCTCAGAATATGTTGAAAACATAATCGAAGTGTTTATGGATGACTTTAGTGTCTTTGGTGATTCATTTGACCTTTGCTTGCACAACTTGTCATTAATCCTTGAACGATGTGTTGAAACAAATCTTGTGCTAAATTGGGAGAAGTGCATTTCATGGTAACTCATGGCATAGTTTTAGGCCATATAATATCTTCTAAAGGCTTGGAAGTCGATAAATCTAAAATAGACCTTATTCGTGCTTTAACCCCTCCCACTACGGTGAGGGAGATACGCTCTTTTCTTGGTCATGCAGGTTTTTATCGTAGATTTATCAAGGATTTTTCCAAGATAGCATCACCACTTTGCAACTTATTGCAAAAAGATGTGGTTTTTAACTTTGATGAAAAGTGTATGGCGGCATTCAATCGTTTGAAAGAACTTTTGATTTCAGCCCCTATCATTAAACCACCGGATTGGAGCAAGCCTTTTGAGCTCATGTGTGATGCAAGTGACTATGCGGTTGGTGCGGTGCTTGGGAACGTGTGGGGAAGATACCTCATGCTATTTATTATGCTTCTAGAACGTTAAATGAGGCCCAACAAAACTACACAACCACTGAAAAAGAGTTGTTAGCCATTTTTTTTCTTTGGAAAAGTTTCGCTCTTATCTAATTGGTACAAAAGTTGTTGTCTTTTCTGATCATGCAGCGCTTAGGTACTTGCTAATGAAGAAAGAGGCGAAACCGAGGCTCATACGATGGATCTTGCTCTTGCAAGAGTTTGATATTGAAATCAAAGACAAGAAAGGAATTGAGAACACCGTTGCGGATCATTTGAGACGTCTTGCTGTGGACAAGGAAGCTATCCCATTGCGTGAAAGTTTCCCGGATGAGCAACTATTCTCAATTGCCTTTGGAGAGCCATGGTATGCTGACATTGTGAACTACTTGGTGTCTAAACAAATACCAAAGAACTTGTCTCGTGCTGAGAGGGACAAACTTAAGAGGTTAGGGAACCAATACATATGGGATGATCCATACTTATGGAAACAAGGTAGTGACCAAGTGTTACGAAGGTGCATTCCCGAATACGAGTTTAATTATATCTTGTCTTTTTGTCATTCCTATGCTTGCGGAGGACATTTTGGGAGTAAGAGAACCGCTTACAAGGTACTTGAAAGCGGTTTCTATTGGCCAACCTTGTTTAAAGATGCATATATATTTTGTACAACTTGTGATAGGTGCCAAAGAACAGGAAATCTAGGTGCCCGAAATCAAATGCCACAAACTTTTATTCAATTTATTGAAGTTTTTGATGTATGGGGTATTGATTTTATGGGTCATTTTGTCAACTCTCATGAGAATTTTTATATCTTACTTGTTGTTGATTATGTCTCGAAATGGGTGGAAGCTAAGGCCACCCCGACTAATGATTCTAAAGTGGTTTCAGATTTTGTGCAAGCTAAGATCTTTGCAAGATTTGGAATTCCAAGATCCATAATTAGCGATGGGGGTTCTCACTTCAATAACAGGATCTTACAAAGCTTGTTGAAGAAGTACAATGTGTCGCACAAGATTGCAACACCTTATCATCCCCAAACAAATGGACAAGCCGAGGTTTCTGACCGGGAGGTGAAATCCATTCTAGAGAAGACGGTGAATCCAACAAGGAAAGATTGGAGCATGCGACTTAATGATGCTTTGTGGGCTTATAGAACCGCATACAAGACACCTATCGGGATGTCTCCCTTTAGGATTGTGTATGGTAAACCTTGTCATTTACCCGTTGAAATTGAGCATAAGGCGTTTTGGGATATTAAGCAATGCAATATGGAGATGGATGGGGCTGGAAAGAAAAGGAAGTTACAACTCCAAGAGCTAGAGGAGCTTCGCAATGATGCATTTGAAAGCTCACGCATTTATAAGGAGAAAACTAAAGCATTTCATGATAACATGATTTCTAGGAAACAATTTTGCATTGGGCAGAAAGTGCTTTTGTTTAATTCTCGCTTGCATTTATTTCCGGGTAAATTAAGGTCACGTTGGACTGGACCTTTTATTGTTACTAATGTGTTTTCTCATGGTGCAGTAGAAATTCGTAGCATAGCTACATGCAAGGAACTTAAAGTTAATGGGCACCGGTTGAAACCATATTATGAGAATTTCACTTCCGAAGTGGTGGAAGGAGCTAACTTTGTGGATGCACTCCCTCTGGAGGAGGCACAGAAAGCAAGGAGATAGTCGGGATAACGACTTTAAACCAAGCGTTAAATGGGAGGCAACCCATAGGATGAGTATCTCTTGTCTTGTATTTATTTCTTGTTTTCGTTTTTAGCTTTTTCTTTTCTTGCATTTACTTTTTCTATTTTGTTGTCATCATTATGTTAGAATTTCCCACCTTGACTTTCTTTGGACGATTCAATTTACATTGAGGACAATGTAAAGTTTAAGTGTGGGGGAGTGGTTAACCATTTGCATTGTAAAATTTTCAAATTTTTCAACTTTTTTTGTGAAATAGTGAATAAGAAACCTTCAACTTATGGTTAGCTTAGAGTCACATAGTATTCATGTCGCTAAGATTACATCGAGATTCTCATAAGAGTCACTGAACTTAGAAATGAAAGAGAACATGATCGGGTTTCTTACTTGTATGAGAGTTAAAGTTGGATTTAACCATCCCAGTGGCAAATGAGGTGCAGATTGAATTCAGTATTAGATTTGTGATCCCTTATAGTGGAGACTACCCATGTTACATCATGTGAGGCACCGACCTTCATTTATAATATGTGATTTTAGAGTGTGTGTCACCGTACGTTAACTCCGGGTAGAATGGTGAGCTACCCAACCTCCCACCAATAGAAGCACTATTTTGATCTCTTGAGTGCTATTTTATCAATCATGAATGGTGACATCGAATTGCTAACTTACATACCACTTGTGATCTTGTTCGCAGTTAGCACCATCCACTTTATCTCTCTCTACACCAACAGGTCCATAGAAACACCATCATCATCAACAAGAGGAGCATCACAAATTCGAAGGCAAGTTGAAGATGTTTAAGGTTCGCAAGCAACAGTACAGAAATGAGCAAATTTTAGATTTGAGTATAGCAACAAAACAAGGAGCAGAATTTTTTTTTTACAAGTTGAAGACTATTGTACGAGAGCGAATATTATCAAGATGAGAGTCAAGAAGTTTATGATATCGAGACATACGAGTTGTGGAGAATCGAGGGGTAAAGTACTTACACCATGGCCTTTGTACTTGTACTTGCATTTTTATTTTTATCTTTATTTTGTATTTGTATCATTTTCTCTTGTTAAAAAAAAAAAAAAAAAACTTGGGACATGGTCATTATTATGCTAGGTCCCTTGCCAAAAAAAAAGAAAAAAAAAGAGAAAATTTTTATTAGGTTCATCATTAGTTTTCATATTTTGTTTATTTTTATTTTGTAGTTATTTTATTATTATCAAAAAAAGAAGTCAAAAAAAAAGTCAAAAAAAAAGAAAGAAAAAAAGAAAAAAGATAATAAAAAAAAGAAAAATAAATAAAAAAAGAAAAAATAAATAAAAATTCATTGCATCATATTTTTGTTTGTTTAGTTATTATTTGGTTTTGTATTTATTCAATAAAGCCAATGGAATAAGAAATATCCGTAATGAAGTTTCAAGCAACAAGGAATTAGAGGAAAGAATCATCATTGTCAAGATTCTACGAAGTTCAAGAGTTGCCATCAAGAGTTGAAGACCGAAGATGAAGACGCCGATTGAAGACCGAAGACGTTTCTATGGATGATGTGAGAGTGGTGCTAGCTGCACATCGAACGGATAACGAGGTAAGTAAGCATATTTCCACCTTCTTTAAGTGGTTGATTTCCTTTCTTAGAGATCGTCAGAAAATGGGTTTTCAAAATGAATAAAAGATGTGGGTTTTCAAAACAAATCGGAGGGTTTGACCTTCCTACCATTCAACGTGTCGCAGGATTCTCTCTTCATTCCTACCTCGACACATGTGTGACCCATAAAGAGCTGTTTATTATTGAGAGCAACTTCATAAAACCCTTTCTTGTGAGGCAGAGTCGAGGCTTTTGATCACTCCGAACCCGAATTTCTTTCGAGAAGGGATGGTTATTTCTCTCTCAACTTTTAAGGATGAGATTGTGTTCATTTATGTGTCTAACTTCTTATGACTAGTGTGCAGAATCTCTATGTATTCTTAGCGCATTGGATGCTATCATTATGGAGAACTAGTAAGATGGAAAAGCAGGTTTTATGGGTATATCTCTATTAAACCCTCATGAGAGTTGTATGCATACTCTAGAATAAATTTTGTTTGATTTGCTCGAGGACTAGCAAAGTGTAAGTGTGGGGGAATTTGATAGGTGTTGTAAAACACCAAATTTTATATCAAGGTTTATGCTTTATTTGTTATTCTTCTTGTGAAATACGTATCTTATTTTTACTTTTGAGTTCATTAGGTGCAATGGAGTCATTGGAAGCAAAAGAAGGAAGAAAGCACTCTTTTGGAGCATAAGGGCAGAACAGTCAATTCACATGCGAGTGGCAGCTGGACCAAGCTAAGGTTATGAGCGAAAGAAGGACAAAATTATCATTTCATGGGCGAACACTATCTGGAGCCCAGTCAGGGTTAAGGGGCAACCTTATTTATGTTTCAGAAATAAGGGCTGCCATTTTGGTGGCATGTATTAATCTGCAAGGTGTCGATAACAGTTTTGGTTCTTACCCAGCCCTGGGGCGTAATTATCCAACCCAGCTTTTCCAACCCTAGAATCGAAAGTCTCTCATTCATTTCGTTTTGAATATGAAATTGAGAGGAACTGTTGCTGTTGTTTTGTCCGAGAGATAGAGAAGAATATCTGAAATTGAGAGACGAAGATAAGAAGAAAGGTGATAATGTTGCTAAGATGGGGTTGGAGTTAAATTGAGTTTTAAAGTGTTGATGATGGTTAGATCTCGTGGTGATTCTGTAGAATTTCTGAAGTAGAATGGATCGAGAGCTGTGTTGGTGACGCTGTCGAAGAATTAATGGGTTTGATGTTGAATCCAAAGAACAGAGAAGAGATAAGGGTTTGAGTTGGTTTGAATTTGGTAGCTGGTTTGATGAGTTCTCGAGTTCAACAGAGACATGGAGAGGAGCTGTTGCTGGTGATTCTTGAGTGGGGGTTATTTTTTGGTGAAGAATTAAAGCATTGATGTTGAAATTGAAGATGGGCTATGTTCATTAAAAGGTTCAGAAAGAGTTGCTGGTAAAGATTTAGAGCTTTGAGAAGATTACAAGGGTTTTTGAGTCTGATGCCATAAGTTGTGGTTGTGCTTCATTGGCAGGGTTGAGTTAGATTGCAGAGAATGGCTCGAAAATTTGGAAGTGCAGTGCGAGATGGTTGAGCAGTAATGTGAAAGAACAAGGTGTTAGTGGAGATTGCAGCTAGATAAACTACAGAACTGAAGCTGTAGGTGTTGGTAATGTGTGTATGAGAATTGCAGGCATGTTGCAACTGCAATTGGCTAAGCTGCAGTTTGTTACAGGGAATAGAGATTGAAGCTGTATAACAGTGGTTCCAGCAAAGGCTTTTGAGACTGGCGAGTTAGATGGATGTTGGTTGAGTTACAGGGCAGCGAAGATTGGTTGTTCTTGCAATTGAAGATTCGATGTTCTCGCAAATGGAGTTGATGTTGCAGCTGAACTGAAGACTTGTTGAAATTGAATGAATGCAGGTATTGGTGTTATGTGTTGCAGTGACCTGAGAAGGGTATGAGTCTATGATGCATCTACAGTTAGTGTAGAGAAATGGGTTTTTGCTGATGATGTTCAAGTTGAGCTGTTAATAGAGATCAGAATGAAGCAGGGAAAGAGCTACAAGTAGAGATCAGATGAGCATGAGCTAGTGGTGTTGTGTTATGCTGCAAAGTTTATGGAGCTGTGAATGGAATAGCAGTCATGGGTGTACAAGGAAAGATTGGAGCTGCAGTTCAAGTTGCTGGTGGTATTGAATATGAATGATACTGCATGTGGAATTGTTGGTATTAATGTTGCAGTTATGAACTATATTACAGGTGTATGTTTTGAGAGCTTCATGAAAATGGAGATGCATAATTGAAAGAATTGGCTGGACCTGACTTGCAGGTGGTGGCATCAAATCGCAGTTAGTTTACAGGGAGCAGTGTAGATGAATGTGTAGGAATGAATGCAGTTGGATTTGGCAGTGATGCACAATGATTGTGCATCACAACTTGGTTTGCCAAGAAGCAGTGATGCACAATCGTTGTGCATCAGCAAAGCTTTGGCCTGCAAAATGGTTGTGGCTTAACAAGTCAGCTAAGTTAGACTTAACTCAGACCTGACTCATCTGACTAGAACTGACTCACCTTGACTCGGTTGACCCGACCGATTTGACCCGTTGACCGGTGACCGGGCGGACTTTGCCGGTCACCTAAGCTGTTTTCCGGCGACTTTGCCGGCCAATTTCCGGCGGAGATTTTGGACATATTTTCTACATGGGTTTTTCTCACATATGGACTTGGTGGACATCTTGCTATTGGACTTTGGGCTTTTGAAGACTTGACCTAATTTTGGAAGGGAGAAAAGCTACAAAAAGAAAAGTTTTCTACAACTTTTGAGATCACGTATTATTCTTGGAGCTTTGGAGATAGCTACAACTATGGTTTGCTTTCGTTTTATTTTCATCTTCTTCAATTATTTTATGATTATGATTATGATGAACTCCATTATTAAGAGTAACTAAACTCAATTATTGGTTATGGGATAAAAGTTGATTTCCAACATGTTATTTGATTCAATGAATTATTTTTATCTCAATACTTTGTTGTTTATGTTTCATTATTAATATTGTCATATGATTTGAATGCTAGTTTGTTTGAGTCCGGAATCAATTAGATTAGTCTTAATCTCTATTGCTAGATTAGGGTTTTCAATACAAAATAGTTTTTTATCCCTGATTCTAAGTAGCATAGTGCCATTATTACTTGTAGTGATACATCTTTATAATAGCATATGAATCCTAACCTTTGTTAAAACGAATTAGTGCTTTTACACGTTTGTTTGCATTGATTAGTCCTATTTCATAGAACTTATTGCTCTTAGGGAGTTAAAATTAATTGTGCTTTTACTTTTTAGGTTTCTTTCTAAGTAGATTTCACAATAGCATCTTTTAATGTTGTTTGTGATAAAATCGGGAAATAAACGGGATACTCTTGCGATCAAGATATCCTAGGACTTTTAGTAAATGAGATATTAAAATTCCAATTCTAGTCATTGATGAAAATACATGTTTGTGAATGATACTATCCATGACCAATATCTTCTCCTTATTGATTATTCAAATTATTTTATTGCTTTTGATTACTTTTATTGCTTTGTTTATTTAGATAAAACAAAAATCCCCCCCCTTATCTGAAAATTTGATAACAACAAAAGCCTCTCTGTGGGAACGAACTCTTTCTTATCACGTACTATATTTATATCTAGTTGAGTGAGAAAGTGAATTATTTTTGACGCATACGACAGCGATCAATATGCAAGATAAATAAGTCACAAACATCTTCGTCTCACTGTTTGTGATTCCTCGACAAACCGCCTGTGTAGTCAGGAAGGATTGTAGAGAGGTGATTGATTAATCTAGGTTGTTCTTTGGGAATATAAGACCGGATTATCAATTGGTTCATGTTCACCTTGATTTTATATCTTAAGACGGAATAAAACCTAGGGTTTATCTGTGGGAGACAGATTTATCCTTTGATAGACTTTTCTGTGTGAGACAGATTTGTTTATTATCAAGTCTGCGATTTTGGGTTGCAGCAACTCTTGGTTGTGGGTGAGATTATCTAAGGGAATCAAGTGCGCAGTATCCTGCTGGGATCATAGGTGTAGGAGTACAACTGTACCTTGAATCGGTGGGAGACTGATTGGGGTTCAACTATAGTCCAGTCCGAAGTTATCTTGGAGTATGCTAGTGTCTGTAGTGGCTTAATACAGTGTGTATTCAATCTGGACTAGGTCCCGTGGTTTTTCTGCATTTGCAGTTTCCTCGTTAACAAAACTTCTGGTGTCTGTGTTCTTTCTTTTCCGCATTATATTTTATATAATTGAAATAATACATGTTGTGCGTTAAGATCATAAATTGGAAATCCAACCCTTTGGTTGTTGATTGGTATTGATTGATCCTTGGACATCGGTCTTTGGTACCGTCCAAGTTATTCCTTCTATTTGATAAAGACTCGCTATTGATTTTAGCTTGAGTAAAAATCAAATCAAAAGAGAGATATTAACTCCTTGAGATACTTTTATCTAGATTGAGTCTGACTGTCTAGTTGATTCTCTAGCAAAGTATTTCGGAGTTAGTCCATACAGATTGCTAAGAAAAATATTGGGTGGTGTTGTTAGACCCCCGCTTTTTCATAGAGTACCTGTTCACGATCAATAGACTTTTCAAATTTATCAATGAGCTGTACATGATCCTTGAGATCAACAAACTCTGTAGGATTTTTTGAAATTCTGGTGAGCTCCTTTTCAGCCTTTTCCATTATGTCCAATGTCTCATTGGAGGAAGAATGACCAACACAGGATGGAACAATCTTCTTACCTCGGGATTCGGAAGAATCATCTAAGGAGTGACCATTTGAGGTATTTCCGAGACACTTGACAAAGTTGACAGCTTTAGGAGGCATTTTTGGTATGCGTATGAGATTCTATCCACAGACTCAGATTGCCACAAACATAGGCTTATGAGGTCTTTAATGTGTTTGCCTGCTCTGATACAATTGAAAAAGCGGGGGTCTAAAAACGCCACCCAGTAATTCGATTAGCAATCTATATGGACAAACTCCGAAATACTTTGCTAGAGTATCAACTAGACAGTCAGACTCAATCTAGATTAAAGTATCTCAAAGAGTCAATATCTCTCACTTGTTTTGATTTACTCAAGATAAAAAAATAGCGAGTCTTTAATCAAACACAAGGAATAACTTGGACGGTACCAAAGACCAATATCCAAGGATCAATCAATATCAGTCAACAACCAAAGGTTGGATTTCCAATTGATGATCTTAATGCACAACCTGTATTATTTCATGAACAGGAACCAATTGATAATCCGGTCTTATATTCCCGATGAACAACCTAGATTAATCAATTACCTCTCTACAATCCTTCCCGAATACACAGGCGGTTTGTCGAGGAATCACAAACAGTGAGACGAAGATGTTTGTGACTTCTTTATCTTGCCTATCGGAGAACTCTCACGATCTCAAGCCAATCAAAGATTGTACTCGTACGATAGAAGATGCAAGATCAGATCACACAACTACGATAAAAGTAGTATCAGTCTGGCTTCACAATCCCAATGAAGTCTTTAAGTCGTTAACCTAGTTTTTGAGAAGAAAACCAAAGGTTAAAGGAGAATCGACTCTAGCGAGCGCACTAGTATTACACAGACGTGTGGGGATTAGTTTTGCACAATGCTAGATGTCTCCTTTATATAGCCTTCAAATCAGGGTTTTGCCTTAGTTACAAAGCAATCCATATTCACCGTTAGATGAAAACCTGATTTAGATTCAAGCTAATATTTCTCAACCGTTAGATCGAAAACTTAGCTTGTCACACACACTTGGGTAGACGTTTACTAGGTTTGTGAAAACCATGCCCAAACGTGTACGTGTATGTTGGTTCAACATAGTAACCCAAAAGGTTAACCATATGAGAAATTCATATTAAACTAGTTCTTCTTCACCATAACTAGTTCAATTGACTCAAATGAACTAGTTAGAGAGTTTTTCAATTGCTATGAGATCTTATGTAACTACACAAGACACAATTGAAAGAAAGATGATTCGATTGAATCGGCTCATGAACTTTATAGCCACGGTTTGCATAAAGAATTCCTTAGTAATTTAAGTTTCATGTTCAGAGCACATCTTTAGATCATAACAACTTAAGCTCACAAACAAGTTCGCGGACTAGGTTCGCGGACTGAGTTCGCGGACTAAACACGCAAACGAGTTTTTGGAAAATCCCAGCAGAAATTCTCGGCAAGAGAACTCCCGTCAGTTCGCAGACTGAGTTCGCAAACTGGGTTCGCGGACTTGGCAAAGCCAATTCCTCCGGTTTCTCTCAATCAACAAAGTTCGAAAACTTCAGATTAAGGAATACATGGTTATGTAATCTAAACTCTGATTCCAATGATTGAGACATTCTCAGAGGACGTTATATAGCCGTTATTCACAGACCGTTTCACGTCAGAGCAATTCTCAATGTAATTGAAACTTTTCATGACTTTCGTCACTAGGTGAAGATAAACTTGATCAAAGCTAAACGCTTTACCAACACACGATTTCGAGAAAAAGATAAGTAGTGAATACTCAACTCGAAATGTCAAATGTGTATGATCCAGTTTATATAGCATACGACTTTTTGTCTCATAAGAAGTAGGAGATAGAATAGATATACTTTTGAGTAATAGATAAGTTCAAGTATCCACATACCTTTTTATTGATGAAGTTCCACGGTTCCTTGAGTAGATCTTCTTCGACGTATGATGAATCTCCATGAAGTCCTTGATCTCAACTACACTTTTCTATCATAGTCCGAGACTTAGCTATAATAGACTAGAAATCAAGACTCATAGTTTTGATCACTAACATTGACAAACATGCTTGATATAACAACGCATGCGAGGTCGACCGAGCTATGCTCTAACAAAAACATCTCCCCAATGTTAATTCAACACAACCCTTCCGTTCTTCATCTTTTAACAACCAAGTAAACCTTTTATTTCCATTTGAATTCAGAATAAATATGAAACCCTAATTCCAATTTTGGTTGCATGAGCTTCTACTTCACCTTACTCTTAATTCGTCACAAACCCACCTCCAATTAGTTTTCTAATTCATCTTTAATCGAATCTCGAAACCAGATTCAGAAACCCTAGTTCTCAGTTCATCTCCAAAAAAATCTCAGAACTTCAATTGAACCTAAGCCCATGATTCTTCATCCAACCACAACTTTAATTTCATCTCTTAAAACATCAGAACCTATGTCAAATCTATAACCCTAATTCAGTTCATCTTTTCTTCATCGTCAAGCGCTAAATCAACTTCCAATACTTCCATCCTTACTCTTTTATCATCTACATACTATGCTGACTAAGATCCACTCGACTAAAATCAAACTCAATCCTTGAATTAAGATTATCAGAAAAGAAAGAGGAAGAACAGGGAGGAGCCGAAGAAGAAAGAATAAAGAAGAATAGTAGAAAATGAATCTCTTTGTTCGATTTGGTGAAGATAAGGCCCAAAGGAAACACTGGGACACACACTTGCTTTGATAAGGGAAGCCACAACGTGTCTGTGTTGCATCAATAGCAATTTTCCATGAAATGATGATTTTACCCTTCATACTGAACCAATGATATCTTCTTCGTCCGGTATCCGATTGACACGTTTGAGTAGTCCATTTTCGTAACTTTGCGAGATCTATTTAACGGTACTAGTTTCGTATCTAGATTGCTGTTAGATTAATTTCTATTAATTAACGTTCGTCTTAAACTAATCAGGTAAATATCAGCTAATTGTCTATTCATCATGTCTAGATCGACTCTTGACCGGTTTAATAGCGTTGACGATCTTGAGGGTCTTTACATTCTCTCCACCTTATTCATTTTCGTTCTCGAAAATCAAACCATCCTTCTGGTCTTCAGAAACTCCCCACCTTATAGAATAATCCCATCTCTTGTCTAAGCGCAGACAACATAAAAACAAAGCACAAACCTATATGGCTTTCTACAACTAAAATTTGTGGCTTTAAGCTCAACTATGCTGATTTAAACTCTACCAAATAGGGAAGTCCAAGTTTCTTATACTAATTTATATAATGAAACCTATAAATCTTAGTCTCTAAGTTCCTTACACTGATTTCTATTTTAGAAAATACCTGTCTCTAATTACAAGGGAGATTCCTATGAATCTTTCTAAGTGAACTTACATCTATTGATTCTTCTAAATTATATTACAACATACTTCTATGATCGGTCATATCTGAATGCAGTTGCCCTATCAAGGTTGGACAAGCCCAACAATGCCTTCCTACAGACAGAGGAAACACAACCTTTACTATTCCCCAGTGCTGGATTAACTAGGTATTAATTTATTAAAATTAATTAATCTCTAACTTTTATCTTAACTGGTATAATTACGATAAATTTACTATATATAAATAGTTCATATCTCTTAAAGCAATTTAGTCATCTAAATTTTTCTATTTATTCATTTATTTCTTTTACCAACTATAAGCAATCCCAATTCGATTTTATGTAAACTTATAATATTTGATAATTTTAACTTTACTGTAATACCATAATATAAATTTTCCAAATATTATCTATTATAAATTTGATACTAATTTAGTTACTCAAATAATATTATTCACTGTGTTATATTAATGGAGCCGCAGGGGCTTTTATTGAACGAGCAAAAGCGTTAATACATAGAGTCAGTTTGAGAAGTTGGAAGGCGAGCAACAAGTTGCGCCCCAACAGCTTTCTGAATAATAATTCCCAACCTATAGAAAAGAGAACTTCCTAAGTTGTTATTTGCATCGTGTGTAGCCATACAGTTCTTCAGCCTTTTCAAAAGAACGATGATATCGTCTCCTAGTTCCCCTAGTGATGAGAAAGCTAAGACACTGAATCCATACCCATGAGTCAAACAATTGGCAGCATATTTATTCCGTTTACGAGTAATAGCAGCAGCGATGGCATGATCAGGCGTAAAGTTGCGATAACCATTCCCGGCAAAGGGTGACACGCTAGTGACATCAAAACAAACATCACGTCCGTTCTCCAATTGTAAATTAAAATGTCGGCAGGTCTCTGAGCATTACCCTTGTTTGAAAGACAACCAACATCAGCTTCTTTTCTTGCAGCTACACTAGCTTTGTAGCATAAATCGGCAAAAAGATCTCGTACTATGTCATGCCTGAATTTAAGACCGATGTCACTGGCACAATGTAGTGAATGGTCTCTGAAACGATCCATAGGTTTGTTGCAGGAGGCACATGTACTGTCGTCATCGAATAGAGGTATGCCGAGTCGATATTGAAGTACAGACCGGAACTGACGAGGTCATATTGCTTGATTGAGGTCGGCGATGGGAATTGCTTTAAGGTAATCTTGGGCATTGGTCATTATGTTGCATTGTCATAGGATGGAGTCTCGATCTGACATGGGGAATGTATTTGGAATCTCACGTTTAACGACATCAAAGAATAAAGTTGCCATAGGACTTTGTTATTATTCTCATTATTCTTAAGTTTATAGTCCAGTTGGTACACTAATTCTCAGTTTCTTTTAAATATAATTCTACGTTCACGTAAAGATTGATATAATAGATTTTGTTTATTCATATTAAATATGTATTCTATAAGTTGTTAAATATTGGCGTTGGTAATTTAATATGATCTAAATTTGAGTCTGCTTAAAAATTATAATATATCCTAATAGTCTTTAGATTTTGCTATTAACGTAACGTATCCTATTAATATATTTATTTTCTTTTAATTCTAATATTATACAAGCATCCGAATTCTATTACTAATACTTCATGTACATTTGTTTCATTTTAAAGATTTAGTGGATTATTTGTTAAACTAAAGATAATTTAGGTACAAGATAACAAACAAGTTGAGTCTTTTTATTTCGTATATTTTATATCCTCGCTTTCTTAAGTCTTAACACCTAATAAGTATTATATTAACTATCTAGTTTAAACGCAAAATGCTTATTCCTAATTTGTCATTAGTTTAATTTACAAAAACTTAATCGTAGATGAGCGTTATTAATTTTCCATAGTTATTTAATTATAGTTTATTTTTTTATCGTTATAAATGCTAACACTACTTTATTAAATTATTATTACTATTATTTCCATTTGTAATTACTATTATAGTATTTTTATTTTTAACATTTATGGTTGAACTATTATTCTAGCTACTCTTACAAATATGCGTCGAGTCCTAAAAATATTATTAACATTATGTGGTTATAAACTATCGATTCTACATATAAATCAAAGTATTTAATATGTTTCTATGCGACTTCCAAGATTTATCAATAATACTAATCTCACTATTATTTTTTTTTTATTTTTTTGTTTTTGGATTGTGTACGTGTTCATACTTTTTACACTGATTATTCTCTAACCTTTATTAGCTAAAGTTATTGGTGTACCCTATAATTTTTACTTAATTACACATACAAACAATTAAATAAACAAATCGATCAATCAAATAAATCATTTAATCATTGATAGCTTTTAGAGATTAAGATTTATCTCTTAACCCAACCCATCTCTAAACTAATCTTGTTCACTAACTGGCACTGGTTATTCCTATTTTTTCCCATATAAGATCTGATAGTGAGCTCTGATACCACACTGTATCCCCCCTAAGCTAGCAGCTGATTAATCCAAGAGATTAACTAAATATAGAGACACTAATAATCTAAATCATTTACTTAAACATTCAATTAAGAAATATGTTACAAAACTTAACCCAAAACAAGCCCCGCTCAAAAATATATATACAAGAACTCCTCTCAAATGAATACATATACAATAGTCATATGGTTTACAAATAGAAAATACAACATAATAAACATAGCAGAAGTTAACTAATTAACCAAGTCAACTCCTCGAAGCTTCCGCTGCACAACTCTGATCTGTCTCTGAAAACTGAAAGTTGGAATGGGTGAGCACATCATCCCTAAAAAGGGTGCCCTGTAGGAATAACATTTAACTTTAAAGTAATCATAAGCAAGATTTGGAAAGCAATAATGTTTTCCCAAACATTAATAAGTGACCAGGTCACTGAAATAAATGAACATGTATATGGAACAAACTCCTTCTTCAAACAATATATAATATTCGTGCTAACCACACTCATTAGATATTGATATCACCAAGACCATGATGACTCACTCTAAGCAATAAAATCTGAATTCATGTAGATATAAATATGAAGGAGCGTATCCTATATACTACAAGTGGAAATTCTCATTTCCCATAACAATTCATATTGACAAACAAAACATTACAAGTCCTTTCCAAATCGAGCAAAGATTCACAGAATCAACAGAATTATCATAATGCAATTTAAACAAAGCATGGAATACACGGAAAGACAATGCATGAGTTTGTTAAGCATAAACTTTTGTAAAAGCAACAATAATGGTTACAAAATAGTCAAATGTATTCCCACCTCTTTTGATGACAAGCCACGCCTACCTCGAGATCCACGATCCACCGGTTCATCCTTTGAATCGATCGTTGTTAACATAGACTAACTGTTAATCACACAAGAACTCTAAGAATCTAGCCAAAATGGCTCAAACAAAAATCATATAATTCTATCTAATGGTTCTAGGCCCATTTATGGTTCTACACCTTTTTATTATCTATCTTTAGCACAACTAAGAGTTTACTAATCCAATTGGGTTGGTTCTACAGTCCATTGTCTAAGTCTTATGAATATCTACATCTTTATAGAAGGAAACAAATGCTGATTTAGACCATAAAGGTCCATTACATCAAATAGGAACACTAAACCTAAGCCCAAGTACACTAAATAAGCCCATCAGACAAGGCCTGGTCCATTAGGGTCAACTAACGGTCGAATTAACAGTCACGGGTCAACTAACAATCAACGTAAGTCAGCAATAAGGGCCGAGTCAAGTCCAGGGTCATGTCTGGTCAACGATCCGGTCACACGAGTCAACTCAGTGAGTTGAGTCAGGTTCAGACTGAGTTAACTCAGTCAGATGATCTAAGTCGGACAGTAATACAACTGAGTCAGACTGAATAAGTTCAGTCAGACAGGCTTAACTAAACTCACCATATTACAGGTCATTCTAAGTCTAATTCTCAACTTCCGGTTTAACAATTCAACTTCAAATCAAATACAAAACAACAATAAATTTCATTTACAAACAACAACTAAATTTACCTGCAATTGCAGTAGCTGCATTAACTATCTTCTCAACTCAAACAAACCAGCACAACTATACTGCCACTGCATCTCTAAAACTCTCAAACACACAAATAATACTACTATAACTCTGCAGCACTAAGCAGTTCTAATTCCATTCACTTCACAACACCACAGTTACTCAATTCCATGATTTGCAGTACCATTACCCCTAACAATTTACTTAGCTCAACACTAAAACAATCTGCAAATCAACATAATCCCATCAATTAACCAAACTCATTCTCTTACTAAAGTCCACCTGCACATTCAAATTCTAATAGCTGCATCTAATCCATGAATTGCCTCAACTCAGTTCATCACCATCTCCACAAACACTTCACCATCGCTTCCATTTTACTTCTCCCTGTAATTCACATCCATAACAACTCTTATAGCCTAACTTCTAAGTCATCTCCACATGAACCCATCCCTGAACATCAATATAATTCTAAACTACAACTACATGCAGCTCCACTCCATACCAAACTCAAGCCTTAGTTCCATTAGCACCAACAAAACTCAATCACCAGTTCAGTGTAATAATTCCTCCTCCAGTTCCATACACATACATCTATCTCATAACTTAGATCAATTTAACAAACTCATAACTCAGTAATGAAAGTACATAAACATTACTAAGTTAACTAAGAAGAATAATTACCTCCAAACGGCTTCTCTTAACCAATTGTCTCTTATTCTTGCTTTTGCTTGATTCAATACTCATCTTGCACATCAACGAATCACCAGCTCAGTTCATCCAACACCGAAACACTCCCAGTATCACTAACAGTTCATATCAAATTCTAATTCACTTCTCAGACTTCCATTAAAACAGAATCAAACCTTAATTCATCGATCACTACCAAAACATCTCCCCAATGTTAATTCAACACAACCCTTCCGTTCTCCATCTTTTAACAACCCAGTAAACCTTCTATTTCCATTTGAATTCAGAATCAATATGAAACCCTAATTCCAATTTTGGTTGCATGAGCTTCTACTTCACCTTACTCTTAATTCGTCACAAATCCACCTCCAATTAGTCTTCTAATTCATCTTTAATCGAATCTCGAAACCAGATTCAGAAACCTTAGTTTTCAGTTCATCTCCAAAACAATCTCAGAACCTCAATTGAACCTAAACCCATGATTCTTCATCCAACCACAGCTCTAATTTCATCTCTTAAAACATCAGAACCTAGATCAACTCTATAACCCTATTTCAGTTCATCTTTTCTTTATCTTCAAGCGCTAAATCAACTTCCAATACTTCCATCCTTACTCTTGTATCATCTACATACTATCCTGACTAAGATCCACTCGACTAAAATCAAACTCAATCCTTGAATTAAGATTATCAGAAAAGAAAGAGGAAGAACAGGGAGGAGCAGAAGAAGAAAGAATGAAGAAGAATAGTAGAAAATGATTCTCTCTGTTCGATTTGGTGAAGATAAGGCCCAAAGGAAACACTATGACACACATTTTCTTTGATAAGGGAAGCCACAACGTGTCTATGTTGCATCAATAGCAATTTTCCATGAAATGTTGATTTTACCCTTCATACTGAACCACTGATATCTTCTTCGTCCGGTATCCGATTGACACGTTCGAGTAGTCCATTCTGCGTAACTTTTCGAGATCTATTTAACGGTACTAGTTTCGTATCTAGATCGTTATTAGATTAATTTTTATTAATTAACGTTCGTCTTAAACTAATCGGGTAAATATCGTCTAATCGTCTCTTGATCATGTCTAGATCGACTCTTGACCGGTCTAATAGCGTTGACGAGCTTGAGGGTCTTTACATTCTCCCCACCTTATTCATTTTCGTCCTCGAAAATCAACCATTCTTCTGGTCTTCAGAAACTCCCCATCTTATAGAATAATCCCATCTCTTGTCTAAGCGCAGACAACATAAAAACAAAACACAAACCTATATGGCCTCCTACAACTAAAATTTGTGGCTCTAAGCTCAATTATGCTGATTTAAACTCTACCAAATAGGGAAGTCCAAGTTTCTTACACTAATTTATATAATGGAACCTATAAATCTGAGTCTTTAAGTTCCTTACACTGGTTTCTATTTTAGAAAAATACCTGTCTCTAATTACAAGGGAGATTCCTATGAATCTTTCCAAGTGAACTTACATCTAGTGATTTTTCTAAATTATATTACAGCATACTTCTATGATCGGTCATCTCTGAATGAAATTGCCCTGTCAAGGTTGGCCAAGCCCAACAATGCCTTCGTACGGACAGAGGAAACACAACCTTTACTATTCCCCAGTGCTGGATTTACTAGGTATTAATTTATTAAAATTAATTAATCTCTAACTTTAATCTTAACTGGTATAATTACGATAAATTTACTATATATAAATAGTTCATATCTCTTGAAGCAATTTAGTCATCTAAATTTTTCTATTTATTTATTTGTTCATTTATTTGTTTTACCAACTATAAGCAATCCCAATTCGATTTTATGTCAATTTAAAATATTTGATAATTTTAACTTTACTATAATACCATAATATAAATTTTCCAAATATTATCTATTATAAATTTGATACTAATTTAGTTACTCAAATAATATTATTCAATGTGTTATTATTCTCATTATTCTTAAGTTTATAGTCCAGTTGGTACACTAATTCTCATTTTTTATTAAATATAATTCTACGTTCACGTAAAGATTGATATAATAGATTTTGTTTATTCATATTAAATCTGTATTCTATAAGTTGTTAAATATTGACGTTGGTAATTTAATATGATTTAAATTTGAGTCTGCATAAAAATTATAATATCTCCTAATAGTCTTTAGATTTTGCTATTAACGTAACGTATCCTATTAATATATTTATTTTCTTTTAATTCTAATATTATACAAGCATCCGAATTCTATTACTAATACTTCATGTACATTTGTTTCATTTTAAAGATTTAGTGGATCATTTGTTAAACTAAAGATAATTTAGGTACAAGATAACAAACAAGTTGAGTCTTTTTATTTTATATATTTTATATCCTCGCTTTCTTAAGTCTTAAGACCTAATAAGTATTATGTTAACTAGCTAGTTTAAACGCAAAATGCTTATTCCTAATTTGTCATTAGTTTAATTTACAAAAACTTAATCGTAGATAAGCGTTATTAAGTTTTCATAGTTATTTAATTATAGTTTCTTATTTTTATCGTTATAAATGCTAACACTACTTTATTAAAATTATTATTATTATTATTTTCATTTATAATTATTATTATAGTATTTTTATTTTTAACATTTATGGTTGAACTATTATCTGACTACTCTTACAAATATGCGTCGAGTCCTAAAAATATTATTAACATTTTATGTGGTTTTAAATTATCGATTCCGCATATATATCAAAGTATTTAATACGTTTATATGCGACTTCCAAGATTTATCAATAATACTAATCTCACTATAAATATGGCCGCAAGGGCTTTTTATTACACAAACAACAACAGAATTACACAGGATCGAAGGGTTGGTAGGCGAGCAACAAGTTGCGCCCCAACGCCTTTCTCACTATTATTATTATTATTGAAAGAGCCACTCAGGGCATTTTATTAGCAAGACGACAGTGTGTATATCACAAGTCGGTAAAAGGAAACCGAGCAACAAGCTGGGCGCCAACACCTTTTTGAATAATAATACCTATCCTATGGAACTAAGAACTGCCTATTTTGTAATTAACATCGTGACTAACTAGGCAGTTGCTCAACCTCTTAAGAAATATAACTAAGTCATCTCCCAATTCTCCCAGGGTAGAAAAAGCTAGTGCCTTGAAACCGTAACCATGTGCAGTACACTTATCTAAGTATTTCGTACGCTTACGACTCACTGCTGCAGTGATGTCTTGACCCGGAGGAGTGTTACGTGTTCTGGAGGTACTGAAAGGTGAAATTCCGGTGACGTCAAAACATACATCTTTACCGTCCTCCCAATTATAGACGATGATATCGTCCTCCCAATTATTATTATTATTATTATTTTGGATTGTGTACGTGTTCATACTTTTTTAGACTGATTATTCTCTAACCTTTATTAGCTAAAGTTATTGGTGTACCCTACAATTTTTACTTAATTACACATACAAACAACCAAACAAACAAATCGATCAATCAAATAAATCATTTAATTATTGATAGCTTTTAGTGATTAAGATTTATCTCTCAACCCAACCCAGTTCTAAACTAATCTAGTTCACTAACTGGCACTGGCTATTTCTTTTGTTTCCCATATAGGATCTAATAGTGAGATCTGATACCAACATTGTAGCGTACCCTAAGCTAGCAGCTGACTAATCCAAGAGATTAACTAAATATAGAGGTACTAAAAATCTAAATCATTTACTTAAACATTCAATTAAGAAACCTGTTATAAAACTTAACCCAAAGAAAGCCCCGCTCAAAAATATATATACAAGAACTCCTCTCAAATGAATACATATACAATAGTCATATGGTTTACAAATAGAAAATACAACATAATAAACATAGCAGAAGTTAACTAATTAACGAAGTCAACTCCTCGAAGCTTCCGCTGCGCAACTCTGATCTGTCTCTGAAAACTGAAAGTGGGAATGAGTGAGCACATCATCCCTAAAAGGGGTGCCCCGTAGGAATAACATTTAACTTTAAAGTAATCATAAGCAAGATTTGGAAAGCAATAATGTTTTCCCAAACATTAAAAAGTGACCAAGTTACTGAAATAAACGAACATGTATATGGACAAACTCCTTCTTCAAACTATGTAGAATATTCGTGCTAACCACACTCATTAGCTGTTGATATCGCCAAGACCATGATGACCCACTCTAAGCAATAAAAGCTAAATTCATGTAGATATAAATATGAAGGAGCATATCCTATATACCACAAGTGGAAATTCTCATTTCCCATAACAATTCATATTGACAAACAAAACATTACAAGTCCTTTCCAAATCGTGGAAAGATTCACAGAATCAACAGAATTATCATAATGCAATTTAAACAAAACATGGAATGCACGGACAGACAATGCATGAGTTTGTTAATCATAAACTTTTGTAAAATCAACAATAATGGTTACAAAAGAGTCAAATGTATTCCCACCTCTTTTGATGACAAGCCACGCCTACCTCGAGATCCACAATCCACCGGTTCATCCTTTGAATCGATCGTTGTTAATATAGACTAACTGTTAATCACACAAGAACTCTAAGAATCTAGCCAAAATGGCTCAAACAAGAATCATATAATTCTATCTAATGGTTCTAGGCCCATTTATGGTTCTACACCTTTTTATTATCTATCTTTAGCATAACTAAGAGTTTAGTAATCCAATTGGGTTGGTTCTACAGTCCATTGTCTAAGTCTTATGAACATCTACAGCTTTGTAGAAGGAAACAAATGCTGATTCAGACCATAAAGTTCCGTTACATCAAATAGGAACACTAAGCCTAAGCCCAAGTACACTAAACAGGCCCATTACACAAGGCCTGGTCCATTAGTGTCAACTAACGGTCACTAACGGTCGAATTAACAGTGACGGGTCAACTAACAGTCAACGTAAGTCAGCAATAGGGGTCAAGTCAAGTCTGGTCAACGATCCGACCACACGAGTCAACTCAGTGAGTTGAGTCAGGTTCAGACCGAGTTAACTCAGTCAGATGATCTAAGTCGGACAGTATTACAACTGAGTCAGACTGAATAAGTTCAGTCAGACATGCTTAACTAAACACACCATGTTACAGGTCACTCTAAGTCTAATTCTCAACTTCTGGTTTAATAATTCAACTTCAAATCAAATACAAAACAACAATAAATTTCATTTACAAACAACAACTAAATTTACCTGCAATTGCAGTAGCTGCATTAACTATCTTCTCAACTCAAACAAACCAGCACAACTATACTGCCACTGCATCTCTAAAACTATCAAACACACAAATAATACTACTATAACTCTGCAACACTAAGCAGTTCTAATTCCATTCACTTCACAACACCACAGTTACTCAATTCCATGAGTTGCAGTACCATTACCCCTAACAATTTACTTAGTTCAACACTAAAACAATCTGCAAATCAACATAATCCCATCAAATAACCAAACTCATTCTCTTACTAAAGTCCACCTGCACATTCAAATTCTAATAGCTGCATCTAATCCATGAATTGCCTCAACTCAGTTCATCACCATCTCCACAAACACTTCACCATCGCTTCCATTTTACTTCTCCCTGTAATTCACATCCATAACAACTCTTATAGCCTAACTTCTAAGTCATCTCCACATGAACCCATCCCTAAACATCAATATAATTCTAAACTACAACTACATGCAGCTCCACTCCATCCCAAACTCAAGCCTTAGTTCCATTAGCACCAACAAAACTCAATCACCGGTTCCAGTGTAATAATTCCTCCTCCAGTTCCATACACATACATCTATCTCATAACTTAGATCAATTTAACAAACTCATAACTCAGTAATGAAAGTACATAAACATTACTAAGTTAACTAAGAAGAATAATTACCTCGAAACGGCTTCTCTTAACCAATTGTCTCTTATTCTTGCTTTAGCTTGATTCAATACTCATCTTGGACATCAACGAATCACCAGCTCAGTTCATCCAACACCGAAACACTCCCAGCATCACTAACAGTTCTTATCAAATTCTAATTCACTTCTCAGACTTTCATTAAAACAGAATCAAACCTTAATTCATCGATTCACTACCAAAACATCTCCCCAATTTTAATTCAACACAACCCTTCCGTTCTCCATCTTTTAACAACCCAGTAAACCTTCTATTTCCATTTGAATTCAGAATCAATATGAAACCCTAATTCCAATTTTGGTTGCATGAGCTTCTACTTCACCTTACTCTTAATTTGTCACAAACCCACCTCCAAGTAGTCTTCTAATTCATCTTTAATCGAATCTCGAAACCAGATTCAGAAACCCTAGTTCTTAGTTCATCTCCAAAATAATCTCAGAACTTCAATTGAACTTAAACCCATGATTCTTCATCCAACCACAGCTCTAATTTCATCTCTTAAAACATCAGAACCTAGATCAACTCTATAACCCTAATTCAGTTCATCTTTTCTTCGTCTTCAATCGCTAAATCAACTTCCAATACTTTCATCCTTACTCTGTATCATCTACATACTATGCTGACTAAGATCCACTCGACTAAAATCAAACTCAATCCTTGAATTAAGATTATCAGAAAAGAAAGAGGAAGAACAGGGAGGAGCAGAAGAAGAAAGAATGAAGAAGAATAGTAGAAAATGATTCTCTCTGTTCGATTTGGTGAAGATAAGGCCCAAAGGAAACACTAGGAAACACACTTGCTTTGATAAGGGAAGCCACAACGTGTCGGTGTTGCATCAATAGCAATTTTCCATGAAATAACTATTTTACCCTTCATACTGAACCAATGATATCTTCTTCGTCCGGTATCCGATTGACACGTTCGAGTAGTCCATTCAGCGTAACTTTTCGAGATCTATTTAAGGGTACTAGTTTCTTATCTAGATCGTTGTTATATTAATTTATTAATTACCATTCGTCTTAAACTAATCGGGTAAATATCGGCTAGTCGTCTCTTAATCATGTTTAGATCGACTCTTGACTGGTCTAATAGCGTTGACGAGCTTGAGGGTCATTACACAAACCCATAAATTTTTCAGTCTTAGAAGAGAGAGAAGATCTCACCTGGAAAAAAAATGATTAAAGACGAAAAACAAAATCAAAATCAAACGTAACAACCATAAAGTAGGTCAATGACTATTGACTAGTCAAGTGCTTTTATGCCGCGTATCGATATAATTAATGAAAATTAATCTAAAATTTTGAGTATTAATTGAATTAAAATTTGGACAAAACAATATTACCATTAGATATATCACGAAAAATTATGAGAAATCGACTATTAGAACGCGTCATTCGGAAATCGGACGAGAAAAATATCGCACTCGGTAGTCAGAGCTGTAAAATGTTTGACTGGATCTTGAATGTGACGTTGGCCGTTGACCTTTCTTGACCCTGCGTTAACCATGATTTTGATTGGACTTCTCATTAGTTCTTTGTAAACTGTTAGACATGAAATAATAGATCCTATATTTTTTTTTTGACTGGTAGAGAATTTGACGCTCGCGAGTTTTGAACTCATGTCACTGGTATCATCACCTAATGACTTTATCACTGTACTACAATGACACCGGCATCATATATATATATATATATATATATTAATTTTGTAAATTTTTTTGGACTTTTTGGTTGCATGTTAAGTATATAGTGATGGGGTTTGTAGAGCCTTTCTCCAACGATCAAGATAGATAGTAAACAACAAAGTCTTTTCTTCTCATACTTTGTTGATTCTGCAAGTTTAATACTTCTAAGGTGAATAATAATCTAGGAAGTACTTCAAGTTGCATAAGTCCAGATTTTGAGGATAGCCAAACTTCTGTCAAGTTGCTATCGATTTCCATCACCTGGATCTTTTGTTTGATCTGATCATCCGTTTAGATCGTAAATCAGGAAATCAATTATAGGCTTAATATGTGCGAGGCAGATTTGGTTTAAAGTCTTCAATTGAGTTGAAGCAACCATTAGTTGGTGTGAGACAGTCGATGGAATCAATTGCGCGGAGTCCTGTTGGGATTCAAGAGGCGTAAGGAGCGCGACTGTCCCTGAATTAGTGGGAGACTGAGTTTAGGTTCATCTACATTTCACACCGAAGTGAATATGTAATTGGATAGTGTCTATAGCATCTTAAAACCGTTTGGTTTTTAATCTGGACTAGGTCCCGGGGTTATTCTGCATTTACAGTTTCTTCATTAGCAAAATTTCTAGTGTCTGTGTTATTTGTTTTTCCGCATTATATTGTTTATCTTTATAATAGAAATATCAGAGGTTGTGCGTTGATCAATCACAATATCTAGGTCCAACTTTGTTTGTTGGATAAGACATGATTGATCCTTGAATATTGGTCTTTGGTACCACCAAAGAACTCTCTTTTAGTTACGTTCACGAATTCAGTTATGTAAACGTTCTAACAACAAGAGACGGAGAGAGATATAAATCTAGACACTTTCCTTGATTGAGTTTCTACTCTCGGAGTTGTGTTGAGTTTATCCATACAGATTGCCTACGAAGAAGTTGGTGGTGTATTTTGGTACCCCCAGTGTTTTCATATACTTCATATGACCATACATAAGATAATGATAGTTCAATCCGGGTGAAGCTCTAAAATCATGTAGGCATGTTAAAGACCAATCTGGCCATTATCTGGTTAACCATTCTCAATTCTCTTGCGGAATATGGTGTAGAACTACGAATCTATAATTCTGATGCTGAGTCAGAAGTTCATGCATATTTATTCCATATATTCGTAGCTGGACAGAAGAAATATTACAATTTTCTCCTTTGCCAAGAATCCACCACCAACAATCCTCCATACTGGTCTTCTCCTCTATGCTTCCAAATGTATAATTTAATCAGTGTTTCTTTTTACTTCATGCTAGTTTAATAATCAGTTTCCTTAACAGACCCTTTTGTATTGCTGATAATAAATTAAGTTTTATTTGCTGGGATAATTTGACATGAATTATATTGCATATACTAAAATAAATTTTATTCATTAGGATAATTTTGACATGAAACATTCGTTGGGGTGTGCCTTTTTTCTCTTTTTTTTCCTTTTTATTTAATGGATACATGGTCCCGAAGGCAAACGACAAAATTCCGCTCATACCCGAACCATAGGTTACCCAAAAGACCATGCACCTAATAAAAAGATATTTGTATCCCAAACCCTGAATTAAATATATATTTGATAAAAGTTGAAAGGATCGTATTAACCTTGAGCATATAAGTGTACAAACCTAACTTTCTCCCAGACAAGCCCACAAATTCTTCAGGTTTAGGAGAGAGAAAGTAGATATCACCTAAGAAAACTAGATTTCAAAAACTGGAAAAAAATCAAAAAAATATGCAAACGGAGATTAATCATTCATATTTCATTTGAAAGACTTCTATCATTATCGGTATTGCAGCAACAACAAACTAGCCATGGTGATTTGTGTTACAATCGTCCTAAACTTGCAACATATAATCCAACGTACTAGACTATCATCATCAAGGTAGCAAAAATTGGGTAAGCAAAACTCACTCTTTATCTGTGTTAGAAGTCAAGTCATTCAAAACAAGAAAAATACATCCAAATCCAGAAAAGAATTAAACAAATAAAAATATATCTTTTCTCTTCCGTAATACTTATAAAGAAACCCATCAATTATTTGAACAAAAATAAAATTTATTTATTTCAAATCTTAAAATAATAACTGTATAGTGAATTTGACACCTTTTTGTATTTTAAATTTATCATGCTACAAAAGACAAAAACCAGACATAAGAAATTTAATAAAAGGACATATTATTTTCGTTAAATCGAGATTAGCCACTAAAGGACATATTATCAATGCAGAATTCAAACATATAAATTTAACTATTGTGCCTTTAATTTTTGAATCGTTTCAAGTAAGAAAAGTTAATAATGAATGTAAGTAACAAAAAATGAAAATGTGAATGTAACTTAATACATTTTAAGCAGAACTGAAACATATAAATTTAACCATTATGCCTTTATATTTTAAAGAGTTTATTTCACATAAGAAAAATTAATGACGAATATAGCGCTTATGGAAAAACAAAATGTGAATGTAACTTAATTCATTTATTTTGATAAACTTAATTAAGTTGCATGCAACTATTGAGAAAATACTATATAAGCAACAACAACTAGAACACAAGTACACAACTCGATTAATAAGATACAAAAAATATAATTTGTCTTTAGCATGATGAAGAACAAGATGGTGTTTGTTGTGATCATGGAAACTATTATCAGTACCATGTTTACAATGGTAGATGTTTTTGCTCACTTTATGGATTCACCGTTGGGCAACCTCCAATATCATCTGAGCTGGCACCGTATGCTGAATATAGTTTGGGTGCTTGTGCTAGGCTTGCCAAGATTTCCGGTCCTCAGTGTGAAAAGGAATTCGAGAACTATATTTCTCATGATAAGACTCATATGAATATTAAGAAACATGTATTAATATTTAGTTGTTGTGTAGTTTTAGATCGACTGGGAAGGGGTTGCGAAATTGTATATTGGCCTCAACATGTTAAATCTTCGCATGGTGAATCTAGATGCTTCACACGTTTTTCACTTGCACTTATCCCGGAGACTTGTTTTCCTCTCTATGGTACTTAATTTATGATTTAATTAGTGTTTTTCTTCTTCATGACAGTTTTTAATAAGTTTCCTTGGCAGCTCTTTTTTCCTGTCGATAATCAATTAGATATTATTTGTTGGGATAATTTGATAAGCGGTGTACTGTCGATGCTAAATTAAAATTTATTAATTTGGATAATTTTGACATGAATACATTTACTTTGATGCGCTTTCTTCTTTTCTTTTCTTTTTTTTTTTTTACTTTTTCCTTTTTTTTGTAGTGCGCCTGAAGGAAACCGAGAAAATTAGGCTCAGGTCCCAACCATGGGTTACCCATAAAAGCAAGCTCCTGAAGATATTTATTCCCTAAGCCCCAAATTAAATATATTTTTAATGGAAACTAAGGACCATATTGACCATGAGTTTATAAGTGCATAAACCTAAGTTTCTCTCAGACAAGCCCATAAATATTTTTGGCTTATAAGAGAGAAGATCTCACCTAAGAAAACCACAATGAAAAACAAATGATTAAAAACAGAAACCAAAATCAAAATCAAACGTAACAACCATAAAGTAGGTCAATGACTATTGACTAGTCAAGTGACCGTTATGCCGCGTATCAATATAGTTAATGAAAATTAATCTAAAATTTTAAGTATTAATTGAATAAAAATTTGGACAAAACAATCGTACCATTAGATGTATCACGAAAAATTATGGGAAATCGACTAAAAGAACACGTCATTCGAACATCGAACGAGAAAAATATCGCACTCGGGAGTCAGAGTGCAAAAATGTTTGATTGGATCTTGAATGTGATGTTGACCGTTGACCTTTCTTGACCCTGCGTTAACCATGACTTTGATTGGACATGAATTTTACTGGACTTCTCATTAGTTAACGGTTACCCCTTTATAAGATGTTAGACATGAAATAATAGATCCTACATACTTTTTTGTTTTTTTTTTGACCGGTAGAGAATCTGATGCTCGTGAGTTTTGAACTCAGGCCACTGGTATTATCACCTAGTGACTTTACCACTGTACTAAAGTGACACCGGCATCCTATATATATATATATATATATATTAATTTTGTAAAATTTGTTGGACTTTTTGGTTTCATGTTAAGTGATATATTTATGGGGTTTGTAGAGTCTTGCTCCAACGATCAATATAGATAGTAATCAACAAAGTCTCTTCATCTCATACTTTGTTGATTCCGCAAGTTTTATACTTCTGAGGTGAATAATAATCTGGCTTTCACTTCAAGTTGCATAAGTCCGGATTTTGAGAATAGCCATACTTCTGTCAAGTTGTTATCAATTTCCATAACCTAGATCTTTCATTTGATCTGATCATATGTTTAGATCATAAATATGGAAAATCAATTATAGGTTTAATATGTGCGAGGAAGATTTGATTTAAAGTCTTTAATTAAGTTCAAGCAACTCTTAGTTGGTGTGAGACCGTCTAAGGGAATCAATTGCGCGGAGTCCTGCTGGGATTCAATAAGCGTAAGGAGCGCAACTGTACCTGAATCAGTGGGAGACTGAGTTCGGGTTTATCTACATTCCAGACCGAAGTTAATTTGTAGTAGGCTAGTGTTTGTAGCATCTTAATACATTTTGGTGTTCAATCTGGACTAGGTCCCGGGGTTTTCTGCATTTGCGGTTTCCTCGTTAACAAAATTTCTGGTGTCTGTGTTATTTCTTTTTCCGCATTATATTTTTTATCTTTAGAATTGAAATATCAGAGGTTATACTTATATCAATCGTAGAAGCTAGTTAATCTAAAATTTTAAGTATTCATTGAATTAACAGGGGGTTAGTCAATTGAGATTTATAGGGAATTTTGGAGACATGCCAAATCTCTTGTTAGTCGATTGGGAGTATTTGTAAATCTTTGAGAGTTTCTGTTATTGGATAGTGACTTTCTGAAAGTCTTTAGAATTCTCTGTTATTGGATAGTAACTTTCTGAAAGTCTTTGGAATTCTCTGTTATTGGATTTGGATTGCCAAATTAATGATTTAAGGTTATGGGATATTTTTAGCTTTTAAGTGAAAATATACCATAAAATGCTTAAACAAAGTCTCTCCAAAATAGGTGATATTTGGAGAGACTTTAGGATATTCAAAAAAATATAATACATAAATAATAAAGAATTTTCCGGCGATTGAAAACCAGAATCATCTCCTCTCCTTCGCCGGGATTCCTTTTAATCATCATTGTCCTCCCTCCCCTCATTATTATTGTAGCCTGCATTTAGAGATGCTAAATTCTTGCCTTGGTTTGCTCCATCTCGAGATTTCTGTTTCAGTTTCAAACGGTTACAGTTTCTTGTGTTCGGAAAAACATGCCTAAACCTAAACCGGTAATTCATCACACCATAGACGATGATCCTCCATCACCTCTTGCCTTCACATCACAAAGGTATAGGTTTCATTGCCCCTTCAAACATTACGATTGCTTCCTTGATGGGGTTCGCGGAAGTGGTTATGTCAGGGGTGCATTCTACAAACATGTCTCTGACAAGCATTTTCCTACAGATCGAGCTAAAGAGATTTGCAGAGAAAGAATCCGGACCAATGCAGATTGTTTTGACGCATGGGAAAGAGTTTTATCTGATTTACGTATGTGGTTATGTATCAAATGCATGCATATCCATGCTTGGAAGAAAGCCTGTATGTCGAAATATCATCCTGCAGATGTATTTGCAGGCCCCCTAAATGGCACTGAGGCCGATTTTCTCATTCATGGCGTTGTTAAACCCCCGTACCTTGCTGGCCCTTCATCATCTGCCTCCAACCCTGACAACAACAACCCACCTGATGGCCAGGATGCAGTTTATCTCACGTTATAGATGCTTGACATGATCATGAGAAAACATATTCCTACCATTGTAAGCATTCCCTCACCGTGTAGACTTCAATTTTCACGAACCTTGAAAACTGCCCTGGACAATGTCATTTCCAAACCCACATAGATAGATGCTTGGATGCAACTTCTTTTACTTCCAGTTTGCACCTTGAAACAGTATGTTCCGAAGAACTCCTCGGAGGAACGTTCAGGCAATAGAATAAAACTGCAGGTAGCATCCATTAATCAATCCCTACTGCAATGGAATGAACCGTATGGGTGCTTTAACTTGGCCCAAAAATTATTAGATCAATCAAAACCTAAACCAAAGAATAAGCCAATTGTCAGGAAGAAGAAGAAGAACTCGAATATTGAGGCGTGTAGAAGGAAGATAAGCTACGGGCACTACTCTGCAGCCATACGTATCTTGTCCTCCGATGGTGTTGCACCTCCCACTCCAGATACCCTTTATGAGTTACAACATAAGCATCCGCCTGCACCTCCCCCTTCCATCCCCAAGGATCACATTACTTCCATGGCCTTGTCAGTGGACGCTACTTCAGTGCTCTCTGCCATAAGGAGCTTTCCCAAAGGAACAACATGTGGTCGTGAAGGCCTAAGGGCTCAGCACCTGTTAGACGCAATGAGTGGCCCGGCCGCTGCTGTCACCGATGACTTACTACAGTCCATAGCTGGCGTTGTTAACCTATGGTTGTCAGGACAGTTCCCTTCCATACTACGTGAATATGTGGCGAGTGCACCACTCACCCCGTTACTTAAACCAGGAAGAGGTTTGATGCCAATAGATGTAGGTACCATATGGAGGAGATTGTGTTCTAAATTGGCTGCAACATCTGTAATCAGAGACATTACGGAATATCTTGGTACCTACCAGTTTGGGGTTGGAATACCTTGCGGGAGTGAAGGTATTATGCACGCCGCGAACAGGCTCCTAAATATGAAAGGATGTGAATCCAACATGACAATGTTATTGATTGATTTTCCAACGCCTTTAACCTAGTCGACAGATCCACGTTAATTAGGGAGGCCAGAGCTCATTTCCCAAGCATTGCAAGTTGGGTTGAATTCTGCTATTCAACGCCACCCCGACTCTACTACAATGACAACATACTCTCATCTGCCAAAGGAGTCCAGCAGGGTGACCCCTTGGGTCCTCTTTTATTTGCATTGGTCTTGCAGCCTCTTGTAAAGATGATCGCCTCTCAATGCACTTTAGATTTGCATGCGTGGTACCTAGATGACGGTACTATCACAGGTGACACCTTAGAAGTTGCCAAAGCGTTGAAGATCTTGCAAGCTGAAGGACCAAGAAGAGGCTTACACCTCAACATCTCTAAGACTGAGATCTTCTGGACAGTTGCTGATCCTAGAACTATGAACTCTGACGTATTCCCGGCTCAAATTGGTAGGCAAACAACAGGCGTGAAATTGCTGGGAGGACCAGTTAGCCTGGATATGCAATTCTGCAGTAATCTGGTACATGCGAGAGTGGATAAAACAGTACATCTCATGTCCTGCATACAAAATTTGCAAGACCCACAAAGCGAACTGCTGTTGTTAAGGAGTTGTAGCGGTGTTTCCAAGTTATACTTCACATTACGAACGACTAACCCCTTGGCAATACAGTCGGCCTCAGTGGAGTTCGACAAGCATCTGATGCAGTTCTTGCGCAACATAGTAGTAGGAGACGTCGCTGGTTTTGGATTGCTCCAACAACGCATTGCCACTCTGCCAATCAAACATGGAGGTCTAGGCGTGCTCACGATGTCTGACACTGCGAACTACTGCTTCCTGGCCTCATGTGCTCAGACCAAATCCCTGCAGGACACCATTCTATCATGCTCTCCTACTTTAGATTCATGCCCTGGCTATCAACACGCTCTGCAGATATACACACAGGTTTGTGGCCTATCTCCTTCTTTCGACATCAATACCACATCCCCTCAATATATGAAATCCCTGGCGGTGAAATACTTTGGTGCTATGATGGAAAATATTCCCACAACCTATCATCTGTCAGAACGATATTTCTTCCTATGGAAAAGTAATCGTACAGCTCATGCCATGGACTTTTTAAAGGCCATTCCAATAAATGGGTTAAATCAGGCAATCGGGCCCAGACATTTCCGCGCAGTGCTCCAGTACCGCTTTGGAATACCTTTTTTCGACCAAGAGACTGCATGCTCCAGTTGTAATAGGCTCATGGACATCTATGGTGACCATGCCTTACACTACGCCAAAGATGTAGGCATTAAATTTCGACACGATCTAGAAAGAGATATCCTAGCAGATATGTGCTACAAAGCCAGCGTTCCTGCTAAGAAAGAAGCTTCTTTGGGATTTCTGTCTAACTCGAACAAAGAGCTAAATCCTGCGGACATACTTGTTTTTAATTGGGAAGACGGGAAGAATGTGTGCTTCGACGTTACAGGTGTCTCACCTTTCACCAGTGCTAGGCCGCGCAACTTCACACCAGGGCATTCCATCTCAGCCGCAATCACTCGTAAGCATCATAAATGCTTCGACAAATGTGCGGAACAAGGATATGGCTTCGGAGTTCTGGCCTTTACTACATTAGGCGAGCTAGGTGAAGAAACAATTGCATTTCTGTGAAGATTCAGGAACCGCCTCATTAGTCACGATGCTAACGCTAAAATAGGTGGTTCACTCTTTCATAAGATAGGCATAGTTATCCAAAAAGGTGTAGGCACTCAGCTTGTCGCACGGTTGCCTTCCACCGATGTTGTTGATGATGTGTAAACATTTTTAAAAATATTTAAAAATATAATAATATTGAAATAATAATAAACCAAATAAGCTATAATAAATTCCATGCATATTGAAAAAGGAAACTTTTATTTTCCGAAAACTCCACATTATGCGAGATCTCAACCCATGCACTATGTTCATGTTCAATTTGGTTTAATTTTCGGTTGACAAAATATCACAATTTCTATTAGGCACGTATAAATCTCTGAATTATTTATTTTGATTATTTTTTTCTTCTTATTCGATGTATGTAAGGTACAATTCCTATATATTTTTGTCTCAATGACTCTTTGAGATTTCCTAAAAATCACTAAGAAAGTCCCCCAAAATCAATAGACTTACAGAGAGTCTCCCCAAATCTCTTATAGAAAAATTCTCTCGATATCTATAAAAATCCCAATCGACTAACCCCCTGTAAAATTTGGACAAAACAATAGTACCATTAGATATATCACGAAAAATTACGGGAAATCGACTATTAGAACGCGTCATTCGGACATCAGACGAGAAAAATACCGCACACGGGAGTCAGAATTGAAAAATGCTTGACTGGATCTTGAACATGAGGTTGACCATTGACCTTTCTTGACCCTACATTAACCATGACTTTGATTGGACTTGATTTTTACTGGACCTCTCATTAGTTAATGGTTACCCCTTTGTAAATTGTTAGACATGAAATAATAAATCCTATATTATTTTTTTATCGGTAGAGAATGTGATGCTCGCGAGTTTTGAACTCAGGGTACTGTTGTCATCACCTAATGACTTTACCACTATAATACAATAACACCGACATCCTATATAAATATATATTAATTTGTAAAATTTGTTGGACTTTTTGGTTGCATGTTAAGTGATATATTTATGGGGTTTGACCAAGCAATTAGCGATGGTGTAAATGTGATCTCCACTTCGGCTAGTGAAAAAGTACCATTCACATTCTTATGAAAGGATGATTTATTGGGATAGGTGATAGACACTTTTATATGTCTAATATGATCTCAATTCTATGTGTTGATAGTGCTTGATTTTATATTTAATATGGCTTTTTATGTCTTTCTAGGTGTTTTTGGAGAAATAAGCTTTTGAGATCAAATTGGCTCGAAAAGTGGTGATTGAAGTCCCATGAGAGAATTACTAAAGGAACCCTGGAATCATGTCGGAGACGCCCCAGAAAAGTGTTATTTGCATCCTAGAAAAATTACTAAAGGCACCCAAAAATTGGATTTAGGCACCCCAAGACAAGTGCTAAATGAACCCATCTCTGCTAAGGGGCGCCCATCTTCTTCAACATTTTGAATCCAAAAATTGGCGGGAAACTTTGGCACCAGAAGAATGGATTTGGGTTTGAGATTTCAGAGGGGATTAAAGAAGACTAAAGGGCTGATTTTGTTTGGGCTTACTCATTAGGATTAAACAGGTTTGATTTAGTTATTGAACTCGATTGGAATTGGCTATACAACCTGATTTTTTATAAAACAGGGAACAAAAGATATCAGGTATGTTTCGTGTATATTTGAAAATTCAGGGAGATTTAAGGGAAGATAACTCTTCTGAAGATTTGTATCAATCAAGTAAAGTGCTTGGAAGGAATTGAACAGTTCAGATACGCGTAAGAATATCAAGAAGAAGATTTTTCCGTAACTTGCACGAAAAGAGAAAGGAGAAATTTAATCGGAATTTTGGGAGATTCAATCGGCATGTTATATATAAATAGGAGAGGTTGGTGTCACGGAAGAGGGACGTACAGTTAGGGGAAGTTTGGAGCATAACAGAGGACGAAATCAAGAGTTACAGGAAAGTTGTTCTGCTGATGTTGAAGAACACGAAGAACATTAGATGCACCAGAACAGTCTTTTTCTACAACATATACTTTCTATCATTTCTTGTAATAGCTCTTTATTGCAACAGTTCTATGTAACTGTCAGTTTGTAACACCTATAAAACGTTGCAGACTCTCTATTTTATTAGTTTTCTCTTGTTTTTCACCCTTTTGAGCTATGAATACCTATTTTGAGCACGTGAATAATATGAGGAGCTAAACCACATCACTGGGACGATGGAGGAAGCCATTTTTCGTCACTGTGGTAATTGTATCAATTCTTTTAATGACTTTTTGCACTAATTTAAATTGAATCATGATTTTTATTAATTGGTTGTGATTTAGTTTGATGGGTTATGCTTAACTTAAGTGTTTTGATAGTCCATGCTTACCATTTGCAATTAATGTTTTACAAAATCTACCTTGGCCAAAAAAAAATCAGAGTCAATAATAATTAATTTTGGAGCTATAATTGTCTAAGGATTGATATTCGAACCACATGAACATGTATTTTGGCTGAATCATGAATCCCAGTATCTCTCAACCTTTTTGCTATATTTGCTAGTTAGTTTTATAATTTTATTCTAAAATCAAATCTCTATAAGTCCGAGAAATGAATCTTTACTACCACTTTCCACAACTTGCTAAAATCACATCAATTTTTGGCGCCGCTGCCGCGGACTTGTATTTAGGTTTATTTTTATTTATTTTTTAGGTTTTGTATTTTTTTTAGATTTTTTTTTTAGTTCTATTTTACGTCTTTGGTATTTTTTGTTTTTTTGTGCAGGATTGACTCGAAGCTAAAGGTGAAAAGTCAAACTTGCCAAAAAAAGGAGGAAACCGAAGATATTATTTTATGTGGACTTCTATTTTTGTTAGTTTTTTATTTCCTTTTGTACTTGTAATTTTCTTTTATTTTGTTGCTTGTTTATTTTATATATTATTATTAAAAAAAAACACGCACACACCAATTGCATTTTCGTCCGGCACCGATTTTAGGAAAACAAGTGGTTTAGTAAGGTGAACTCCCTGTCATCTGAAACACCACAAGCCTCAGCCCTATACCTGTGACCAGTCTTTGACTGTAGGTATATTTTGTTGTAGGTAACCCAAGATTACCTAAATTAGTTAGCCCAACATTTGCATGTGCACATATTTTGGTTAAATTCTTGTATGCCAGAACGTAGGAGGGGCGTTCTAGGACAGTTTATGCGTGAAAAGCCTAGAAGTGATATTTTAGGAAACAAGAATCTTGAATACCTTAATTTAGAGAGTCCTATTTTTGGACGTTATTCTCACAGTGAAGAAAATATCCCTAGTACTCCAATAGTGCTAGCAATGACAACTGTGAGAGATTACATGTACCCAACTAGGTCCACCAGACCATCGTGCATAAGATTACAAGCCTCGTAGGCTAATTATGAGTTGAAACCTAGTACTATTCAGATGATCCCTGTATTCTTAGGGAAAGATGATGAGAACCCATATTTTCATGTAAGGGACTTTGGAGAAATTTGTGGAACAGTTAAGATTAAAGACCTTAGTGATGAAATTTTAAAACTTAGATTATTTCGTCTTTCTTTAAGAGATAAAGCTAAATATTGGATAAATAATTTACCATCCGAGTCCGTAGCAACATGGGATGAACTCACTGTTGTGTTCTTCCAGAAGTTTTACCCAAAACATAAAACCTCGTCTATTAGGCAGAAAATTAGTGCCAGTATGCAACAAGAAGGAGAGTCTCTTTACAGGTTTTTATAAAGATTCAATGATCTCTTGGCGCATTGTCCCCATCATGGGTTTGAAAAAAATGAAATTAGTGCAGATTCTTTATGACGGGTTATACTACTCAACCAAAACCATGGTTGAGTCATTATGTGATGGTGGGTTCTTGAACAAAACTGCTGATCAAGCATATTCCTTTTTAGAAGAAGTAGCTGACAAATCCCAACAGTGAGAATCATGTGTAGAGCCCTCTAAAGACTTCTGGTAAATAGAAATAACACCAATATGGTAGACTCAAGCTTTGATTCGGATGCTAAGTTTGCTGCCTTATCTAGACGGTTAGAAGCTTTAGAATTAAGTCAGTCTAAACATAAGTATTTTGTTGAAACTAATGATAGGATTAGAACCTCTCAAGTCTCTAGTTGTGGACTAGAGCCCAATAACTCATTTTTGGAAGGACATATTAGTGAAGAGCAAGCCCATGCTATTTATAACAACTCCATATTTGATAACCGTCAGAAGTTTGACCCATATTCAGAGACCTATAACCCCGGTTGGAAAAATCATCCTAATTTGTCATGGTCTCAGGGTCAGAATCAAGGGCAGATTAGTAATTCTCAATCTCCCTCAGGTTTTAGTTATAGTAAGAACTCTTCATGTCCAACCACTTCCAAAACTCTCCAGAGAATACAATGTCTAGTTTATAGAAAACTCTTACCATGTTAGCAAACAACCATGAAATGCTATCAAACAACCAATTTATCTTTCAACAAAGAAACCAAGCAGAGTTTACAAAATAATGCACAGACTCTTCCTAAATTAGAACTTCAAGTAGGTCAAATAACTAAGACTCTAAGTGAAAGAGATGAAGGTTCCCTAGTCAAACTAATCCTAATCCCAAGGGAGATAAAACATATGCTCAAGCGAATTCTATCACTACCCTTAGGAGCGGAAAAGCGGTAGACAACAAGGTAGCCAAAACTAATAGTGGACATACTGTAGATCCAACTTCTAGTTCCCATGAAGAGTCGCTAGCTGAAGAGACTGGCAAGGTTTCTAGTGATGCAAATGCGGTTCCTAATAGGTCTGACTTTATGCCTAGAGCCCCGTATCCACAGTTGTTATCTCCAATAAAGAGAGAGTCGACTTTCAACGAGATAATGGAAACATTTAAGCAGGTGAATATTAACATCCCATTATTAGAAGCAATTAGGCAAATGCCTGCTTATGCCAAGTTTCTTAAGGATCTTTGTACGCGAAAGTGTAAGCTTAATGTCAATAAGAAAGCCTTTTTAGCTGGTCAAGTAAGTTCAATCCTTCTATACCAAACAACCCCTAAGTATAAAGACCCTGGATTTCCCAATATATCTTGTCCAGTAGGTAACCACTCAGTTGATAAGGCATTACTTGACTTAGGAGCTAGTGTGAACTTACGCCCGTATCATGTTTACAACCAGCTAGGTATTGGTAAGCTAAAACCGACTAAAATGACATTGCAATTAGCTGATAGGTCTGTCAAAGTACCTCGTGGTGTCATAGAGATGTTCTGGTTGAGGTTAATAAATTTATTTATCCGGTAGATTTCATTGTTCTAGATTCCCAGCCTGTTCAGGACCCTAGTGCCCAAATTCCGGTGATTTTAGTCGCCCATTTTTAGCCACATCTAACGCAGTCATCAACTGTAGGACCGGACTTATGAACATATCCTTTGGTAATATGACCACTGAACTAAATATAGTTAATGTTAGTAGACAAACCTTCTGATGAATCAGAGGAAGTGAATATGATTAGCACTTTAGTTCAGGATCTAGTTCAGGATAATTGGGACGACACTTTATTGGATGATTATTTGGATGAATTTGAAGAGATTCTCTTAAGTCAGTTAGGTGACCAAACTTTTGAACTAGAAGAATCTCTCGAGTACTTTAAAGACTCTGCGGACCCTGAAATTTAAGCCATAGTGCTAGGTCTTACGGAGAGTAGTATTGACCCTAAGTTTGTGGGTGAAGAAGCTCTTGAGTATTTTAAAGACTCCGAGGATCCGGAAATTCAAGCAATAGTTAGAGGTTTGTCTGAGAATACTGACTACCTAAGTTTAGGGGTAATAATGATCAAATAGCCCTTAATATTTGTCTTGGGGGTGCCCTTATTGTTAGAGCACTGCTCGATCGAACTCGCAAGCGTTTCTATATCAAGCTTGTTGTCAAGTTTAGTTTCCAAAACTATAAGTCTTGATTTATAGTCTACTTATAGCTAAGTCTTGGATTAGTCTAGAAAGTATAGTTGAGCATTAGACTTCACGACGTTCATCGATTGAAGAACTACTAAGGGGATCTTGTGGAACTTCGTCAACAAAAGGTATGTGGAGACTTGGACTCATCTATCACTCAAAAGTATATCTACTTTATCTCTTATTTGAGACAAAAGTCTTATAGCTATATAGACTTCGATTATATACATTTGATATTTCGAGCTGAGTTTAACTCGCTTACATATTTCTCGAAATATGTGTTGGTAAGCTTTTGCTTCAACCTAGTTCGTCTTATATTCTTGACAAAAGTCAAAAGATGATTATGTGAAAATTTCCTTGTAACTTCTTACATGATTTGTGTGAGACAGTCATTTGATGTAGACTCGGAATATTTCGTTGTGATCATTCGATCACTTGAAAATTGCTTTGAAGCTAATAGTTTGTGTGAGACAACTATTGTCGTCTTCTAAGAATGTTTCAATGATTAAAATAGGATTTTAGAACAAATAACCATGAATATAACACAATATGCGTACTTGTACGCTAACTATTGCAAGTTATTCCAAGTCCGGGAACCATAGTATGCATACCCCTATGCGTACTGGTTGGTTAATGAAAGTCCGGGAATTTAGTATGATTACCGGTATGTGTACTGGCGTGAGTTTCAAGTTCCAGAAATTCAACTGAGTTGGTGAAGTTATGCGTACCCGTTCGCATACTGGCGAACCCAAACTTAGTCCGACCACTTAAGTATGCGTACCCATATGCATACTTGAGTAGGTTATGTTCTAAAATCGGTTTGTTCATGAACTAATACATTTATATAATAAGGAATGCAATCTTTTGCAAACCACGGCTATAATGTTCATGAATTGATTCGAGTGAATCAAAATCGATTTTGCTTCAATTATGTCTTGTATACTTCTATGACAATATAAACAATTGAACAACTCTAGAACTAGTTTCATTTGAGTCATTTGAACTGTTTATGGTTAAGATGAATATGGTTGATATGAAAGTGTTCATATGGATAACTTAAACAAAGGTGTACACGTTTAGGTATGATTACTCATATCTAAATGAAGTCACTTTTCATTTGTGTGTATAACAAGCTAAGTTCGATCTAACGGTTGAAAGATATTAACTTGAGTCTAATCAGGTTTTCATCTAACGGTGAATATTGAATGCTTTGTTACCAAGGTAACATTGATTGCAAATCCTGATTTGAAGACTATATAAGGGAGAACTCTAGCAACTGGGAAACCTAATCCCCACAACTCCTGTGTGATACTAGTTGCGACTAGAGTCGATTCTCCTTTAACCTTAGTTTTATCCAAAACCCAGTACGTTAACGACTTGAAGACTTCATTGGGATTGTGAAGCCAGACCCAACTATTTTCCCTGTAGTTGTGTGTCTTGCTGTTTTCTATCGTGTTGAGTACTAAAATACCTAAGATTTGCTCAAAATTTATCTACGATTGGAAAGATAAAAAGTAGTCACAAACATCTTCGTCTCATCGTTTGTGATTCCACAATATATTTTTTAGCTACCATACGATTAAGATTATTGTGAGCTGATTGATATTCATAGGTTGTTCTTAGGGAATATAAGTCCGGTGTATCAATTGGTTCATGTTCATCTTGATTTATCGAAAGACGAAACAAAACTCATATGTATATCTGTGGGATACAAATTTATCTATTCAGTAGACTTTTCTGTGTGAGACAGATTGGTCTATCAAATCTTTGACTTTGGGTCGTAGCAACTCTTAGTTGTGGGTGAGATTAGCTAAGGAAATCAAGTGTGAAGAATCTGGCGTGGTTATAGAGGCGTAAGGAACGCGACTGTACCTTGATCAGTGTGATATTGGTTAGGGGTCACCTACATTCCAGTCCGAAGTTAACTTGGAGTAGGCTAGTGTCTGTAGCGGCTTAATACAGTGTGGTGTTCAAATCTGGACTAGGTCCCGAGGTTTTTCTGCATTGGTGGTTTCCTCGTTAGCAAAACTTCTGGTGTCTATGTTATTTCTTTTTCGCATTATATTTGTTTATATAATTGAAATATCACAGGTTTTGCGTAAGTTCAATCAATTGTGAATCCAACCTTTGGTTGTTGATTAAATTGATTGACACTTGGATATTGGTTTTTGATACCGTACAAGTTATTTCTTATATTCATTCGGGCTCGCAAATTCCTATTTGTTTGATTGCAGATTGAATTGAGAAATTGAGATATAACTCTTGGATATACTTTTCTTAAGATTGAGTCTGACTGTCTAGTTGATTCTCTTGAAAGTATATTGGAGTTAGTCTATACAGATTACTAAGAGAAATACTGGGTGTGGTTGTTATACCCCCACTTTTCAATTGGTATCAGAGCAGGCAAACACGTTTAAGATCTCATAAGTCTATGTTTGTAGCGATCTGACTCTATGGACATAAGTGTTATCTCTATAAACATACCGCCAGTATTTGATGGCTTGAATTACTTATGGTGGAAAATTGTTATGCGTGCCTTTCTTCAAGCGCGTGATTTTGAATCATGGGTTTACGTTGTTCATGGATATATTCCTCCGGTTGTTACAAAAGGCGATGTAACTGTTCCAAAGGATATCGGTGATTATGATGTTGTCGAGATTCTTGCCGCAAAGAGAAATTCTGACGGATTGAATGCAATCATCCATGCCATTACCCCTGATCTTCAGCACCATGTGACTACTCGGTCTAAAGATGCGTGGGATATCTTAAAAACCGTATTTGAATGGAATACATGCGAAAAAGAAGCTAGGCTTCAAAACCTAAATTTTGATTAGGAAGACCTTCGTATGGCAGATGAAGATTCATTTGATGAGTTTAATCACAAAGTGTCTGAAATTGTTTATGCATCTTTTGTGTTTGGTAAGACTATTCCTGAAAAGGACATTGTGATAAAAATTCTCATATCATTGCCATCTAGATACGATTCTAAGAAACATGTCATCATTGAAGGAAATAACCTTGAAACTCTTTCCAGAAATACTCTTATTGGGAAGTTAAAGATCTTTGATCATGAGCATGTATCCAAATCTGGATAGGATATTTCTTTCAAAGCAAAAAAGAACACTAAATTACTTGATAAAAGTAAAAGTGTTGGCATCTCAAGATGATCCTACTGAGAATGATTCATCAGATGAAGATCTTTACAAGTCAGTCTCTTTGATCACAAGACAGTTTAGAGATCTTCTTTTGAATAGAAGTAAACGATTCACTAGAGATAAACGTAAGTCATCAGTTAAACCTCATAATCGTGTTCCTCCTAAAAATAGGGATACTGACGATACTGATGACGAGGATATGCCACAGTGCTTCAAGTGTACAGGTTTTGGTCATTTTGCAGATGAGTGTCTGAATCGTAGAATATACACTGGAAACAAAGGTCTTGCTGCTACTCTTGATGAAATGTCTGATTACTATGATTCTAATGAAGACGAAAAATTAAGTGTTGCACTCATCTGTGAAAATATTGATTTTGATAAGTGTAGCAATACGTACATCAACCTCCATATTCTTTCAGAATAAACTTCAACCACTTTGGAGGATAAAATGGATTTCTCTTTGTCTACTGGAAATTTTATTTCTAATTTTTCAGGTTCTACCATTTGTCTAGCAGCCTGCACATCTATGGCGTCTGAACCATCCTCCATATTGACATGTTCTTATTGTACTCTCAAGGGTCATGAACTCTCCAAATGTTTCAAGTACAAATATAAGATAAGATATGTCAACAAACTTCAACAAAGAGCAAATCAATCAGCAAACAAGCTTCATAAGTCGTCTGAGGTATGTAATATCATCTCTTCTCCGAACAAGTTAATTTCCAAAGAAAAAATTAGACCATTAGAGAAAAAAATACGGTCTAAACAGTCTGTAAAACATGGTTCTAAGAATTCCGTTCAAGAAGGTTATGGTGGACAAATTATTGTTCACCCCAGCACAACTTAAATGTGTTAGTTGTGTATCTTGTCTCATGTGCCTGGTTCAAAATAGACAATGGTTTGCACACTTCAGGCTTTAGGAAAAGAGAAAAGAATTTTTTCTGTTTTTTTTTTTTTGCTTTTTGGTTTCGTTTTCGCCGGTTTGGAATTCTTCCATCTTTTCATATCTAATTGATATTGAAGGGGCTTTCTCTGTTTGATCAATAAAAAGAGGGTTAAAATCAACAATTCTGCCTTCTTTAGGGTTTTGAGTTGTGAGTACGTGAATCCTTTTAGTGTATAAAGGTTCCGTAGCCCTACATTCCTTTTTCCTTCTCTGAAAACTCTTTTTTATCACAAGATTGCTTGTTGAGCCTGATTTGTTAATTCCTTTCACAATCTCATACTGGTATGGAGAATCCAAGCATTATGTCGTCTAATGGAAAAGATGTTAATATGATTGTTAAGCCATCAATCATGAAGGGAAAAGATAAATCTCCTGTACCTTCAACTTTGAAAAGAAAAAGGAGGAATGTGAGTGTTTGTGGGTGAAAACTGTTTCTGTTGATTTTGGTAATTTCGGGTATGTGGATGAGAAACGAATCTAAACCCTAAACAATGCACTGGCACATGAGTACTTCTAATTCGAGAGATCACTCTGTACAATCCTGGCCTAAACCAAGAAATGGCCGTTCCAGGCTTGCTTCGGTCACAAAGTGAAGGAGAAGGGTTGGTCTTAGGGATGGAAGCGAAGAGAGTGTTGAGACCAGAATAGTTGATTCTGAAGGTGTGGTTGTTTATGACTCGTATCTGAAAGTAGAACTGGCTAGCTGAATGAAAATCTACTAGGTGATTTCTAGATACTGTGTTGTTGCCGACCAAAAACTTGTTGTTTTGTGGTATATAGGTGAAACCTATTTATACAAGTCATATTGAAACGTACTGTGGTCTCGTAGGAAATGGAAACGATTGAGTGGTGGAAGAATAAAGTAACGTGTAACCGTCAGGCATTATGCTTCCATGATGAAGGAAATGAATTAGTTTACACTGTTACTTTCATCACCACTAATTGTCCCACTTCATGACACTTTCTTATAACGGGCGTATTGCACGCCGCACGCTGTAAACCGCCAGACCAATACCTTGATGAGTATCCCCCAGTTTGTGAAATGTTTGATGTCTCGAGTGTTTTCGTGGAAAACGTGTAGCAGGTTGCTATGTGTGGAAAGTCAAAGTCAAGAGACTTTCCATATGAAAATAGCATGTGATGCTATTAGGCTTGCCTTGGCCGGCCGCCTAAAACTTGCCACAAGTCCGTCAATTTGGTGGCGAACTTGAATGGCTGAGATTGCATCTCATGAAGAAGGGTAGTCGTTGATTATGGCTACTTTGTTGGCGCATGGTAATGTCACAGTAGCGTTTTTATGGCTACCATGGAAGGTTATGTGAATTATTCATAGTTTCATGAAAAGCCAATGTTGACTTTGTAGTTGCAGGAAATCCTACACTACACCCCTCACAAGATTTCATTAACATTCAACTCATTTTAGATTAACAATCTTAATTTTATTGATGAATCTTTGAACAATATTACAAGAAAAGATAAAGGAATCAAGAATAAGCACTGCTCAAGATTTTCTCTCTCCTATTTACTCCTCAATCAGAAAAGATCTCTCTCTTTCCTTTACAATTGAACGACTATTTATAGGGAAATACATAGTGGATGACAGCTAATTTGTCCTTTATTTTCGGATATGGCTTGCGAATTCTCGCAACCTTACGAATGTTAATCTCGCAAACTCTCTTATTTTCGCAGAATTATCACATTTTTCTCATGATTTTAGTTGATGTCGTTTATTATGTCATTTATGAAATTGTTCTGCGATGTTGTTGTGTTATGTTGTTGATAATTTCGCTGAGGCATTATTGCTGCGAGATTCTGATCCTACATCTTGCCTCTTCTCATATCTTCTCTGCAAAGTAGAGAATGATGTGAGAAATGCCACAACTTTTCATCTCTTCATATTCTGCATTTATCACACGTATTCTTTCTTCCATCTGTTTCTTGACACGTCTTCTGTAACCGCTGCTTTTCAACCGCTCACGTCTTTTCGTCTTAATGGTGTTTATTTCTTCGAGTAAAAAATCTTCTTTATATATTCTTCTTACTCTTCTTTCCACTTTATTTTTACTTTCTCTTCTCTTTTTATTCTCTCATCTTTGCAACTATATTGTTCTTCCGTAAGTTCTGTTACTGTAATCCTTCCCTCTTCAATCTTCTTACCTTTTATTCATTCCCATAATCTATATTCAAATATGCCTCCAAGTGGCCATAAACATGAGAAAAACTTAAAAGAAGTCCAAAAAGATCTTGCTGAGAAAGGTTTCACACTTTCTACCATTCCTGGTGAAAGTGCCAAGTCAATTCTTTCTATCAAACTTTTCTCTAATCAATATTGTGATGATCAATCAATCATAATTTCTCTAGGTCAGATTCTCGCAGGTCTCCCCATTCCTCTTTATGACCTAGATATTCCTCTGTTCTATGAAATTCTCGCTCATTCGGGATTTTCGCGAGCTATCTTCCAACTGAGTGGGGATTGCATCCGTCTGATGCTAGAGTTCGCTAACTGTGGTGCTGGTAAAGGATCTCTGTACTCCAAAGAACTTAGGGATCCAAAATTCGCAGACCTGGAGATAATTGCTGAGAAATACACAGTAGCGAGTTTCTTTGAAAATTATGAATTGATCTCCATGAAAAAAGAGAATACTCGCTGGGGTATTCGTTTGAAAAGGAAAGATAACATTGATGAAGCTAAAATACTCATGCAAGACATTGATTGGCATTCTGGTAAGAATACAACTCCTCGCCAATCCAAAGATGATAAATGGTGTGTTTTTCCCTTGATGCTAAAAGGACCTTACATTGCTGGATCAAATGTTCTTCCTGAGAATCTCGCTACCTATCAACCTTGGGTATTCTCTTGGCCCGAGAAGGAGAAATAGGTATGTTTCTTCCAGCTTCGTTCACTTTATATTTCTTTATTTTTCTTTATTCTTTTGTTCGCTGACTCTTGCGACATTCTACAGATCCAAAAACTGAAAGATAGTTATAACAGGACTGGGAAGGCTAGTACCTTGTTAGCTCTTCGCTCATACACAGATGAGGTAAGAAATATTCTCTTATGATTTTAAACAGTATATTGTTGCCTCTATTTCTTATTTCTATCTGTTGTGTGAAGATTATTGCTGAAATAGAAGAGTCTGCCAATGTTGCGAAGATTGGTGATAAAGGCAAAGGTACTCTTCGCAGGGAAAAACCAACTTCTCCTCCTTCAAAGAAAAGAAAAGTCCGTTCTTCCTCTCCTTCAAATACTCCTTCTCATGCAAACTCCGAGAATGATGAGGATGATGAGGATAGTGATGACCTTGCTGCAAATGAAGATTCTCCATCTGAATCTTCTATGGCTAAGCTCCCTGGCCTCTTTTCTGATTCTTTGCAAGGAATGGGAGATAGTCAATTCGCTAACACTTGTAAAGCTCTCTCTACAGTTTTCGATGTTCCTTTGCTGGATGGTGATAATTCTCTTCGTGGAGTTTCTAGATCAGTGACTCCCAACATCCTGCATTCTCTTAATAGTCTGGTATGCTTTCATCCTTTTACTCCTTCATTGTTGCAACACAAAATCTCTTTCTATTTCAATACTTTTTATATTTTCTCGCAGGCTGGAAAAGCTTCTTTCGAAGTTTCCTCAGATCTAGAGAGGAGATGCGAAAATCTTAAAAAGAAGAATCTTCAATTTCGCATAAAGAATGAGGAATTGGAAGCTGAAGTCAAATGTCTTCGCGAGAAAAACAGACAACTAGAAATTGATTCTTCTTCGTATAAGAACAAAATCTCTAGTCTTCAGCAAGCTAATAATCAGCTCTATGGTATGTTACTTTTCTCCTTTCCTTTCATTCATTCATCCTGCTGTTTTATCTTATTTAATTGATCCTTTTTGCAGACATTTATGGTCTTTCTGATGAAGCTACCATTCTTCGTTCATTTCCTAATGCCTTGGATAATGATACCCTTCTTGAGCGTCTTAATAAATCTTTAAATAGTTTCTCAAATGATAAAATTTCATCTTTTTCCCTAAATGAACTAAGATCCAAATTTCGCCTCTTAGAAATTGACCATAGATCTAGTTTAGGCTTAGCCAACCGATTTAAGCGTCTCTTTCTTGATTCTAAAGAGAAAATCAATGAGTTGAGAAACAAAATTAGCAGTCTCATAGATGATAAGGATCACATCTCTGATCAAGGTGTTAAGGCTTTGGAGAAATTCCAAAAGACCCTTCTTGAAGTTCAACTTGAATGAGATGAAGCTAACCGCAAGAATACCGAGCTCTGCGAAAGAGAAAACCAAATTCGTTCTCGTCTTCTTATAAGTAATGAGGATGAATTCGCTTGGGCTGCAAAAATCTTAGATGATGCCAGAAAAGATTTAGGTGTAAATGTTAGTCTCCAAGTTGAGCATACAGCCTTGATTAGAGATATGATTTCTGACAGAGAAGGTTATTAACTGTTCTCCAATACTAATCTTTTGTTTCTTATGAATTTTCATCAAGTTATTAATTGATTTCCTTTTGTTCGCATATTCTGAAAGTAGATATCGCAAAAGTATTGAGGAACTTGAAGCTGAAAAAGTGGAACTCGCAAAGAATCTTTCTTCTCGCAACGACAAGTATTCTAGATTAAAGAATCAAATCAAGATCACTGTTGCCAACTTTAAGAATGATGCTATGCATTTTCGCAATCAAACTATCCAAATGGTTTGTGATGACCATAGTATTCCTCATTCTGATTATCCTTGTCTCTTGGAGGAGATCCCAAAGAACATTCCCAGTCTGATTATTTGTGATAGCGAAGCTGATGATGGAGAATCTGATAGTGATGAAGGTTCTGATGGAGATGAAAATTTTGATACAGACGAAGAAGAGAACAAGTCTGATGAAGATGATGAAGGATCAACTAAGAAGTAGTCTTTGTTTCTTTCTTTAATCTTCTGTAATACTTGTATATTTATTCCTCCTTTCTGTATATTTGCAAATTCTTTTGGTTTTCCATATTCCTTAATATATGAGTTTCTTTCATTTTGACCTGCATTCATTAAAACAATTTTTCCTTGCAATATGGTTAATCAATATAATCATTAATTTTTTTTAATTTTTGCGTAAATCTATCATGTGGAGACAAATAACATTATCTAATTTCATTCATTCCCATACTTGCCTCTGTTATTTGTGTCCAAATGAGAGATTTTGCAGATTTTTCTTATTTTGTGCCTTAACTTCGCAGTTGTTTATTTATAATTATGCAATCTTATGCGAAGTGAATTTCGATTCTTTTCAAAATCTCATTCCTGTGTGGTCTTATTTTGCTTTCCTAATTAAAGGTCTTGTTATGCCACCTCTTGTCATTGCGACAAAATCGCAGGACATTCTTGCACTTTCATGCAAAAACCCATTGATCTTGCCTTAACTTTTTCTTTTGTATTATGGACTCTTCAGAAATGTTGCGACAATATGATATTCCTAAGTATTCTTGCGAAAATAAAGCCCCATGACATTGTCGTCTTACGACGAAATCGCAGGACGTCTTCGCACTTTCATGCGAAAACCCATTGATCTCGTCTTATCTTTTTCTTTTGTATTATTGCCTCTTCAAGATTGTTGCAAAAATATGACAAGCCTTAATACCCTTGCGAGTAAAAAGTCTCATGACATTTGCGTCTTAAGACACTTATCAGCTCCCTAATGGAGGGTGCCGCCCTTATCTTCCCCCTGGTTTCCCCTTCAAGGAGGCATACTTCCACCATACAAGGTTAGCTCCTCCCATCTAGTCTTAACAACAACCAGTTATTTTCACAGCCTCTTATCCCTTTTACCTATAGGTCTTATGGTTACGAGACTACACCCTAAGTGGGGTTTTCTTCGGGCCGAGTGCAGTATAAGCCAAGACTTGTCAAGAATGGCAAAGTACGTTTCAAACGCCCCTGGAACTCTTGACTCAACCGTGTACCTCGGCGCCTTGATCAGATTCTGCACTCCTTGGGAGAGTCCTTATTAGCTTAGTCGCCCAACCTAAATCATATGCTTAAGCTGAGAATCCAAGGTGCCTCTCCCGGATGGGCTTTATTGACCCCAAATCTCCATGACTCAGGTTCCGGTGGCGGTGTAGCCTTTCCCTGAGCCATGTAACAGGTACCCCCTTATATGACGTACTTTAGGTCTTACATTTTCCTCTTGCAAAATTGTATTCACGAACTAGGGTGTACGCCATAAAGGTTCGCCCCTTTCTCTTTTGTCATTGTTATATGATTGTATTTTGTAGAATTCATTATCTCTGCGAGATTCTTGCACATCATCATATTGTATTTGCATTTCGCAATCTCAATTTTGTCATTCAATAAAATGTACTTTTGAGAATTTTATTTATTGCGAGAGTGTCGCAAAAAATCAATCATTCATACATTACCTTTGCTATCCTCTGCTTATTTGTTATTTTGGTATTAGCTTCGCAACATCTCTTCTTCTTTTCTTTCGATTGCATCCACCATCAACCTCTCACTTCTTTGTGTCTCTTTGATTTTGTGTCGCCAATTTTCCTTCTTGTTTGCTCTCCCTTCGCAAGATTCTATCTTAGTTTCGTAACACCTCTTTCCTTCAACCCAATCTCCCTTTATGATTCCTACACCGTTGGGGTGAGGGAATTTGATGCACTGGTGGAAAGTTGAAGCTACACCTAGAATCCCATGTAGCCAAGGTCGACCAATTAATGCATTGTAGGGTGATTCTACATCAACGACACAGAATAGGATTTCAGAAGATATTCCCTTCAATGGAATTCACATAGTAACCTCCCCTTTAGGCTTGTTGGCAGTACCATTAAAACCATATATCTTATATGTTGATGGTATAAGATCATTATCTCTTCCTCCCATAGTTTTATAAGTATGATAAAATAAAATGTTCACAATGCTTCCAGTATCGATTAAAATTCTATTAATTGCCTATGAATCTTCAGTTTCATCATCCTCATCTTCTTTCGATTTTGGATTAATTTCTAATTTTACTACCAATGGATTATCATGTACCTCTTCACCTTCGGGGATTTATTCTGCGTTAAAAGAAATAATCTGTTTCTGTCATTCCACTAGTGGCGAGATTTTCGCAATATTCATAATTTCTCTTCCATCGTTATCTCTTGCGAACACTCTACTCAAAACATTGTCATGAAAATCTTCAATTGTCTTGTATGAATGTATGATAGAGTGATATAATAGATTCTTTGCTTTTGCACCAACTTCTATGAAGAATGTTTCCTTCTTTTTCATCGTGTTTACTTTGTGATGTTCTGGTGGTGGTGGAAATGGTTGAGATTGTGGGTGACCTACCAAAAAGTGGTTTAGTTTTCCTTGATCTATCATTCTCAGAATATTTCTTTTTACATTTCTGCAATCATTTGTAGTATGTCTATGAAAATGATGATAAGAACAAAACTCATGACTTCTGTGGTTTGGAGGTGGTTCCGTTCCCATGTTCCATGGTGTTGGTATATTCTCCATCAAAATTATAGCTTCCCATATATTTTTGCACACTTTCATTTAGAGGTGGCATCTTGATTTCTTCCCATACTACCTTGTGACCTCCTTGTCCTCTATTATAGTTTTGTCTTTGACCTCCATAAGTTTCTTGTGGATGATCGAGTCTTTGAATCTTGTTATTTCCACCACGATTGTAGAAATTTCTTTCTCCTTCATACTCCTCTTGATCTCGGCTTCCCATAGCCACCAGTTTCTGTTGATTGTTACCTGTCACCTTCTCTTGTTGTACTTGCGAAGTATTCGCCACTGTGTTTATTAGCTTGGGTAATAAGCTTGCATTCGTTGTTTGTGAACTGGTATTCGCAACTGGGTATGATTCCATTTCATTTTGCCTTTCCTGTAGAGCAATATATTCTTCTTGAAGTTCTCGCAATTCAGTCATTGTGATCGTATTCTTGACTCTGAAAATTTGGATATATAATAGGTTGGTTGCAAACATAGCATTGATGAATGATAAGATAAGATATCTCTCATCTACACGTCTTCAATACCAGGTCGCGAAGAATTATTACTTATATATGCCCCCAGGAATGTAGTTTGCAAATGATTGAAGGATGTTATTGTATTCTTGGTAGACCTTCTAACCATTTTAACGCCTCCCCTGTTAAGCTGGATGCGAAATACTTGCATAATACGTCATCATGATTTTCCCATTGCAGCATACACCTCACATAGGCTTTAATGTGTTGAATTGCACAAGTTGTTCCATCAAAAATGCTGGTTAATGCGGGCAAATTTCATTTCGGAGGTATTCCTCCTAGTTGTACTTCCCTTGTAAATGGAGTTTTCGCAGCTTCTTCTATAGCTTCATCCAATTGTCTTCTTCCTACTTCTCCTCTATTATTTAGAATTCCTCTCATTTCTTCTAACTCTTTCAAGATTTGTTTATTTACACCTGAATTTTGATCCATTGGTCTTTTTAATTTCGCCTCCCTTCTTCTGCGTTCATGTCTTTCTTCTCTCGCAAAATTTTGCATTTCTTCTTCATTATCCTCATCTCGTCTTCTTCTGCGAGTCTCTTCTTCATCTCTATCTTGAATTCGCATATAATGATGTCTCTCATTTTCACCTTCATGATTTTGTTCATTTCTCATTAATTCCATTCGCTGTCTTTCAGCCATCCTCTGTATTTTATCATACTCTTCATTTATATTACTGTTATTCCGATTTTCTGTTCATCTTCTTTCTCGGTTGTCGTGATTTTCTGGCGAATTGTTTCCTCAAGCCATTGTTCTTCCATTTCCGCTCTCAATCTTTCACGTTCGCAAATTGAACGTGCTTGTTCAGCATAATGTCTTTCAATTTCTTCTTCAATCGTTTGTTGATTTCTTTGAGTTTCTCTTTCATGTAAAATTCTCCTTTCTTCCTCTCGATTTCCTTCGCTATCTTGATCATTTCGTCCCTGACGTTGTCTATTCTCTTGATTTCTTCCATTTTGTTTATCATCAAAAGTTTCATTTTGTGGAACGTAACGATCACCAGTTCTTTCTCCATTTTCGAGATATTCTTCATTAGGATTTGATATTTCTTCTTGAATATTGTTTCCAGCATTAATTGTGGGTGAGTTTCGCCTCATTTCTCTTCTAGTCGATCTTGAATATGATTTGGAAATACTTCTCGATCTTCTACTCTGTAGTCTCATATTTTCCATCCTCAATTCGTGATTTTGCCTTGTTAAATTCACACGTTCTTCTGCCTCAGCTTTTCTTTCTTCGTGTATTCTTCGTCTCAATGCTTCTAACGCTCCAATTTCCTCATCTCCATGAATTATTCCTTAATTTTCTTCTTGATTTCTCTCGACCTGTCTATGGTTTCTGGTTTGCTGCTCTTCTTATACTTCTTCTGCTGAATTTGATTGCCAAGTGTGTATACTCACCCTATCATAATCTGTATTCCTTGTATTAGTGTTTGTTGAATTGGTGGTTGAATTCGATTTTCTCTATTATTTCTCATTCTAGTTGATTCTCCCATTTCACTTCTTTCCCTTCCAGCAATTCTCTTGCTTCTTCTAACAGTAGTTGGTTGTTCTGATGTATTTCTTCTTCTAGCCATTTCTTCAATATTAATGAATTGCAAGAGATTATGTAAAATTCTTAATCAATCACTCCAAACCTTCACAAATCTCAATATTAATCTTTAGCTTTTTCTAGAGTAATCTTCAATCTTCAATCCGTCCCTGTTTCTAGCGCCATTATGTAGTTGCAGGAAATCCTACAATACACCCCTCACAAGATTTAATTAACATTCAACTCATTTTAGATTAACAATCTTAATTTTATTGATGAATCTTTGAACAATCTTACAAGAAAAGATAAAGGAATCAAGAATAACCACTGCTCTAGATTTTCTCTTTCCTATTTACTTACTCCTCAATCAAAAAAGATCTCTCTCTTTCCTTTACAACTGAACGACTATTTATAGGGAAATACATAGTGGATGACAGCTAATCTGTCCTTTATTTTCGGATATGCTTGCGAATTCTCGCAACCTTACGAATGTTAATCTCGCAAACTCTCTTATTTTCGCAGAATTATCACATTTTTCTCATGATTTTAGCTGACGTCGTTTATTATGTCATTTCTGAAATTGTTCTTCGACGCTGTTGTGTTGTAGATAATTTCGTTGAGGCATTATTGCTGCGAGATTCTGATCCTACAGACTTTAAATAATAAGTTTTTTGCTCGGCTTTGCAGGTTTGAAAGAACGAGCAAGTTATGGGGTTTTACGTGCTATCACTAAGTTCGTGAAATCGTAAATAGGTAAGAATTAAGGATTACCATTTTGGCTATGAATTCGGTATTAGCATATCTGTAATCCCGTGCTTATGGTTCCAGACAATGGTGACTTCCAGTAACAGTAACAGTGACTATGATTATGAGTATTCCTCCAGTTTGTCGGACGAGGATTCCAAGGTTCCAGAGATGAAGATTTCTATAGCAAAATCTCGCGCCAAGATGGACCATTCTGCGGAAATGAAATGCGGCGTACCCCTTAACAACCGTAGAGTAACTCGGGAGGAACTCTTGAAAAGGAAAGATGAAGATGACATGTTAGCTGATCGTCGACAACGAAGGGACCGAATCCAGCGTCGGATATCAGCAGCTGAGGAGAAGCTTCAATCTTGTGCTGAGGGTGTAGCTTCAGACTCGGATGCTTCGAAAGAAGAACCCGTATGGGTGCTACCGGAGCGCAAAATCAAGCCAGACCGGCGCACTAGGGAGATTGAGAGGTTGGTTCAAGCCGACCTTGAAGCTGAGCGTGAAGAAGAAGATTACTGGGAGTACAGTGATCTTGATATTCATCCGGACTTCGTCAATAGCCCTAATAATGATTCTGATGAAGAACTCGAAAAGGATTCCTCAAAGAACGATGATGATGAATCTGATGATTCTGACAAATCTGATGACTCTGACGAATCTGACGATTAATCTTGCTTATGAATCTCTCTAACATTATTTATTTTCCGTTGAAGTAGATATTTTCTAGCTATTTGAGCATCTTGGCTGTAGAGATGTTTCGTTAGAGATTATTTTTCGAACCGTAATTCCTTGTAGTATCTCCTTTCTGAACCTTCTCATATCTCCAGTCAATGGACAATGTCCCCGTAGACAATAATTACCCACAAAACACAATCAAATGAGCTATGTAGGAAACACGTGGCCTTCTAGACAACTGATCCGTAGTCGTAATGTTGACTATGCACGAACTTTCAGTCCCCAGTATTGTTACGTTTCTCCCATCTGTCATGCATCTGATTCGAGATTTAGGGTTTCAGTAGAAACCGCAACAGACTTGTTTATCCGTTACGGGATAAGCTTCTACGTTTGACTTGCAATACTTTAGGGTTTTATTTAAACAATCGACCATACGCTTCCTTTGTGTATTATCAAAACAAATTTTGATCACAATCTCACCTCTCGTAACCATGTCCAGAAGCAGTGTTTCTTACAGAAGTGAATCTCGTGCCGATACTGCGGCAGTATCCGTCTCGGTGAGTTACATGTTTTCTGTTGTCTTTGTTCAATCAGGATGATTGATAAAAGAAAATAATTTGTGGCATGATAATGAGAAGAATCAGCCTTCCTCTTGTATCTTGAGACCCAAACGGACTGTTAAAGCTCCTGCCCGGTACAGGTCGGCTCCTGCTGATGCCGGAACGTCTATAAGTAATTCCATAACTTCTCGACTGAAGTTCTTACCACGCTCAATGGTCAATTAAATACTCATTCGTTTCATCACAGATTGATGTTTGTGTTGTTGTCGATGCTAGAAAAATGAAGAACGGGAAATCCGTGGTTGTGATTGATGATAGCAGCAACCGTGTTGACGAGAACTCTACTGATTCTGTGAAGACTCGGGTTAGATCTCATTCTCCTGAGTATCCAACAGCTGGACTCCCATTTGAGGCTCCTATGGTCAACAATTTCCCGAATAATGAAGTGGTTGGTGGATTCGTCATTCCCAGGTGTCACGCTCCCCTGTACACCAAAATTTGGAGAAGGTACGGGCATATTGCTACGACTGAAGTATGGAAAGGCTTTCTACCAACCCTCCTGACTACAGTTGCAGGGTTGTTACCGATCATTGAGGAGATGAACCGGATGCATCTGCGAGATGTCAATAATCATGAACTGCATAGATGGGACGAGATGATTTCAAATTGTGAAACCCTGCAGTTCAACATAGGCTGGCTTCGTCATAGGCTCGATATGATCAAAATTCACAAGCCGGCGGCTGCTGCTGATGCGATTTCTGCGGCCACTGCCATATTGGAGGAGGAGAAGACACTTGCCTTGGAGTCAGAAAGAGTTGAGAAGGCAGTTAAAGACCAAAAATTTTCGGAAGAAGCTCGACAGGGTTTTCTATAGAGATTATTCTCTGTTGGATGGTTTGCTCTGAGTGAGCGTTTGAGAGGGATTTTTTTTTGTTTTGGGATTGAGACTTGTTGAATAAAGCACATGATTGGAAGTATTTTTGTGAGATTCGTGAAAATTTTAAATTTTGACTGAATGAGCATGATGTATACTCTTTGAAGGAATATAAATTACATTTTGAAAATTAACATGTAATTGTTTGCTGATCATTTAAGCGTAATACGCCTTGAGCCACTTGCCATTGATGATGTTTCCCTCCACTCCTCCATTAACAACTAAGATTTTGTAATATCCGCTGGATACTGCCTTGATGATTACATAAGGCCCTTCCCATTTCGGAGAGAACTTGGGAGCGGACATGTCTTGTTGGATATGTTTTGTTGTTTTCAAAACCAAATCTCCTACTTGAAATGTTCGAGGTCTTACCAGTTTGTTGTAGGCTTTGGAAACCCTTTGTTTATAGGTTTCCACATATTTTTCCACTTTTGCTCTTCTTGAATCGAGCATGTCCAATTCAGCAATTCTTGAATTTGAAACCTCGGCTTCATCCCATTGTACCCCGCTGGCTGTTGCAATTCTTGCAGAAGGAACCTTGATTTCTGTTGGGATAATGGCATCATCTCCATAGACGAGAGAGTACGGTGAAGTCCCGATTGAGCTTCTTGGTGCGGTTCGGTAGGCCCACAGATCCATTGGCAATTCCTCATGCCACGTTCGTGGATTGTCGTGAACTGTTCGACTGAGAACCCGGATTAGGGTTTTGTTGGTGCTCTCCGCTTGTCCATTTCCTTGGGGATAGTATGGTATGGAGAAAATCTGTTTGATTCCGCATTCTTCGAGCAGTTCTGCAACATGTTTGTTGGCAAAATGAGTTCCATTATCCGTGATAATGTGTTTAGGAACGCCGAATCTGCATATGATATATTCTTTGATGAAAGCTACAATTGTGACTCCAGTGGTGCTTCGAAGAGGAATAGCTTCAACCCATTTGGTGAAATACTCAGTTGTTGTAATGATATATTCATGTTTCTTCGAAGATGCTGGATTGATTTTCCCGATAATATCCAGTCCCAAGCTGTAGAAGGGCCATGGACTGCTCACAAAATTTAACAGGAGACAAGGAGTGTGAATGAGATTACCGTGAACTTGGCATTGACGACATCTCCGAACATAGGCGGTTGCATCATCTTCCATGGTTGGCCAATAATACTTCTCATGAATTTAGAGAAATAATTTCTTCTTTCCTTGGTGTTCACCTTCGTGCATCTCTTTCAAGATTGTAGGAATTTCATGTTCAGCCAAGCATCTCAGGAGGTTCCCACCAAAGCTTTTGCGATACAAAATCCCTTCCAGGTAGACGAAACGTTTGGCCCTCTGAATGAGTTTAATTTCTCCCTTCTTTTCTGATGGAAGATCGTTGTCGCGAAGATACTTTATGTAAGGTTCTCTCCAGTCCCCAGTGTGATGGATTGTTAGAATCTCCAAATGATGAGGTGGTGTCTGACAATTGGGACAGGATCCTTGTAGCATCCTCGACTGAGCTTCCATAGAGGGACAATAGTAACCAAGCCTTTGAAGCCTTCTGTAAAGTGTGACCACTAGGGTTTGCCCACATATTTCCTCATGTATGCGTTTGAGTTTTTCATTGGCTTCTTCATCTCCAAGGCATCGTGACAGGGATCCATCGGGATTGCGATAGTATAATGCTCCGTGCAGCAGGAAAAAGTTTTTCAATTTCTTGAGACTAATTTTCCCCTCCGTAAGAAAATTGCTCAATTCATGAATGATGGGAGCTCGCCAATCGTTCGATTGAGCATCTTCGACTTGAGTAAGCCAAGTAGATGATACAAAGCGCCTTTGTACAGTGATGGATTTCTTGGACCCTTCAAATTGTAGTTTGGATGCTAGAGTCGCTAGACAATCAACATGTCTATTATTGGTACGGCCGGTATGAACAATTGTTGCATCAGAAAAATAAGTTAATAGTCGTTGCGCCTCGGTCCTGAATAGAGCAAGTGTTATTTCTTTGAGAGAGTATACACCATTCATTTGATTGACCACAACTTTGAGTCTCATCTGATTTCTAAGTGCTTTGCTTCGGCTTTCATGGCTAAAGATAACCCTAGGAGAAAAGATTCATATTCTGCCGAGTTATTGGTGCAGTGAAAATCCAGCTTGAATGAATGTGAGAAGACTTCACCGGATGGAGATACTAGCACAATTCCCGCTCCACCAGTATCATTGCTCGGAGTGGAAGATCCATCAAAATATAGTAACCATGTTTCTTCTTGAATGATTGAAATTCCCGGAAACTCACCGGGCACTTCTTCATGCAACATTGTGATGTCTTCTCCAGGGAAAGAAGCAAGTAAGTCTGCAACCGCTTGTCCTTTGATTTATTTTAAAGGGACACACGCTATGTAGAATTCTGACATTTGAAGTAGCCATTTTGCTGGTCTCCCGATCAGAGCAGGTTTCGACAGTAAGAACTTTATGGGATCAGCTTTGGCCACCAGCACGACCCTGTTTGATAGTAGATAATGCCTGAACCTCTGAATTGCATGAAACAATTCTAGATACGCTCTTTCAGCCTTTGGATATCGGAGTTGAGCATCCCTCATTGTGCGACTGAAGTAGTAGATTGGGCGTTCGATGCCTTCTTCATTCTCTTGGGCGAGGAGTGCTCCAATAACGACATCGTTGGAGGCTGTGTAAAGTATCAGCGGTCGTCCTTGCACTGGAGATTTCATGACAGCAGGTGATAATAATATTTGCTGTATTTTCTGAATTGCCTCTTGTTGAACAGCTGTCCATGTAAAATTTGCTCATTTCTTCAGAAGAGGAGTGAATGAAGAAATGAGTTGAGCTAGTCCGGGGATGAAACGCCGAATGTAATTTACCTTGCCCATGAAACTCTGGAGTTCCTTCACAGTTCGTGGAGAAGGCATGGTAGTGGTGGCTTTCGTTTTGTCTGGATCAACTTTGATTCCTTCTGCAGTGACTAGGAATCCAAGAAAATTTCCAGAAGAAACTCTGAAAGCACACTTCAGAGGATTCATTTTTAGTTTGTATTCTCTGCACCTCTCGAAGACCTGTCTCAGAATGTCCAGGTGGGATGCTCGAGTCTTTGATTTCACTACCACATCATCAACGTAGTCTTCTACTTGCTTGTGCATCATGTCATGGAATATTGCGGTCATGGCTCGCTGATAAGTGGCTCCTGCATTCTTCAAGCCGAAAGGAATTACTGTGTAGTGGAAATTTCTAATGGGAGTCCAGAATGCAGTTTTGTTAGCGTCATGTTCATACATCTTGATTTGGTTGTTACCTGCTGTAACCGTCCATGAATGAAAACATGTCATGACCGCTGGTTGCATCGACGAGCATATCAATGTTGGGTAAAGGAAAATCATCCTTCGGGGAACATTTATTCAGGTTCCTGAAATCTACACAGCATCGGATTTGACCGTTCTTCTTCTTTACTGGGACAATGTTTGCCAGCCATGTTGGATGTTGAATGGGTTTGATGAATCCTGCTGTCAGTAGTTTCTGGATCTCTACCTTGATTTGTTCCTCAACTTCGTGTCTGAATTGGATGGGCGGTTACTTTACAGGTTTGGAACCGGGAGTGATGTGGAGATGATGAGTGACTAATTTATCATCTAGGCAGGGCATCTCTTCGTACGTCCAGGCAAAGATATCTTGATACTATTTCAATAGGCTGATTAATCCTTCTCGTTCCTCAGATGAGAGAGAAGAACTAATTAAAATCGGCCTCGGGTTTTCCTCTGTTCCAATGTTGATAGTCTCAAGGTCATCAGTTGTGAAATCTGTACCATCTTGCAGCTGTCGTGGTGCATCTCGAATTTCTTCACCAAGTGATTGCTCACTCTGGCATGATTCTTCGGGACGGGGAGACTTTTCATCGACCTCCCCTGTTAATTGCTAATCTTTTCGGCGGAGATAAATGACTCTACCCTCAGCATCATAATCAGTAATGAAATTTGACTTTTTGTGAGCCGTACCTTGACCTTGACGACGCTTGAGCGGTGTGGTGGGAGATTTGACAGATTTAGCACCCGCTGATGATGGTTTGGCAGTTCTCTCAATTGATTTCCAACTTGGGAGTGGAACGCTGCATATCTTGCTTGGAGGTTCGGGGATGCTTTTTGGAGGTTCCAGGAACTCAGCATCATAAACTGGAGCGTAAGGAGACACCGAAGCTGGGATGCGTACAATTTTTTTGTTGAACAAAATCTTCATACATTGATGGTACGTTGAAGGAACGACCTTATTGTCATGAAGCCATGGTCTCCCGAGTATCATGTGATAATATGGGTCTTTCTCGATCACATGAAACTTGACAGTGGATTGAATCGGCCCTACTTTCAGATCGACATAGACATACCCGTAGGTGTGACTCTGGCTTCCTTCAAAACCCGTCATTAATATGGGATGATGAACGATCTTGCTTTGCGGAACTTTGGCCTCCTTGAGAGTCTTCATAATAACAAGATTTGTAGAAGCACCTGTATCTATGAGAACTCTCTTAAACTCGGAATCTTTGATAGAAGCAGTTTCGTACAGAGCACGGTTATGTCCTTCCTCTTCCATCCGGTCTTCCTCAGTGAAGGTGATGTTGTTGATTGAAAGTTCAGATATCATGGTCACTTGTTCAACCGCCAAAGACGATGGAACTATTCACGCTTCAGATGATATTTTGTTGAGTGCGGCAAACGTGTCGGTACGTTGATCTCTGGAGAAATGCAGGAGTTCACATAGATTCTCGATCAAATGTGTGACCTCCTGTTCCGCCGGCTTTTCATAAGTGGTGAAGCTGTTGGCTTGAGGGCTAGCGTCAGTGGTGTCAAGAGATGAGCGTTCCACCACTTGAGCTCCTAAGATTCTTGCCAGGTCCACCATGCAGTTAAACAAATTATAAATTGCTCCTTTCAATCGATTTATTTTAATTTCCAAAATCGATTGCCTTCGTGCCAGTTCATCCAGTAATGGAATTTCTCCGTCAAATACATCAATAGATGAAAAAGGAATAGTAAAGTACGAATGACGAATATTACCAGAATCATTCGGATGAGCCAGAGAAGCGTCACCATTTGAAAGACTCTGACTGGAGTTTTGATAAACTGTATTAGATCTAAGACCAACCATCTTTGTGAGAATGAAAGATTGCAACCGAGAGATTAACCTCCCACTGTGGTCGCCAATCTGTGGATGGGGGAAAACGGTTTGCTGGTTTTTTAGGAAACTGAAGAGACGGACGTGTTGTCGAGACTCCTCAACCGAGCAAACTGCTCAACCTCACACAGATGCACTACAAAGGGAGTGATTAGATTCGAGAGATCAATCTGTAGGACTCCGGCCTAAATCAAGTCAACGGTCGTTCCAGAGTCATTTCGGTCGCAAGGAGGGAGATGGGTTGATCTGTAGGAGGGAATCTGAGAATTTTGTGGGATCAATGATGATCAAGGATTGTTGATGTGTTGAAGGTTTCTGCAATAATTGGTGAACTGGTAAGTTCGAATAAGTTCTGGTAGATTGACGAATTCTTGAGAGTAGTTACTCGAGAAATTCTGTATGAACGATTACTGATGATGTAATTATGTCCTTCAATCATGGATTCAGAGACTTATTTATATTGTCAGAGTTGTGAACACATTGATCCCGGTAAGTGTGACGGTTTCTTGAGTGAAAGAGTGGGAAATGGGAGATCGTGTTAAAGTCAGTTCCATGTCGTGTGGAGACTTGACTGATCGTGCACCCACTACTTTGCTAACTCCTTCAACCGTTTGCACGACTTACACACATTTCTCGTCGTGGATGAATCCACGTGTCGTAGACCGCCAGACCAAAACCCTAAGTGATATCCCCTCATTTATGACGTGATTGATGTCTCACGAATCGTGGAGTCTGCATGATAAACGTGTCTTAGTTAGTCAGTTGTTGACTGATCAGACAGTCTTGGTTTTGTTGAATCGAGCACTTTTGACAAATGCCCAACGTTTCATGAATATATGTTAATGTTGCTTGTCTGAGCAAATATTGTAAATTCGACGAGTTGTTGAATATTGATGAGTTACTGAATATATGTGGGTTATTCGAGCAACTGGGCAAGTATTGCTCGATTCGACGAATTACTGATAAATTACTGAATATTGATAATGGGATCAATATTCGAGCAACTGAGTAAGTATTGCTAAATTCGACGAATTACTGAATATTGATAGTGGGATCAATATTGGAGCAACTGAGCAAGTATTGCTCAATTCGACGAATTACTGATAAATTACTGAATATTGATAGTGGGATCAATATTCGAGCAACTGAGCAAGTATTTTTCAATTCGACGAATTACTGATAAATTACTGAATATTGATAGTGGGATCAATGTTCGAGCAACTGAGCAAGTATTGCTCAATTCAACGAATTATTTACTGGTGACGTGACCCAATAAAATATTCATTAAAATATTGGTAGATTACGTATAATTAATTCAGATGTTTGATCGCTGGATCAATATAATTTAGTGTTTGAACTTGCTCAGAATGGTAATTCGTGGAGCGTTTGTTCGAAACCCTAATTTTTGATCAATCCTTCATCAATTGACGAATTGCTGAAAATTGGTCATGATAAGGGAGGGACCGACCACATGAGATTATGGACATCCATGTGCTTCCCAAGTGCTCGAGTAAGCACGCACCAGGGTCCTCAGTTGGACTGTTGGTGAAGGAATGATGACAAAATGTCGGTTTCATCATTTATTGAAAATAGTTGCTCGATTGAGCGTTAGGTGATAAAACCTAATTCATGGAGAAGTGAGGGACCGGACAAGAAGGCATGAAACCGACCCTCAGAGGTGTGGGACCAGATGGTGCTCGATTGAGAAAATCCCCAGGCTAGTTGGAGAGAATTTGGGCCCAGTATGAGCGATTGAGCAAATTAGGTCAGAATTATGAAATCATGTGGGACCGGCTTTGTGCAAGCCCTAGGGATGACTCTGGTAGGTAACTAAGGCATGCACATGTTGCCATGGTGTCTGTGTCTCAGTACTGAGAGTTTCAGTATTTCCTGACGTGTATTCAACATTGTGAATTTTCAGAAGAGTTTCATCTTGGCTGAAATTCTTGATTATTGTTGGAATGAGCATGTATGCTCAATTGATCAATATTTTGTAAATATTAAAATAAGAGTATTTTAACATTTAAAATTGTCGTGAGAGGCTACCCGGTCATGTGACCATGTTGGCTTTTGGTTTTTCATGATTCGAGCAAAATTTGAGAAAATATGAAGGAATCATGAATTTTGCTCAAACCAAGGAGTTTCATGAATTGAGGAAAATAATAATTATAAAAGACTAGGGATTGCAGGGTGTGGTACCGGCCACGGCTAGGGCATGGTCGGACGGCTATGTTGCCCGATCCCGCACACCTTTTCCTAATTTTATATTATTATTTTTCATGAAACCGTGATATTATGGAGAATCCATGAGTTTTCGTTGAAACGGAGAAGTTTCATGAGTTTAGGGAATAATAATTATAAAAAGCTAGGGATTGTGAGGTGTGGGACCGATCACAGCTTGAGCATGGCCAGCCGGCTAGGTTGCCCGGTCCCGCATACCTTTTCCTATTTTATAATATTATTTTTCATGAATCCATGAAGTTATGGAGAACTCATGAGTTTTGCACAAACAAGGAAAGTTGCTAAATTGAAGGAGTTTTTCATGAGTTCATGAAAATAACAAAATATGCCAAAATAATAGAAGAGGCATGGGACCGGCCACGGCTAGGGCATGGGCCCGGACCCTAGGCGCCTCTTATTATTTTATTATTATTTGTTGTTTTCTCCAGTTTTGCATAGGATTCCTAATCTGTCCACATTTTTGGATGCTCGTTTGTGCATCCGGGTGCTCAGTCGTGCATCATTGTCGAGTACACTTGCACCATTTCTGTGGGGCTTACTCAGTGATGGTCCAGATGCCCGGTTGTTGAGTATTTATTACTAATTCATAAAATTCAGTGGAGAATAATTCATGAAATGGAGTAATAAAATAAGTAGTTATTTATTATCAATTCATAGGATCATCTATGGGTTCGACCATGAACTCGGAATAATAAAACATGCATTATCATTCCATGGGATCGTGGATTCGACCATAGAAACGGAGCAATAAAATTACCTATTATCATTCCATGAGATTCGTGGAATCAGAGTAATGATATAATACAGTTGTTTATTGTCATTCTATGAGATCAAGCCGTGGATTCGATCATAGAATCGGAACAGTTGTTATTGCCATTCCATGGGATCAGACCGTGGATTCGACCATAGAATCGGAGCAATGGTTATTGCCATTCCATGGGTTCAGGCTGTGGATTCGACCATGGAATAGGAGCAATAATAAATTATTCTGGGAATTCAGTGTTAAATGTCACGGAAGAATTAATATATCGTAGGAAAGATATTGGCCAGTTAAGGCGTCATATCCATCCAAAGGATGCATAGTCAGGGAGTCACAAGTGTTGCTTAAGAACTGAAGGTGTTAGTGCTTTCAATCTACGGAGAACCGCCTGAATCTATACACGATCTCTCCACATAGTCAGGGAACTGTGAGTGTCACCGACGTCCTGAAGGAATCCGTCGCCCAACTATTCTTCTATGTGGAGGTGGGTCTCTCTCCTGCAGTCAGGGAACATTGAGTGTCACCGACGTCCTGAAGGCGTTAGGCTCTCAATCTACGGAGAACCGCCCAATTATGTTATTCTGCATAGAGGTCACGATGAAATGTCAGGGATCGAACGCTCAGCTAGTGGAGGCTTCTCGAAAGACATACTCGTCGTGGCTTCGTAAAATATGAATGGTTGCATGCCTGAAATCCGTGTCAGAAACATGTATCATAATTTTACGGTTTTGCTCTTTGTTGAAATCCACCATCAACACAATTATTGTGAGTATACGTAACTATTACCAACGATTTTCATCTTGCAATGTTTTTAGATTTATTTATTTAAATTCTGAAGTTTATTTGGAAGATGATTTTGCAATATTAATCTTTATGGTTTTATATATTGCGACTTGTTATGAGATATGTGTGTTTGCGTCCGTGAACTATATGATTGTCCCATATATGTCAAAAGTTAAGCCTATTATGTCATTATGCAAGTATTGATGGAATATATGGTGAATATTAAATGCTTTGTTACCAAGGTGTAGATGGGGAAAAACGATTTGCTGGTTTTTAAGGAATTGGGGAGACGACCGTACGGAGGAGACTCCTCGAACCGAGCGAAATGTTAAACCTCACACAGATGCACCGCTGCAAAGGGGGTGCTTTAGATTCGAGAGATCAATCTGTAGTACTCCGGCCTAAATCAAGACAATGACCGTTCCAGAGTAAATTCGGTCACAAGAGAGGATGGGTTGATATGTAGGAGGGAATCTGAGAAATGTGTGGAATCAATGGTAATCAAAGATTGTGGGTGTGTGAATTCTGAATATGATAAGCTCTGAATGATTGAAATTGTAGTTGCTCAATTGATGAGTTGATGATCTCGTTGTCGATGAGACGTGAGATTGATGATACTGTTGATGCTCATGATTCAATCATGATTCAATCATGATTCAGAGACTTATTTATATTATTGGAATTTTAGACACCATGATTCCATGAAGTGTGACAGTTGATGGAATCAAGGAGTGGGGAAGTGGAGATCGTGTTTGAAACCAGTTGCTCAACGTGTAGAGACTTGGTCGATTTTCCACCCACTACCTCGTGAATTCCTTCAACTGATTGCACGACTTGCTCATATTCCATCGTGTGTTTGAACACACGTGCCGTATACCTCCAGACCAAAACCCTAAGTGATGTCCCCCCCAAATGACACTTTTGACGTCTCATGGTTTGTTAGTCAATTGATGACTTCGTGGTTTGATGGGACGATGAGTGCATGTAGTTGCTGAGTTGAACATGATGTTCTGAAACTCATGAATTGAACATGTCATGAGACATAGGTATAGTTCTTACGATGAAGTGAGCAAGTATTGCTCATTCGATGGATCATTGAATATTGATTGTTGAACCAATATTCCTTGGTTTGAGAAAATATTTATCATCTGAGCAAGTGTTGCTCATGTGATGAATTGTTGAATATTTGATCGTCTGAGCATGTGTTGCTCATCTGATGGATTATTGGCAGCGTACCAAAAATATTAATTAGTACTGGTGTTGAACCGAGCATAATTAATAAAATTAATGACCATGAGGTCGTCGTAAAATTATTAAGGTTGGAATCTGGAATGATGATCCTTGGATTCAGAAACCCTAATTTGATCAATTGATGATCAATTCATGGTTCGTCAGAATTTAACCATGGGACGAAGGAGGGAGCGACTACATGGGACCGTGGATCAACCATGTAGTGTCCATATGCTCACGTGAGCAAATACAAAGAACTCCTGAAGAGTTGACGATTTGTTGGTGAAAGAATGATTAAATGCTGGTTTAATCATTTATTCGAAAATGCTCGTCTGAGCCTTAGGTGAGAAAACCTAATTAATTATGACGAGAGCGAGGGACCGACCATGGAGTCATGAAACCGCCCTGGGTTGTCACGTGACCGCCTGACGATCACTTCATGAAAATCCAAAGTGTTTGGAAGAGTTTTGGACCTAATACGAGCAATTGTGCAAATTAGGTCAAAACTGTGAAAATTGATGGGACCGGTTTCCGTGAGCCAAAGAGCCAATCTTGGTCGTCAAGATAGCGTGCTTGTCCCCAAGGCGTCCGCGTCTCAGTCCTGAGAATTTTGATATTTTCTGGCGTGCAATTGAGCATCCATTCGAGAAAATATGCCAAAATTAGGGTTTCGACGAAACTGAGGAAAACACCATGAGATGATGAAAAATAATTATAAAATAAGGAATGAGGAGGCGTGGGACCGCCGTGGTCAAGGCATGGTCGGCCGGTCGTGACCACGGTCCCGTGGTGCCTTTTCCTTAATTTTATAATATTTTGATGATTTTATGAAAAATTCATGAATTTTGAGAAATTTGATGAATTTAGGGAGTTTCCATGAATTGAAGGAGTTTTCATGAGTTCAGGAAGCAAAAATATTAAAATAATAAAAAAGGGCGTGTGGGACCATGGAGGCATGGCCGGCCGGCTAGGCCCGGTCCCACGAGTTTTCAATTTTTTAATATTTTTAGGTATTTTTGATGATTTGAGGGAATTTTTCCTAATTTGAGAGAAATACCATGAAATCAAGGAATTTGATGAATTCAAGGAAAATAATAATAAAATAATAAACAAAGGGCGTGTGGGACCGGCTAGGGCATGGCCGGCCGGCTAGGCCCGGTCCCACAAGTTTTCATAATTTATTTTATTTTATTATTATTTTGATGATTTGTGAAAAATACCATGAAATCAAGGAGTTTTTTCATGAAATTAGAGAAATAATAATAATAATAATAAAAAATAATAAGGAACCGTGGGGTGTGGGGCCGGTTGGGACCAAGGCATGGCCGGTTGGCCAATGGTCACGCCCCACACTCCTTTCCTTAATTTTATTTATTTTTTATGGATTTATGGAAGTACCATGAAACCGAGGAGTTTCCTCGAGACGAAGGAGATTTGATAAAATGAGAGAATTTTCATCAAATCATGGAAAATAAAAAAATGCAAAAATATAAAACTGGCGTGGGATTGACCACGACACGGTCGGTCGGTCGTGTGTCCGTGCTCCCAGCACCTGGTCAATATTTTTAATTATTTATTATTTTCTTCCTATTTTGCATAGGTTCATCGTTTCGTTGTATTTTGAAATACTCGTTCGTGCGGTGACTGTTAGTGCATCGTCGTTGAACACACTTCACCATTTGAATCGGGGCTTACTTAGAGGTAGCTCAGACGCCCGGTTGTTGATTATTTATTACTAATTGTGGAATTCAGTGGAGAATAATTCACAAAACTGAGTAATAAGATGTTTATTATTAATTCATAGGATCAGCTGAGGATTCGACTACGAATTCAGAATAATAAAGTGAGCATTACCATTCCATGGGATCGTAGATTCGACCATAGAATCGGAGTAATTAAGATTTATCTATTACCATTTATGAGACCAGTTGTGGATTCGATCATGAAATCAAGAGTAATGAGATAATATAGTTATTGCTATTTTCTATGAGATCAAGCCGTGGATTCGATCATAGAATCAGAACAATTGTTTATTGCCATTCCATGGGACCAGTCGTGGATTCGACCATGGAATAGGAGCAATTGTTATTGCCATTCCATGGGACCAGTCGTGGATTCGACCATGGAATAGGAGCAATAATAGATTATTCTGGGAATTCAGTAGTGAATGTCACGGCAGAATTAATCTTAATTAGGAATAATTAACTTTGTGGCTCTATACTAGCAGAGCAAGCTGTCTAGGAGCATTAATTATCCCGATATGAGCTTGTCGGTAAGTCATATCCTTTATATAGTCAGGGTAAACTCGTTGTTTGTTCCTGAAGACGTTATCGCTCTATACTAGCAGAGCAAGCTGTCTAGGAGCCGTCCATCTCGTGATACTATATAGAAATAATCACTGAAAGTGTTCAGTGTCATGAGATATGCGTTGTCCAGTCGTGAGACTACATATCTACATGTACTCTGAGAGAAAGTACTCTCCGTTCAGAATTCGATGAGAGACCCGTGTCTCAATACTCACGTCTGATTGCTGGATCAGAGCTTCGTATAATTATGAGTTCACGATTTTAGCCCTTGTCGAAAATCCACCATCTACATTAAGTCCCCTGCTTACTGAGGAAATATGTGTTCCTCAGTCAGCATTAAATGGTGATTTTCCGGCCATAAATAACAATACCAGTAATTGAACTTAGTCGTAAGTTGAGACGTTACCGGATTTAGAGAGCATGAGCAAACCACGACTTGATGAAGGATTCAATGTCATGATTGGAGTGTCGTTTGATGAGAATAAATTGGTGTTGAACCGCTGGTTTGGACGACGAGTCCGTGGTTGGTCAGGATTCGCGGGACGGGACCATGAAAACAAATCCTTGTTTTATGAATAGACGCTTGTTCGTTCGTTAGTTTAAGGAACAAACAAAATAGACCCGAGTCTAATGATATAAAATTCATCTATGAGCTTTCACGAAAACCGGAATTTTATATTTTAAATATATAAGATTTCACAAAGTGGAATAAACTCTCGTTTCAAAGGTGGATGCTCGTACGAGAGAAAAGTTTTTTTTTTTGATAGACGTGCGTCTGTTAGTAATAAAATTTTGTTTATGAGCCTTCGTTAAATTTTTTATCTTCGAGCTTTCAGAAATCTTTGAAAATATACTCTCGCTTCAAAGACAGATGCTCGTGCGAGGGAGCAAAAATATATAGATATATTTTCAAATTTACGTGAGTTTCACGTTAAATATATAGTTTGTAAAATCAATGTTTTGATTTTGAACAATGTTGAAAGTAGACATTATACATGGTGAAATAATGTCTATATGTGAGTTTTCACAATCGTAGAATGGACGTCTGTCCAGATTTTGAGAAACCAGTGAATGTTCACATTGTAAAATTTACGTGGGTTGTTCACGGTTTTGTGAAAATCATGTCAGAATTTTGCTCGTCTTAGCAGGTTTGAAGGAACGAGCAAGATTTGAAGTATTAACTCATGTACTGTTAGTGGAATCGTAAACAGGTAAGAGTTGAAAGTTACCATTTTTGCAGACGCTGATGTGAGCATCTTTATTCCATGATTCGTTGTTTTGTTGAATCCTGCGCTTTGTATAAATGATGCGCTGAATGTTATGCATCTGTCACAGCCACTTTGCAAGAATGACTGACTCCCATGATGACACTTTCAAAGACGATGTTTCCAGGGATGACATCTCCGCGGGTGTAACTTCAAGAAATGGTACTTCTGGGACCTCTGAGTGATGGTGAGAGATCCTTCATACTGAGTTGTACTCCTGGTTATTTCATCAACTATACCACATGATGATGTAGTGAGGTTTCAGATCAATGTAGACTCCTCGGAAATGGAAGAAAGTCTTCGGGGCGGAGCACCCAGAAGTAAGGACTACAGGATGTTAGCAAATGACGTGCAGTCCCCAGCCGTTTCTTTGGTGAGTTGTTAGCGCTCCTTGTGTCATGACTTTTTCCTGCCCGTGCAATTAGGATCACGAGACCAAGGTTTTGTTATTTCTTTTCAGACCTTTTCTCCATCGATTGACGGTCTTCAACTTGTTCCCAGGCGAACAATTCAGGAATCCAGTACTGATGAAGAAGTCGATGTAAATATCTCTTTCGTGCAGGTGATCGCGGCATCTCCTTGAATGAAATAATAATTTGTTGATGAATCCAGGAAGAAATCATTGTAGATAAGAATCATGTTGATGAAGCGCACTCTTCTTTGGGAGATGGGAATATGGAGAATTCCCGAAATCCCGAACCGAATGGAGATAGCGGTGTTGTCAACGGAGATTCTGGCATCGTCGAGCCTTCAAATGATTTAGAGACTCCCTTAGTAAGTATATCTCCTGTAATTTCTTCAAAGAAGTATGATATCGCTGATTCGTGAATGAATGAATGAAAATCCATGTGAATTTATGGATAACTTTGCCGAAATACGTCACCGGAAAATTTCAGACTTCAGATTTTACTAGAAACGCTGTAGAATCTTCGTCCGAAGTCGGATTTTCGCGGTTTGCATATGTATCTTCAATCCCAGGAAATTTCCAAGCTTTAAAGAATCTTTGAAGTTTGAGCATGTTTAGGGCCTGAAAAAGGCGAAATAGTGAACTTCCAGGAGACCTTCAGAACTTTTTCAGATGGCATGTTGCTCCATGTTTTAGCCACATCTCTTTGCTCGTTCATCGGATTGTCATGAAATTTTGAGAGTTGTAGAGGACATCCATACGAAGAGAATGGTATATAACCCATCTTCATATTCCTCGTAGATTGCTCCCAGTTCGTCTTTTAGTACAGGGCAGAGTACAGTTTCTTCAGACGAGGTTACCGTAAAACGTATTTTCATGACTTTCATGCTATTTGCTCGTGCCTTGAGTGTATAATGATTAATCTTGATAATGTTGGATTCTTGTATGATGTATTTTATGATCTCATTTGGTTTCAAGCTTAAATGACTCTAACCTCATGTAATCTTCGTATTAGGTGCCAAATACCGAAGTTGAGGATATTGAAACCAATGAGGATAACTCAAACTGCCCTGGAGTTATTGATGAAGAGACAACCATCTGCACTTCAAGGCCATGAGAAGGTTGTCATTGAAGTCTTGGAAACTCAGATTGTTGCTGCTTCAGTGATAGAAGAAACCGAAACACCAGTAGAGAATACTGAAGAAACTGTTGCCCTGGAGGCTGCTCCAGTAATTGAGAACCGTATAGTGGTGCATGAATATCCAAGTGCAGGAGTTGCTTTTGATCCTCCGTTCGATGCTTCACTCCCGTATCATGAACTAGTTGGCGGATTCAGCGTTCCCATTGGATATGCAGGCTTGTACGAGAAACCGTGGAAGATGTATGGGCACATCGTCGTTACCAAGGATCCGGAGCATAGTTATTTCTTGACGAGGCAAGTAGAAGCCATATTGCGTGTTATAAATGATATCCGCATCACAACTGGAAATACTGTCACCCGGGATGTACTCTTTGATTGGGAGTACAACTTGAAGAATGCTGAAGAACTTGGCTTCAATCTGAAGTGGCTTCGTCAAAAGATTGATGCTATAAGGAAAGCGGTGGAAGGTGACACTTCTTTCACCACCAGTGATGCCGTGTTGAAGAAGATGGATGAAGAAAAGCAGAAATCTTATTTTGCTGACTTTCTTTAGTTTTTTTTTCATGATATCTTGAACCTTGGACTTCTGAGAGATGTGAGGTTTTAGCCTAGTCTTGATTTCTTGATCGGTTTTGGATTGTGAAATCGATCGTCTTGACAAGTGGACCGTCAGTCCCCAATATTTTGTTAATTCTCTCCCTTTCGTTTTCCCTTCTTCTGGTGAGACCTAGATAGAGGACCCAGGTAGAAAAATTGATGTAAAGACCTAGGTGGTCGAAGTTGGAGGTAACTTGATGAAGGACTTAGAGAAGAGACCTGGTGGACACCGATCGACTGTGGAAGTCATGAATCCCGTCTAAGAATTGTTGCTTGCATGTTGTACGCTCTAGAAGCTGTAGGGACCTCATACAAGGTCGGAATTCGATGCTTGACCCCAACTTTCGAAACTAAGAGGCTGAGTTAACACATGAGAAAAGAATCACTCAATTTGGAGTTTTAAAGGTCATCCAACGAAGCGTGCGCATTTGCAATTTGTAATCGCGTACAAATTTTTCAGATTCCGTAGACCTGATGGTAAAGGCTGTATCTTTCAGCTCGTATGTCCGATTGATGCGCCCTTTTGGTATGTTGTAGAAGAAACATAGAAGAACATCTTTAGTTGAGTAAGTATTGTCCCATTCCTCACCCATTGGTACGTTTCTATAAACCCATGGCCCAGAGCATGTCGTATCTCATTTGTAGAGGCGATGAGAACATCTTGGAGGAGACTTTGGATTATGCCCACCAATCGTGCCAGCTTTGGGAAGACTTTCATGTGAGCATGTTATCAGGTCTACACATCTTGATATGAATCATTAGTTCTTGGAGAAGTCTGCTTCATGTGTAACACTTAAGAGAATGATTAGTTGATGAAGCCCTGAGGATGTTGCTCCTGAGACCGTTGTTGGTGCTGAGACCATGAATGATTACGCTCCAGAGATCCTTGTCGATGCTGAGATCATGGATGGTGTTCCTTTAGAGATTATTTGATGCTGATGCCATGGTTAGAATACCTCCAAAGACCGAAAAAGGCTAAAAACATGATTATAGATATAATCTTTGCTCCTCCATCCAGTGAGCCTTTTGCATTCACGAACTAGTTGATGAGTTGAGCGTCCGTAAGATGAAGGTGTACTGAGAGTTCAACCTGAATGCTCTTGAAAGCATAACTTTACCACGAACTGGCATTGTCAGTGAGTCGACATTGTTGCGGTAGATGGCATCAAGAGTTTTCATACTGGATGTGATTGGTGAAGAGAAAAAGTTCCTCAATCATGCAGGGGCTTGTGATGTAGCGAAAACATGTTGATGAAGTTTCACGAAATCACCTCAGGTTGCCCAGTGTATATTTAAGGAGTTAGTGTCATCCATGTATAAATGATGTTGCATATGCTTCCGAAGTCTTATCATGGGATAATGAAGACTTATCGTTTAGTTACACTTTGATGTGCTGGTGTTAAATCAATGTGTCATCGTCGAGATATTTGTGCTGGAGCTGTACTCTTTGATTGGGAGTACTAATTTGATGGCTTCTTAGATGCTTGAGCGTTGAAGCGTATATTCCTTAAGCATCGAATGTTTGATCATCTCGGCCCTGGAGTATCTTCCATTGATTCATCATCCCTTTATTCGAAAATGCCCGTCTGAGCCTTAGGTGAGAAAACCTAATTAATTATAACGAGCTGAGGGACCGACCATGGAGTCATGAAACCGGCCCTGGGTTGTCTCGTGACCGCCTGACGATCACTTCATGAAAATCCAAAGTGTTTGGGAGAGTTTTGGACCTAATACGAGCAGTTGTGCAAATTAAGTCAAAACTTGTGAAAATTGATGGGACCGGCTTCCGTGAGCCAAAGAGCCAATCTTGGTCGGTCAAGATAGCGTGCTCGTGTCCCCAAGGCGTCCGCGTCTCAGTCCTGAGAATTTTGATATTTTCTGGCGTGCAATTGAGCATCCATTCGAGAACATATGCCAAAAATAGGGTTTCGACGAAACTGAGGAAAACACCATGAGATGATGAAAGATAATTATAAAATAAGGAATGAGGAGGCGTGGGACCGCCATGGTCAAGGCATGGTCGGCCGGTCGTGACCATGGTCCCGTGGTGCCTTTTCCTTAATTTTATAATATTTTGATGATTTTATGAAAAATTCATGAATTTTGAGAAATTTGATGAATTTAGGGAGTTTCCATGAATTGAAGGAGTTTTCATGAGTTCAAGGAAGCAAAAAATATTAAAATAATAAAAACAAGGGCGTGTGGGACCGTGGAAGGCATGGCCGGCCGGCTAGGGCCCGGTCCCATGAGTTTCCCTAATTTTTTAATATTTTTAGGTATTTTGATGATTTGAGGGAATTTTTCTTAATTTGAGAGAAATATCATGAAATCAAGGAATTTGATGAATTCAAGAAAAACTAATAATAAAATAATAAAACAAAGGGGTGTGTGGGACCGGCTAGGGCATGGCCGGACGGCCAATGCCCGGTCCCACAAGTTTTCATAATTTATTTTATTTTATTATTATTTGATGATTTGTGCAAAAATACCATGAAATCAAGAAGTTTTTTCATGAAATTAGAGAAATAATAATAATAATAAAATAATAAGGAACCGTGGGTGTGGGGCCGGTTGGGACCAAGGCATGGACGATTGGCAAATGGTCACGCCCCACACTCCTTTCCTTAATTTTATATTATTTTTTATGGATTTATGGAAGTACCATGAAACCGAGGAGTTTCCTCGAGACGAAGGAGATTTGATAAAATGAGAGAATTTTCATCAAATCATGGAAAATAATAAAAATGCAAAAAATATAAAACTGGCGTGGGATTGACCACGACACGGTCGTCTGTCGTGTGTCCGTGCTCCCAGCACCCTGGTCAATATTTTTAATTATTTATTATTTTCTTCCCTATTTTGCATAGGTTCATCATTTCGTTGTATTTTGAAATACTCGTTCGTGCGGTGTCTGTTAGTGCATCGTCGTTGAACACACTTTCACCATTTGGATCGGGGCTTACATAGAGGTAGCTCAGACTCCCGGTTGTTGATTATTTATTACTAATTTTGGAATTCAGTGGAGAATAATTCAAAAAACTGAGTAATAATATGTTTATTATTAATTCATAGGATCAGCTGAGGATTCGACTACGAATTCAGAATAATAAAGTGAGCATTACCATTCCATGGGATCGTAGATTCGACCATAGAATCGGAGTAATTAAGTTTTATCTATTACCATTTATGAGACCAGTTGTGGATTCGATCATGAAATCGGAGTAATGAGATAATATAGTTATTGTTATTATATGAGATCAAGCCGTGGATTCGATCATAGAATCATAACAATTGTTTATTGCCATTCCATGGGACCAGTCGCGGATTCGACCATGGAATAGGAGAAATTGTTATTGCCATTCCATGGGACCAGTCGTGGATTCGACCATGGAATAAGAGCAATAATAGATTATTCTGGGAATTCAGTAGTGAATGTCACGGCAGAATTAATATTAATTAGGAATAATTAACTTTGTGGCTCTATACTAGCAGAGCAAGCTGTCTAGGAGCATTAATTATCCCGATATGAGCTTTTCGGTAAGTCATATCCTTTATATAGTCAGGGTAAACTCGTTGTTTGTTCCTGAAGACGTTATCGCTCTATACTAGCAGAGCAAGCTGTCTAGGAGCCGTCCATCTCGTGATACTATATATAAATAATCACTGAAAGTGTTCAGTGTTCATGAGATTTCCGTTGTCCAGTCGTGAGACTACATATCTACATGTACTCTGAGATAAATTACTTTCCGTTCAGAATTCGATGAGAGACCCGTGTCTCAATACTCACGTCTGATTGCTGGATCAGAGCTTCGTATAATTATGAGTTCACGATTTTAGTCCTTGTCGAAAATCCACCATCTACACAAGGTAACATTGATTGCAAACCCTGATTTGAAGACTATATAAGGGAGATTTCTAGCAACTAGGAAACCTGATCCCCACACCTCCTGTGTGATATTAGTTGCGATTAGAGTCGATTCTCCTTTAAATTTAGATTTATCCAAAACCCAATAGGTTAACGACTTGAAGACTTCATTGGGATTGTGAAGCCAGACCCAACCATTTTCTCTGTAGTTGTTGTTCTGATCTTGTTGTTTTATACCGTGTTGAGTACTATCTTCTCTAAGATTTGCTCGAGATTTAATCTCCAATAGGAAAGTTAAAAAGTAGTCACAAACATCTTCTTCTCATCGTTTGTGATTCAACAATATCTTGTTTTGTTGCCATACGATTAAGATTATTATGAGCTGATTGATATTTATAGGTTGTTTTTAGGAAATATAAGTCTGGTATATCAATTGGTTCATGTTCATCTTGATTTATCAAAAGACGGAACAAAACTTATAGGTATATCTGTGGAAGACAAATTTATCTATTCAATAGACTTTTCTGTGTGAGACAGATTGGTTTATCAAGTCTTCGAATTTGGGTCGTAACAACTCTTATTTTTGGGTGAGCTCAGCTAAGGGAATCAAGTGCGTAGAATCCGGCGTGGTTCTAGAGGCATATGGAATGCAACTGTACCTTGATCAGTGTGAGATTGGTTAGGGCTCAACTACATTCCAGTCCTAAGTTAACTTGGAGTAGGCTAGTGTCTGTAGCGGCTTAATATAGTGTGGTGTTCAAATCTGGACTAGGTCCCGGGGTTTTCTGCATTTGTGGTTTCCTCGTTGACAAAACTTCTGGTGTCCGTGTTATTTCTTTTCCGCATTATATTTGTTTGTATAATTGAAATATCACAGGTTGTGCATAAGTTCAATCAATTGTGAATCCAACCTTTGGTTGTTGATTAAATTGATTGACACTTGGATATTGGTTTTTGATACCGTCCAAGTTATTTATTATATTCAATCGGGCTCGCATCCTATTTGTTTGATTGCAGATTGAATTGAGAAATTGAGATATAACTCTTGGATATACCTTTCTTAAGATTGAGTCTGACTGTCTAGTTGATTCTCTTGAAAGTATATTGGAGTTAGTCTATACAGATTGCTAAGAGAAATATTGGGTGTGTTTGTTAGACCCCCTCCTTTTCACTTATCCAAAGTGATTGTCAAGTATTCCTATTAGAAGTCCCTAACTTGGGAACCGAATCTAGTGTGCCTGAGGTATTACTTGTCTCTTCCGACTCCATGACCTGATCCTCCTGATACTGTGCAGGAGGAAATCCAGCTATTAGAGACCTGTTGTTCGAATAAATCTATTTTTCAAGACACTCATATGAATCCCAAGCGCGCGCCACATATAAACCCAATAGTTTTGCAAGAAGTTTTGGTTTGGGTTTTGGTTTTGGTATATTTGTTTATTTATCTAATCCGGTGCAGTTGTCTCATAATTGTGGCAATTTTATTTGGTATTGTTGATCCACAGTTGTTTCCACTATTAATATACGATTTAAAAGGTAATTAGCCATTTTTATGGTATTTGACGTCTGGTTGAAGACTTTAAACTTAGCACTACTTGGGAGGTAACCCATGCTCATGCAACACGGTAATTTATTTCCTTAACTATTTTTCTTTAAATGGTAACAGTTTCTCCTTGTTCATGCTTTTAATTTTATCTTCAGAACATTGAGGACAATGTTAGATTTAAGTCTGGGGATATGGGAGAAACTTTTTAAGTTGCATTACTTTAAACTCCATAGCTTAAAAATTTATGCCTATTAAGGATGGCACTAACCAATGTAAGTGGATGGAAGCATCTTGGTTGTAGGGGTTGAGGAACCAATCTGAGTGGATGGAAACATCTAAATAGAGTCTATTCATAAAAGCACAGAGCTCATGTGTAAGAAATAACATGGTAGTTTCGCCATATCTCGTTGAGTCATTTTCACCTTCTGTTTTTATTTTATTTTCTTTTTAAAATATGTTTCTCTAAGTGATTTGGTGGGGCACACGCATCCAGTTGTTACCACTGCTGGGATGAAGTAGAGTGACTGAGTTACCCCAAAAAAAATATTGAAAAATGATGAAAAAAACAAACACAAACCAACCGGAATAAATTGTTCAATAAAATCGATCGCTGGTTCCCTTGTATATGTCAGCTGAGTTGATCTAGAATTAGGATTTTCGATCATTGGTTCCCTTGTATATGCCAGTTATGTTGATATTACAGACTTGTATCTCAGTCCATTAGGATAGGTTCATCTTGCCAGTGGACTTCAGACAGATATTGGAAACACCGTTCACCTTAGTCAACATCAAAACCGTCTACGTTTTTCTCTATATCCATCTTCTTAATCTATCCATGTGATTTATCGATTCCGGATATTAATATTCATAGTGCGACTATCTGAATAGAGCTCTGTCACTTATATATGAATTTTAGTATGTGAATGCAAATTCGTGTACATCAATTGGAATTTCGCATTAGGTTACTTCCTCCTGTAGTCAATGAGAGTATGCCAACCAAAGAGATTCTTTAGTGCCTTCCAAGGTTCTGCGTAGATAGATAGGGTCTAGAGTACAAGTTTGTGGGTATATATTTAGTAAACCCTTCCGAGACTATAACTTGGCCACTAGGGCCACCTAGGGGTTTAAAGGCTTGTTGCACACGCTAAGTGCAATCGCGATGCCTGCGACAATGAGTTAGGATGTTATTCTGTAAATTATATTTGCTCGAGGATAGCAAATAATAATTTTGGAAGTATTTGATAGACACTTTTATGTGTCTAATATGATCTCAATTCTATGTATTGATAGTGCTCGATTTTGTATTTATTATGCCTTTTTATGTCTTTGTAGGTGTTTTTGGAGAAATAAGCTTTTGCGGCCAAATTGGCTCGTAAAGTGGTGATTGAAGTCCCATGAGAGAATTACTAAAGGAACCCTGGAATCATGTCGGAGACGCCCCAGAAAAGTGTTATTTGCATCCTAGAAAAATTTCTAAAGGCACCCAAAATCGGATTTGGGCACCTCGGGACAAGTGCTAAATGAACCCATCTCTGCTAAGGGCACCCATCTTCTTCAACATTTTGAATCTAGAAATTGGCAGGAAACTTTGGCACCGGAAGAATGGATTTAGGGTTGAGATTTCTGAGGGGGATTAAAGAAGACTAAAGGGCTGATTTTGTTTGGGCTTACTCATTAGGATTAAACAGGGTTGATTTGGTTATTGAACTCGATTGGAATTGTCTATATAACCGTATTTTTTATAAAACAGGGAACAACAGGTATCGGGTATGTTTCGAGTATATTTGGAAATTCAGGGAGATTTAAGGGAAGATAACTCTTCTGAAGATTTGTATTAATCCAGTAAAGTGTTTGGAAGGAATTGAACAGCTCAGATACACGTAAGAAGATCAAGAAACAAGATTTTTCTGTAACTTCCACGAAAAGAGAAAAGGGAAATTTAATCGGAATTTTGGGAGATTCAATCGGCTTGTTATGTATAAATAGGAGAGGTTGGTGTCAGGGAAGAGGGACGTAGAGTTAGGGGAAGTTTGGAGCATAACAGAGGACGAAATCAAGAGTTATAGGAAAGTTGTTCTGCTGCTGCTGCTGCTGCTAAAGAACACGAAGAACATTAGATGCACCAGAACAGTATTTTACTCTACAACATATACTTTTTTATCATTTATTGTAACAACACTTTATTGCAACAGTTCTCTGTAACTATCAGTTTGTAACACCTATAAGCAAGCTCTCTGTTTAATTAGTTTTCTCTTTTTTTTTCACCCGTTTGAGCTATGAACACCTATTTTGAGCACTTGAACAATATGAGGAGCTAAACCACATCACTGGGACGATGAAGGAAGCCATTTTTCGTCACTGTGGTAATTATATCAATTCTTTTTGATGACTTTTTGCACTAACTTAAATTGAATCATGATTTTTATTAATTGGTTGTGATTTAGTTTGATGGGTTATGCTTAGCTTAAGTGTTTTAATAGTCCATGCTTACCATTTACAATTAATGTTTTACAAAATCTACCTTGGCAAAAAAAAAATCAGAGTCAATCATTGTTATTTTTGGAGCTATAAATGTCTAAGAATTGATACTCGAACCACATGAACATGTATTTTGGTGGAATCCTGAGTCCCAGTATCTCTCAAAGTTGTTACAATATTTGCTAGTTAATTTTATAATTTTATTCTAAAATCGAATCTCTATAAGTCCGGGAAACGAATCTTTACTACCACTTTATACAACTTGTTAAAATCACATCACTAGGTTTATTCATGATGTTTTCAAAGGAATCCCTGTTGTTGCTGTCTACGGAATTGATGGCCCATATACTCAAACGGTTGGCCATTTAGCTTGTGGATCGTTCAGTTGTTGCAAGTACATTGAATCGTATTTTTACAGTAACTATTAACTTAGCAGACAACCAAACATTCATCGTGAGTACTATTTCGTTCATTCATAAATTTTAGCCAAGAATTACATAGTTATACTATATAGTTTACTATATAAAAATGAATAAAATTTAACAGAAATTTTGCAGGGTCAACGGATGAATGTTGAGAAGACAATTTTTACTAGCTTATTCACTAATACTAATTTTAGCTTCAACTAAATTGACTGTATCTTCATAATACCTAATATCTAATAAAGTTTTAATTCAGATTTGCAATTGTGACTACTAATTTTCCGGTGATTCCACGTAATGTAATCATCTAATTGGATCGTGTACTAAGTAATATTGACGCCTTAGTTGAGCTGATGATGCTTAGGAAATATAATGCGTTTAAGATATGGTAATAATTATATTTAAACAATAATATCAATAAGCAACACAAAGTAAATGCTACTAGGTTATCAAGCGACACAATAGATTATGTGGTTCGACTTTAGTCTACATCCAAGGAGTAATGAGTAATGATTATATTAAGTTTATGAGTGAGGTTACAAGATATTTAATGCTCTCCAAGGTAATAATTCAAGCTCACATAAAATTGCAGTATTAATCTCTCTTAGTATTCAATACAAGTATAAGCTCTCTCTCTAATTTTATCTAAGTAATTGTGTGTCCCTTCGTCATAAGTGAGGCTGAGCATTTATAGCACCTTCCACATTCGGGACATCTTTGTTGCCTCTGTATCCATCGAGATACGATGTTCCTCCGTACATCTTCTTCCTTCGTTGGCTATTTCACTTCGCCAGCAGGATCATGCCATGTAGTCCCACTCTACATGCTCAGAGAACACGCGCCTAAGTAGATACCAATTGCATTTAATGCTGAGTAGACACCTCAGCTATCCCTGACATCCGACATCAGCCACGTCCCTAGGTTATATCCTACCAAAGAAGGGATCCCCTACTTCGTAGGTATTCACACGTCACTGGGACCACTCGGTTATCTTACGTACACGCGCTCAGATCACGACACACGTATGTTAGATAAATGGTATTCACATTTTCCCCATTTCTTTCGTATTCTTCAGAGGGCATGATGGGAAGAAAAATATCCCACTAAGCCGCCATTTCTTAATCCATTATTTTTGGTCCCTACCCGTTTGTTCGTGCAATAACTGCTCCTGATAGGTGTAGAATACACCCTATTTATTATTTATTGTTTATGCTTTCTTTGATATTTTTCTTGTAAATTATGTACTTTACGTTTGTTTTTGAGTGTTTAGCTACTTTCGAGTCATGCGGAGAAAAAGAATAAAAAATCATCCAAAACTGCATGAGGAGGGCAAAATTTTCATTTCACCAAGCAAACAATATTGGGAGCGGAGCCAAAGTTAAGGGGCAACTCTCTTCTGGAAGAGTACTAGAGAAAGGCCAGTTGTGGTTAAGGGTTTGCCAATCAGGATGGCCCTTGTCTAATAATAGGGTTCCCTTATCTAACCCTAATTCTATACCTTCGAGAGATATTTCTCTCATTCATTTCTCAATCGTTTACATCTGAAATTGGAAAAGGAAAAGAAGCGGCTGCTGTTGGTTCTATGATATTAAGAGAGAGAGAGAGAGCATGAATATGTGATGTTTTGGGGTTCAATCTGAAGCTAAGACAATAAAGAATAAAAGGGTGATTGATGTGCAGTTATGGATCAGATCGAGAACTCAGTGGATGAATGGGTTGATTCGAATTTGGATTATGAAACTAGAGAGTTGTTGTGAATAATGGATTAATTAAGAGAAGATTTGATGAACAAGAGAAGATTTGATTGATCTCGAGAAGATTCAAAGAAGGAATTCAAGCCGCTGTTGTTCATACCAATGGAGCTAGGGTTTACTGTGAGATTGAGTAATAAAGAATTAGGGCACAGATTCAATCTGGGTTTTGGTGATGATTAAGGGTTTTTGAGATGAATTGAAAATTGGCAACAAGATGGGTTCGTGGAAGAAGACAAATTGAACTCAGGGAGATGGTTGAGCACTGGTGATGCAGTGGATGAGAAATTGTTGCTGGTAGCTGAGAGGAAGAGTTAAGAGGAAGAACACTGTAAACACCCAAAAATTATTATAGGGTTATCCAGAGGCTAGTCCCAATACACAATACAATTATCCAGAGAGTTCTACTCTTTTGGGGAGGATTCTCTCCTTTTATAGGCAAAGCCTGACATACAGATATCGTACACGTGTACTTTAATACCTTTTATAGTAAGTCTTCTATTATTAGTAGTACACATGTATTATTACAGTTGGGATTACTTAGGCACCTGACAGTCACTATCTTCGGGGCATCCCGCCCTTGGGGCAGCTTACCTACGTCGCATCATCCCATGGCGACCCCGGCCCTGTCAATGGCGGCTTTGGGTTACACCCGGAACCCCCATTACCGTCCCCGACTTTTGGTTGAAATCATATGTTTGCATTAGCCCCCTGACTGCATTGTCGAGGCTTGCAGACTCGACGATCAGTCATAACACATATTTCCCGTGATTTCCTCTTCCGTGAAGCCCCCGGTCAATTGCAACTTCAGGCTTGGAATTCTTGTTTTTCTCGAAGCCCCTTGTTAGTCATAATTTCTTGTTTTCCCAAAGATCCCTCGTTCTATCTTTTTCCTCTGTCCTCCACATGTCTCCCTTTCTTTGGTGCTCGTCCTCTTTATCGTTTGTCTCGAAGGCTCTTCCCTATTAATATAAATACCTGTCTTGGAAACTATCTTGATATCTTCATTATTTTTCCCTCTTTCCAGCTCCTCTTTAATTTCTCGAAATTCTCGTAATTGAAATGGCGCATCATCGGGAGAGTCATTCAGTGTTCTTCGGGTCCACACCGGGTCTAGTGATTAGGAGGGACCCCGTTAAAGAGTCTCGTCATTTATCACTGGTTCGAGAGGAAGTAGATTGCTTAGTGACCCATTGTCGAGTAGCGCATGTCTGTCTTTGGGCCGAGTGGTAAGAACAATCGAAGACGCATGAAATGGCTGTTCAGGCAAAGGTTTCTCCAGAAGCACTGGGTCGTACTTATCAACTGTTGGTGGATATGGATGCAGAATGTGTGATGGCGCGTCGTTCCTTAGATGAGGCTCGTTTTTTATTGGCGGAAGTTGATCAATACATTGCCCGTCATCGCGCAACCTAATCACAGGTGTGAGTGGGGAAAAACGATTTGCTGGTTTTTTCGGAATTGAAGAGTCGACCGTGTGGAGACTCCTTGAACCGAGCGAAATGTTGAACCTCACACAGATGCACTGCAAGAAGGGAGTGCTTTAAGTTCGAGAGATCAATCTGTAAGACCCCGGCCTAAACCAAGAACAATGGCCGTTTCAGAGTCAATTCAGTCACAAGAGAGGATGGGTTGATCTGTAGGAGGGAAGCTGAGAAATGCGTGAGATCAATGGTGATCTGAGATTGTAGGTGTGTTGTGAATTCAGCGTGAAAATACTCTGAATGATTATTTTTTGCTCAACTGAGAGTAATTTCCGTGAGTTCGTGTAGACGAAAGATTGTCTGTATGAACTTTGATGAGAAATTGCTCGTTTTGGCGAATGTTGTTCGATTGTTCGAAAACTTCTCTTCTTCAATCAGGATTCAGAGACATTTTATAATGCCGGAGTTGAAAACACCATGATACCATGAAGTATGACAGTTGTTTGAATCAGAGAGTGGGAGATGGGGAAATCGTGTTAAAACCAATTACTCATCGTGCGGAGACTTGATTAACTTTCCACCCACTACTTTGCTGACTCTTCCAACTGATTGCACGACTTGCTCACATTCTCGTCATGGGTGAATACACGTGTCGTAGACCGCCAGACCAAAACCCTAGTTAATATCCCCCCATGTGACACGATTGAAATCTCATGATTGTGGAGTCAGTTGCGGACTTTATGGGACGATGAGTCCATGTAGCGATGAGTTGAACATGATTAGCAAATGTTTCGAAACTCATGAATTGAGTGTGTCTGCTGAGATGAGGTATCATTATAACCTAAGATGAGCAAAACTGTGTTGCTAAATTGTTGAATATTGGTAGTTGAACCAATATTCTTTGATTTGAGCAAATATTGCTAGTCTGAGCGAATATTGCTAATTGAATAAATATTGTCGGTTCGAGCGAATATTGTTCTTTTGATGAATTGTTGGTAGCTGGACCAAATAAAATATTAATTTAAGTTACTGACTGCTGGGTCGAGCAAAATAAATATGAATATCAATCATGGTATCAACATAAAATTATCAGAGTGTTCGAATTTGCACAGAATCACGTTTCTGCAGAGCTCTGGATTCAAAACCCTAATTTTACCGTAATGATGATTTATTGCAAATCAACACGGGACCGGCTACATGGGATGACGGGTTCACCATATAACGCCCAGATGCTCGAATGAGCAAAAAATACCAAAGTCTCTTGAGGACCAGTTGGTGAAAGAATGATTAAATGCTGGTTTAATCATTTACTGAAATAATTCTCGTGTGAGCAACAAATCATAAAACCTGATGTAAAAAATATGAGGGGCCGACCAAGAGGTCGTGAGACCGGCTCTTGATGGTCGTGGGACCAGTAGATGGTCGTTTGAGCGAACTTCCAATTGTTTGGAAAGAGTTCGAACCTAATATGAGGAGCTGAGCAAATTAGGTTAAAATCATTAAAGCACGTGGGACCAGCTGTTTGCAATCCTCGGGGTCACCCTTGGTCGTTCAAGGGGATGTGCCCATGTCACCATAATGTTCACGCTTTAGTCCTGAGAATTTTGATATTTTCTGGTGCACGTTTGAGCAACATTTGGAGAAAATATGCAAAATCCATGGTTTTGCTGAAACCGGCAAAAATACATGAGATGATGAAAATAAAACAAGGAATTACAAGGTGTGGGACCAGCCACGGCTAGGGAATGGCCGGCCGGCTGACACGCGGTCCCACATGCTTTTCCCTGTTTTATGTGATTTTATGTATTTTTGTCTGATTTAAGGGAAATTCCATGAAACTGGAGAGTTTGGCGAAATTAGAGAACTTCCATGAGATGAGAGACATAAATTAAAATATAAAATAGGGAATGGGAGTGCGGGACCGGCAATGGCCGTGGCATGGCCGGCCGTCCAATGGGCGCGGGCCCCAAGACACTCTTCCCAATTTTATGTAATTTTGATGATTTTAGATAATTTTTCATAAAATCAAAGGGATTTGTTGAAAACCAAGATATTTTGTTGAAATCAGGGAGTTTTCATGAAATCAGGAAACCAAACACCAAATAATAATAAAATAATGGGCATGTGGGACCGGCTAGGGCATGGCCGGCCGGCTAGAGCCCGGTCCCACAAGTTTTCTAATTTTTTAAATATTTTCCATGATTTTAGATAAAATACATGAAATTAGGTAATTTTAGGGAAAATTCATAAAATCAAGGAATTTTCATAATTTGAGAAGGAATAATAAAATAATGGGACGTGAGGTGTGGGACCGGCCACGACCAAGGCATGACCGGCCGGCCGGCGGTCCCGTGACACCTTTCCCTAATTTTATAATTTTTTGATAAAATCATGTGATTTAGATAAAAATACATGAAATTAGGTAATTTTCATGATTTTAGGGAAAATTCATAAAATCAAGGAATTTTCATAATTTGAGAGAAATAATAAAATAATGGAGACGTGAGGTGTGGGACCGGCCACGGCCAAGACATGGCCGGCTGGTGCTCGGTCCCGCGACATTGGTAACAACTTGAATCGTGGGCCCCACCTATCACTTAGAGAAACATGGTTTAAAAACAAAATAAAATAAAAATAGAAGTGAAAAGGACTCAACGAGATATGGTGAAACTATCATGTTATTTCTAACACCTGAGCTCTGTGCTTTTATGAATAGACTCTTTAGATGTTTCCATCTATTCAGATTGGTTCCTCAACTCCTACAACCAAAATGCTTCCATCCACTTAGATTGGTTAGTGCCATCCTAAGTACGCACAAATTTCTAGGCTCTGGAGTTTATTTATTCATACTGCAACTAAAAAGTTTCTCCCATACCCCCAAACTTAAATCTAACATTTTCCTCAATGTTCTAAAGATGAAATTAAAAGCATGAACAAGGAGAAACTGTTATGGTTAGTTCCATCCACCTTTCCCTAATTTTATTATTTTTTTATAAAATCATGTGATTTAGATAATTTCTTTGAAATAAAGGAAATTTGCTCGAACGAGAGGATTTTCATGAGATCGTGAAAATAATAACAATTTGGTAAAATATAAAACTGAGCGCGGGACTAGTCACGGCATGACTGGCCGGCTGGTGAGCCTAGTCCCCTGGCGCTTTTGTTTAATATTTTATTATTATTATTTTCCCTTCCTATTTTGCATAGGTTCCTAGTTCGTTCGTATTTTTAAAATGCTCGTTCGTGCATTCAGAATGCTGGTCCGTGCATTATCTGCTAATTACACTTGCACCATTTTTGTCAGGGCTTATTCGATGCTGAGATGCCTGTTTCGTTGAATATTTATTACTAACCTATGGAATTCTGCTGGGAAGAACCACAGAATGAAGTAGCGAAATATAACGGGAATCGTAGAGTATTGCTGGATATTCAGGCGATTAATTGGCTACTCGTAGAATATTGCTGGATATTCAGACGATGACTCGTAGAATATTGCTGGATATTCAGGCGATTAATTGACGACTCGTAGAATATTGTTGGATATTCAGACTATGGCTCGTGGAATATTGCTGGATATTCAGACGATTTAAGATAATTAATTGCTGGCTCTATACTAGAAGGGCTTCCTATCTAGGAGCATTAATTATCTGAGGGTTGAGCAATATGAACTTTCTAGAGTGTCATATTCCTCTTGCATAGTCGGGGAAAACCTGGTTACATCCCGAAGACGTTGTCGCTCTATACTAGCAAACATGTTTTCTAGGAGCCGCTCAATCTTTCGATTCTATACAGTATGAGATGTGTCGTGGTCTCAGCTGAGAGACTACACATATTCATCTTACCTGTGAGACTTTCTCCATCAGAGGTGGCATAAGCTTTCATGCATAGAGACATGAGTCTCGATACTCATCCGATTGCCGGATCCGGAGTAATTACTGAAATTGCTCAGTATTCATGAGATGTGACGTGGCCTCAGATGAGAGACTACACATCTACATGTACTCTGAGAGACGTCCTTCTCAGTCAGAGATTTTATGGTATGAGCTTTCATGCTTATAGACATGAGTCCCAATACTCATCCGATTGCCGGATCCGGAGTAATTACTGAAACTGCTCAGTATTCATGAGATGTGTCGTGGTCTCAGCTGAGAGACAACACATCCACATCTTCTCTGAGAGAACTTTCTCAATCAGAGGTTTTATGGCATGAGCTTTCATGCTTTATTGAGATACATGAGCCTCAATACTCATCCGATTGTCGGATATGGAGTAATTACTGAAATTGCTCAGTATTCATAAGATGTGTCGTGGTCTCAGCTGAGAGACTACACAGCCACATCTTCTCTGAGAGAACTTCCTCAATCAGAGGTTTTATGGCATGAGATTTCATGCTTTATTGAGAGACATGAGCCTCAATACTCATCCAATTGCCGGATCCGGAGTATACTTTTACAATTTTACCCTTTGTCGAAAATCCACCATCTACATTAAGTCCCCTGCTTAGTGAGGAACAGTCATGTTCCTCAGTTAGCATTGAATGGTGATTTTCCAGCTACAAACAAAAATAAGTAACTGAACTTAGTCATAAGATAAGACATTACCGGATTTCGACTGAATGAGCAAACCATGGTTTAAGCGGAACCCCAGTGGCGTAATAGAGCATCATCCAGTGAGCATAAATTGGTGTAGAACCGCTGATTCGATGGTGGAACCTTGGTCGATTTAGGATTCACGGGTCCGGTACCAAGAAAGGGAATCCGCAGACGTTCGTTCATTAGTTTAAGAAACAAACAAGATAGACCTGAGTCTAATGATAAAATTTTGTCTATGAGCTTTCACGAAAAACAATTTTTTTTTTAAATATGTGAGATTTCACAAAGTGGAATAAACTCTCGTTTCAAAGGTGAATGCTCGTACGAGAGAAAAGTTTTTTTTTAATAGACATTGTGTCTGTTAGTAATAAAATTTTGTTTATGAGCTTTCATGAAAATTTTATCTTCGATCTTTCAGAAATATTTGAAAATATACTCTCGCTTCAAAGACAGATGCTCGTGCGAGGGAGCAAAATACATATAAATCTTTTTTCAAATTTACGTGAGTTTCACGTTAAATATTTATATATTTTGTAAAATCATGTTTTGATTTTGAACAACTGTTGAAAGTAGACAATTATATATGATGAAATAATGTTTGTATGTGAGTTTTCACAATTGTAAAATGGATGTCTGTCCAATTTTTGAAAAACCAGTGAATGTTAAAATTCACGTGGGTGGTTCATGGTTTGATGAAAATCAAGTCATGATTTTGAATAATGAATTTTGCTCGACTTTGCAGGTTTGAAGGAACGAGCAAATTTTCAAAATTTTGACGTTATAATCACTACAGCTAGTGAAATTGTAAATAGGTAAGAGTTGGATTGTTACCGTTTCAGCGCGTGCTTGTTGTTGGTATATCCATGACTCCATGTATTTCTCCTCAGATAGTGGTGACTTCTGGTTACAACACCCTTCTGGATCTTCCGGCGAACACTCCAGAAGTATCAAGTCAAACATGAAGACGTTTGCAGATGTTCATCCTGGGATGAATCAACTTTTCGGAGACGCTGGAAAGCTGGTACTTTGTATGTCTCTAGATCATCTGTGAGTCGTCCTTATCAGCATAAGCACCGCCGACTTCATCAAATGAGACTATCGGATGAAGATGAAGTTCGGATTCGTGTTGATGGTGTAGCTCCTGATTCAGATGTGGATGAACGAAGAATTTCGTCATCAGAAAATTCAGAAATTAGGTCTTCATTGAAATTGTTGTAGAATATTCATTCGATGTTGGATTTTCGCGGTCTAACCATGTATCCTCATGCCCAGGAAATTTCCAAACTTTAGCAAAGAAGCTTTTTGGGTTCCGAACATGTTTAGGATCCGAAATCGACGAAACAGTAAACTTCCAGGAGACCTTCAGAAAATTTTCAGCTGGCATGTGGTCCAATGTTTTGGCCACAACTCTTCGCTCGTTTCTTCAATTGCTGTGAATTTTGGATATGTTGAAGAGGACATCCATACGAAGAGAATGGAGTACGAATCATATACAAATTCTTCACCAATTTCTCCCAGCTCGTCGGTTTGTACAGGGCAGTGTAAAATCATCTCAGACGAGCTTGTTGTAAAACATTCATGTTGCGTCTTTAGACCATTCGCTTGTGTCTTGAACGGTTGGTGGAGGCTTTTAATGTCATTGATTCCTTTGAGATCATGACCCTTTGATTGATACATGAGCATGGTGCTTGCAGCGCCATCTTGCTTCTGTCAGTCGTAGAACATCACTTCTGAAACCCTGGTCACGAGACCGTAGCTGAGGTTGCTCTCGAGACGGGATGATGTAATGACCATGGTTTCATGTCCCGGTGGTAGCATTTATTTTATGATGAATGATTATCACATGAGAGTCTGGTGTCACGAGTCTTGGATTGTAAAACTTGATGAAGGACTTAGCGAAAAGACCTGGTGGACACCGATCGACTGTGGAAGTTATGAATCCCGTCTAAGAATTGCTGCTTGCATGTTGTACGCTCTGGAAGCTGTAGCAACCTCATACGACGTCGGAATTTGATGCTTGACCCCAACTTTTGAATCTAAGAGAATTAGTTGTCTAATGAGACAAGAATCACTCAATTTGGAGTTGTATAGGTCATCCAACGAAGCGTGCACATTTGTAATTTGTAATCCCGTACAAATTTTTCAGATTTCGTAGACCTGACGGTAAATGCCATATCTTTGAGCTCGTATGTCCGATTGATGCGCCCTTTTGGTATGTTGTAGAAGAGACATAGACGAACATCTTTTGTTGAGGAAGCATTGTCCCATTCCTCACCCATTGGTACGTTTTTTGCAAACCCATGGCCTGAAGTGTGTTGTATCTCATTTGTAAAGGTGATGAGAACATCTTGTAGAAGACTCTGGATTATGCCCACCAGTCGTGCCAGCTTTGGGAAGACTTTCATGTGAGCATTTTATTAGGTCTACACACCTTGATATGAATCATTGGTTCTTGAAGAAGTCTGCTTCATATGTAACACTTCAGAGAATGATTAGTTGATGAAGCCCTGAGCATGTTGCTCCTGAGACCGTTTTTGGTGCTGAAACCATGAATGATTACACTCCAGAGATCTTTGTCGATGCTGATATCATGGATTGTGTTCCTCGAGAGATTATTGTTGATGCTGATACCATGGTTGAAGTTGCTCCAAAGACCGAAAAGGCTAGAATCATGATTATAGATATAATCTTTGCTCCTTCATCCAGTGAGCCTTTTACATTCACGAACTAGTTGACAAGTTGAGCGTCCGTAAGATGAAGGTATACTGAGATTTCAACCTGAATTCTCCTGAAAGCATAACTTTACCATGAACTGGCTTTGTCAGTGAGTCGACATTGTTACAGTAGATAGCATCAGCAATTTTCATACTGGATGTGATTGGTGAATAGAGAAAGTTCCTCAATCATGCAGGGGATTGTGATGTAGAGAAATCCCGTTGATGAAGTTTCACGGAATCACCTCAGGTTGCCCAGTGTATATTGAAGGAGTTAGTGCCATCCATGCATGAACGATGTTGCATATGCTTCATAAGTCTTATCATGGGATAATGAAGACTTATCGATTGTAGTTTAGTTCCACTTTGATTGTGCTGGTGTTGAATCAATGTGTCACCGTCGAGATATTTGTGCTGAAGTTGTACTCTTTGATTGGGAGTACAATTTGATGGCCTTTTAGATGCTTGAGCGTTGAAGCGTATATTCTTTAAGCATCGAATGTCTTAGGGGTTTGATCATCTCGGCTCTGGAGTATCTTCTGTTGATTCAGCATCCCTTTCGTTGCAGTAGTGGGATTCGACACTTGTGCAGACATCAGAGCTTTCTGATTTTGTGGAACACATTGACTTGCAGGAGAAACGCCCAAAGTGTTCTTTGCCATGCTTGGACGTCAATAATGAATGTTTCAATGCTTGATTCGGAGAAACGTCAGATTCAACCACTTGATAAGATACTAATACGGTGAAGCTACCATTCATAACGTCTTGTAGAGTTGCTAGCATAATTAAGTCCCCATGCTAGGATAACATGTGGGGAAATAAATGACATCGACATAGAATGAGACTTGCCTGAGTGTGGAGCCTCTTGATGAATGTTTATGCATCTTTTGCAGGTTCTTGCTTCAATCCCGCCAAAGTTCGAAATTCCTCCAAGTGCTCCGATGATGGAATGTCCGTCAAATCTTATGGATCTTTGGAGAGATGTGAAACCAAAGGCGCTTTTTTAGTACATGTCATATCCTGGATCTTCGTGAAACTTGGTTTCTGTGCAACCAAAGGCGCTTTGAAAGTATCCATCTTTTCAGCGTGGATCCATGCTCGTCTGAAGGACATGTCATTTCCTGATTATGTGAAACTTGGTTTCTGTCCAGGTTGAATTTATGTTTACTTTGAGAATGATGTAGCCATAAGTATTTCCGAGCGCTCCTTCAAGGTCTCTGATTGAGATGGAGCATGAGTATCTTCTTGTCGAGCATGTGGATCCGATGGTTTTCAGTGGAATGTTGTTGATGGCAGTGTCAGCATCGATCAACGTTCTTCCAAATTTGTTTCTTTTGAGATTGACTGTGGTAAGCAGTCTCCAGTCGTATATCTCTTGGTCTGTGGCTGGAGGCTCAAGAGGTATTTTCAGAATGGACTTATTGACACGATGTGGTTCAGTACTGTGAACATGTCTCTCCTTTGTGCCTTCGACAGATAAAACAATTCAAGTTCGATCAAGGATTGAACTGCCTCTTTGATAGATTGTTCAGAGAGTGTAAAGATTCTGACTGGTAGAAGATTCTTGTGTACTCCTTCAGTCCCCAGTTGAAGCTATTGTGGATCAACCTTCTCTTTGAAAATGTGCTTCAAAAATCCGCAGTCGCTTGTGGGATGATTGACGAACCTGTAGAAGTCACCTCTCTAATGGAAAAAAGGAAAGTCAGGTGCTTCTTGATCAGGAACTCTTGTGCGTTGGTCAGAGGCTTGTGCATCTTGCTTATCCTTCCTTTGTGCTTTTTAAGGAGCTGAGGTATGTTTGTGCGGCGGTTTGGATTTCCGTTTGCTCCCTTTTGCAACGATGTTTGTGGAAGGATGGAGGTTTTACTGCTTCTTGATCAGGCGTCTGCTTCCTCGAGTGTCACGTGATTCCTCAGTCTTTGTGGACTTTGATCTTTCTAACAGAGAAGGTGCAGTGGTTGCTGATCTCTTCGCGGCTTCGTGAAGTTCTGAGAAAGTCTGGAATCGAAGATTCTCCAATAGAGCTCTGTCGACCAGGAGCATGCCGTTGATACACAAATCTACCAGCTGCTACTCTGTGACATTTGGGTCATGACAGTCCAGGGCCTGTACTCTGAATCTTTTCACGTAATCATTGGGATTCTCACTGACCCTCTGGAACATTCTTCCAAGATCAGAGAGAGTGACTTGCTCTGAAACGAAAAAGTACTTCCTGTAGAAGGCGTTGATCATTTCTCCCCGATTGTTGATAGTCCCCGGTGCGATATTGTTGTACCGGGTGTATGCTCTGCCTTTCAAGGATTTTGAAAACTCCTTGAGGTGAACAACATGGTTATGTTCATGCTCTCCCAAGGCTTCGAAGAAACGAGAGACATGTTCTCGAGCATTCCCAGTTCCGTCATACAGAGTGAAAGTTGGAGAAATATAACCTTTTGGAAGGGGAATCCTCTGCGTAGTGGCAGGATAAGTAGGTTGGTGACGATGGATATGTGATGTTTTGTCTTTTTCACGGTTCTCCAGAAGGCGCTCCACGTCTTCCCGAGTAATGAAATTTGATGGTTCCTTTGCTGATGAATCTACAGCTTTGCCAGTTTCATCATCATCTACTGTATGGATTGGATTACTTCAGGATCAGCAACCTCTGAGGATTTCTCCTTCTCTTTTCCCTTTTCTTGAGTCTTCTCTGTCATCTTATCAGTAAGAGTTTTGAGATAATTACACAACTCCTTCTGTGTAGCATCCATGTCAGTCTGATTCTTTGCGAGAGTCTCCTGCACTTTGGTAAGATCAGCAATGGAAGGTGGTGGATTTCCTCTGACTTCTTCAGGGTGTTGACCGAACAGGGGATGACCTTCATCGTGAGGAGGAGTAATGTCACCACCGTCAGTGTTGGAGGCCAGAATCGTTTCCGGGATATTCTGATTGTCATTGTTGTTGTTGCTAGTACTAGCGTCGTTTGTGTTGGAACCTGTAACTAACCCAGACCTAAGACCAGCCATCTTGTGAAATCGTGAGATTGCAACCGAGAGATTAATCTCCCACTGTGGTCGCCAATCTGTGAGTGGGGAAAACGATTTGCTGGTTTTTACGGAATTGAAGAGTCGACCGTGTGGAGACTCCTTGAACCGAGCGAAATTTTGAACCTCACACAGATGCAATGCAAGAAGGGAGTGCTTTAAGTTCGAGAGATCAATCTGTAAGACCCCGGCCTAAACCAAGAACAATGGTCGTTCCAGAGTCAATTCGGTCACAAGAGAGGATGGGTTGATCTGTAGGAGGGAAGCTGAGAAATGCATGAGATCAATGGTGATCTGAGATTGTAGGTGTGTTGTGAATTCAGCGTGAAAATGCTCTGAATGATTGAATTTTGCTCAATTGAGAGTAATTTCTGTGAGTTCGTGTAGACGAAAGATTGTCTGTATGAACTTTGATGAGAAATTGCTCGTTTTGGCGAATGTTGTTCGATTGTTCGAAAACTTATCTTCTTCACTCAGGATTCAGAGACATTTTATAATGCCGGAGTTGAAAACACCATGATCCCATGAAGTGTGACAGTTGCTGGAATCAGAGAGTGGGAAATGGGGAAATCGTGTTAAAACAAATTACTCATCGTGAGGAGACTTGGTTAACTTTCCACCCACTACTTTGCTGACTCTTCCAACTGATTTCACGACTTGCTCACATTCTCGTCGTGGGTGAACACACGTGCCGTAGACCGCCAGACCAAAACCCTAGTTAATATCCCCCCATGTGACACGATTGAAATCTCGTGATTGTGGAGTCATTTGCTGACTTTATGGGACGATGAGTCCATGTAGCGCTGAGTTGAACATGATTAGCAAATGTTTCGAAACTCATGAGTTTAATGTGTCTGCTGAGACGAGGTATCATTATAACCTAAGATGAGCAAAACTGTGTTGCTAAATTGTTGAATATTGGTAGTTGAACCAATATTCTTTGATTTGAGTAAATATTTCTAGTCTGAGCGAATATTGCTAATTGAATAAATATTGCCGGTTCGAGCGAATATTGTTTTTTTGATGAATTGTTGGTAGCTGGACCTAATAAAATATTAATTTAAGTTACTGACTGCCGGGTCGAGCAAAATAAATATGAATATCAATCATGGAATCAACATAAAATTATCAGAGTGTTCGAATCTGCACAGAATCACGTTTCTGCAGAGCTCTGGATTCAAAACCCTAATTTTACCGAAATGATGATTTATTGCAAATCAACACGGGACCGTCTACATGGGTTGACGGGTTCACCATATAACTCCCAGATGCTCGAATGAGCAAAAAATACCAAAGTCTCTTGAGGACCAGTTGGTGAAAGAATGATTAAATGCTGGTTTAATCATTTACTGAAATAATGCTCGTGTGAGCAAAAAATCATAAAACCTAATATAGAAAATATGAAGGGCCGGAAAAGAGGTCATGAGACCGGATCTTGATGGTCGTGGGACCAGTAGATGGTCGTTTGAGCAAACTTCCAATTGTTTGGAAAGAGTTCGAACCTAATATGAGCAGCTGAGCAAATTAGGTTAAAATCATTAAAGCACGCGGGACCAGCTGTTTGAAAGCCTCAGGGTCACCCTTGGTCGGTCAAGGGGATGTGCCCATGTCACCATAATGTTCACGCTTCAGTCCTGAGAATTTTGATATTTTCTGGTGCACGTTTGAGCAACATTTGGAGAAAATATGCAAAATCCATGGTTTTGCTGAAACCGGCAAAAACACATGAGATGATGAAAATAAAACAAGGAATTACAAGGTGTGGGACCGGCCACGGCTAGGGCATGGCCGGCCGGCTGACACGCGGTCCCACATGCTTTTCCCAGTTTTATGTGATTTTATGTATTTTTGTCTGATTTAAGGGAAATTCCATGAAACTGGAGAATTTGGCGAAATTAGGGAACTTCCATGAGATGAGAGACATAAATTAAAATATAAAATAGGGAATGGGAGTGTGGGACCGGCAATGGCCGTGGCCGGCCGGCTAGAGCCCGGTCCCACAAGTTTTCCTAATTTTTTTAATATTTTCCATGATTTTAGAGAAAGTACATGAAATCAGGTAATTTTAGGGAAAATTCATAAAATCAAGGAATTTTCATAATTTGAGAAGGAATAATAAAATAATGGGACGTGAGGTGTGGGATGTGAGGTGTGGGACCGGCCACGGCCAAGGCATGACCGGCCGGCCGGCGGTCCCGCGACACCTTTCCCTAATTTTATTATTTTTTGATAAAATCATGTGATTTAGATAAAAATACATGAAATTAGGTACTTTTCATGATTTTAGGGAAAATTCATAAAATCAAGGAATTTTCATAATTTGAGAGAAATAATAAAATAATGGAGACGTGAGGTGTTGGACCGGCCACGGCCAAGACATGGTCGGCTGGTGCTCGGCCCGCGACACCTTTCCCTAATTTTATTATTTTTTGATAAAATCATGTGATTTAGATAATTTCTTTGAAATAAAGGAAATTTGCTCGAACGAGAGGATTTTCATGAGATCGTGAAAATAGTAAAAATATGGTAAAATATAAAATTGGGCGCGGGACTAGTCACGGCATGACTGGCCGTCTGGTGAGCCTAGTCCCCTGGCGCTTTTGTTTAGTATTTTATTATTATTATTTTCCCTTCTTATTTTGCATAGGTTCCTCGTTCGTTCGTATTTTTAAAATGCTCGTTCGTGCATTCAAAATGCTGGTTCGTGCATTATCTGCTAATTACACTTGCACCATCTTTGTCAGGGATTATTCGATGCTCAGATGCCTGTTTCGTTGAATATTTATTACTAACCTATGGAATTCTGCTGGGATGAACCACAAAATGAAGTAGCGAAATATAACGGGAATCGTAGAGTATTGCTGGATATTCAGGCGATTAATTGACGACTCGTAGAATACTGCTGGATATTCAGACGATGGCTCGTAGAATATTGCTGGATATTCAGGCGATTAATTGACCACTCGTAGAATATTGTTGGATATTCAGACGATGGCTCGTAGAATATTGCTGGATATTCAGACGATTTAAGATAATTAATTGTTGGCTCTATAGTAGAAGGGATTCCTGTCTAGGAGCATTAATTATCTGAGGGTTGAGAAATATGAACTTGCTGGAGTGTCATATTCCTCTTGCATAGTCGGGGAAAACCTGGTTACATCCCGAAGACGTTGTCGCTCTATACTAGCAGACATGTTGTCTAGGAGCCGCCCAATCTTTCGATTCTATACAGTATGAGATGTGTCGTGGCCTCAGCTGAGAGACTACACATCTTCATCTTCCCTGAGAGACTTTCTCCATCAGAGGTGGCATGAGCTTTCATGCATCGAGACATGAGTCTCGATACTCATCCAATTGCCGGATCCAGAGTAATTACTGAAATTTCTCAGTATTCATGAGATGTGACGTGGCCTCAGCTGAGAGACGACACATCTACATGTACCCTGAGATACGTCCTTCTCATTCAGAGATTTTATGGCATGAGATTTCATGCTTAGAGACATGAGTCTCAATACTCATCTGATTGCCGGATCCGGAGTAATTACTGAAATTGCTCAGTATTCATGAGATGTGCCGTGGTCTCAGTTGAGAGACTACACATCCATATCTTCTCTGAGAGAACTTTCTCAATCAGAGGTTTTATGGCATGAGATTTCATGCTTTATTGAGAGACATGAGCCTCAATACTCATCCGATTGCCGGATCTGGAGTAATTACTGAAATTTCTCAGTATTCATGAGATGTGCCATGGTCTCAGCTGAGAGACTACACATCCACATCTTCTCTGAGAGAACTTCCTCAATCAGAGGTTTTATGGCATGAGATTTCATGCTTTATTGAGAGACATGAGCCTTAATACTAATCCGATTGCCGGATCCGGAGTATACTTTTATAATTTTACCCTTTGTCGAAAATCCACCATCTATAATAGGCATTTCATTAATGCTTTTCTTTTGTTCTTTTAGGTCTCGTATCTCGAGTGAATGGAAGTTGGACTCATTAGTGGTTGTAATTAATTACCTTTCTATAAAAGAGGTACTTAGTTATCTTTTAAATCTTAATCCATTTTATTTTTGCAATGTCTCGTGATCGTCTGGTTTTGGAAATAGTTCGTCTTGAACACCTTTCTCGGGTCCTTTCCATTGTTTTTAATCAACTCACCTCTTGTCATGATCATTTGGATACTCTTATAGAAAACTCGGAGCGTTTGATGGATGAAGCTCGGGATGAAGGTCTCTTGTTGCCTCCTTTATTTTTCACGTACTACCTCTATTACCAAAGGCAACGTTTGATAACATTCTTCCGGATACTTTCGGCGCTTCGTGGTAGGGACACAGTCGCCAATGCTCTGGTGGGGGCGCGGGAGGAGCTTCGTTTGCTTCCTTGATAATTTGTTTTCAAGTTTTATTTTCTCATTTCCTATGTAAAATTAAGACTTGTTCCTTTATTGTTTCATGCATTATTTTGTTTGTCAATGTCGCGGATGTAGTTATTCAAATTTCATGTTTTTGTTATATTTTATGGGTTTCCACCCCTCTTTTTCCTTGATGACTTAGATTTCCGAGGTAGAGTGGTATGTGATTGTTGAGGTTATCCATGTTTGAGAATGTGTTAGTGAATCCAACAATGGTGTGTTAGGTAGGGTTCCCCCCCCCCCTTTTTTTTAAAAAAAATGGAAGGTTTCCGAGGTAGGGTTCCCCATTCTGGTTGAGTTTGGTAAGATTTTGTATTGTCCGCGGTTGCTTTGCGTGGGTACGTGGTTGATTATAGAATAGGAAGGAAAGTAAATTCATTTATACGAGTTTAGATTATGCGGGGCAAGCCCGTGGTTAGCATGTCTGGGGTTCAATCCCAGTGCCCTTTGTGTAGAGTTTGTGCTGAGTATGTGGTTGCGTCAATCTCAGTGTGTTGAAGTAGATGAAGACTTAGAGAAGTAGAAAATGCATTGTTTTATTCAAAACAAAAAGATAATGATAGGTGTTGTCCTTGTGTCATACATTCTTTTAGGAATAGAATTTCTTCAACCAAGTCTCGTTGATTTTGGAGTTTCGTTTGCCTTTGATTTTGATGCCGTCGGCATGTTCTAGCTTGTAGTATCCAGACTCCCCGACTTTGCGTATGCGGAAAGGTCCCTCCCAATTTGGGGCAAATTTGCCTGCACTGTCTTCCCTTTGACATGTGGGGCCACATCAAGGACGAGTTCCCATTTTTCAAAATGTCTTTCTTTGACATGTTGGTAGTAGAATCTCGCTTGTCGATCACGATATTGCTTGTTCTTGTGTTCGGCAACATCCCGTCATTCGTAAATCAGGTCAAGAGAACGAAAGCGCTGACTATCGAGGTCGACCCCGCTTACTGATAGGATTCGTGCCGAAGCTATGATCACTTCAGCGGGTATGATGGCATCTTCCCCGTATACCAAGCTATATGGCGAGGATCCTGTCGATGTTCATTTGGCAATTCGGTATGCCATTAAGGCAAGTGGGAGTTCTTCGTGCCATGCTCTTTTGTTGTCGTAGAGGCTTCGGCTTAAGATTCTGAGTAGTGATTTATTAGTAGATTCTGCTTGTCCGTTCCCTTGTGGATAGTAAGAGGTTGATACCTTTTGCTTGATTCGGAAAGCTTCTAGAAGTTTTGTCACGTCGCTGTTGACAAAAGGGGTACCGTTGTCGGAAATGATATACATAGGAATGTCGAAACGACATATGATGTATTCTTTGATAAAAGCCGAGATCACCTCTCCAGTGGTTCCTTTTAGCGGTATGGCCTCAACCCACTTTGTGAAGCATTCCGTGGCAGTGATGATGTATTCGTGTTGTTTAGAGGACTTAGGGTTGATGGTTCCAATGATGTCTAAACCCCAACTATGAAAGGGCCATGGAGTATAGGTGTCTTGGAGCATAGTGTGTGGCGCATGGATTAGATTTTCATGAATTTGGCACCGTTCACATTTTTGCACATATTCGGTGATGTCGCTTTCCATTGTTGGCCAATAGTACCCAGCATCGTGAATTTGGGTGAAAAGTCGTGCCTTTCCTTAATGTTCCCCATCATGACTTACTTCCATGATACGAGTGGCATTTGCTTGATTTACACATTTTAATGTCTTTTGGTTAAAGCATCGGCGGAAAAGTTCCCCATCTATGACAAAAAAAATTCTGGCTCTTTTTTCCAGCTTCTTAGCTGCTTTCTTGTCATCTAGAAGAGATCCTTCAGTCAGCTACTCAATGTATGGGGATCACCAGTCATCCCCGTCAAAGATGAAGGCTTCTTCGTGCACCGGGGCTCCTTGACAGGCTTCACAATTTTACTGCAGGTTTTGGGCTTGTTGTATCATATCTGGCCAATGGAAACCAGCCCGTTGAATCCTTCTTTGTAAAGGTATTTCGAGTCCAAAACCGCAAGTACGGTCGTGAATTTGATGTAATAATTTTTTGGCTTCCGTGTTGCCCACACATTTGCATAAAATTCCTCCGGTAGTGATGAAGTATAAGCTCCCATCTGTTATTTTATACTTTCTCAAAGTCTTCCACCGTAACTGTCGGTCCTCAGGTTGCTGTTTAAGATCTTTTAGGATTGGGTGTCGCCAGTCATCCGCGTCCTCAAAAATGACATCCTCGAACCAAGTTGATGGAACTGTGTTTTTTATCACCGTGATGGTTTCTTCGGTCACGTTTATCATCTGCAGGCTAGACGCTAAAGTGTCTAAAGCGTCAGCGTGTTTATTAGATTTTCTGACCATGTGAGCAAGTGACATGTTGTCAAATTCTTCGATTAATCTCTGGGCTTCATCTCCGTATGCAACCAACGTTGGTTCTTTAACACTGAATTCCCCTAACATTTGTTGTATTAGCAGTCGAGAGTCCCCTTTAACCTCAACATTTCGAGCTCCGAGGTCCCTAGCGATTTTTAAGCCCAAAAGAAAAGTTTCATATTCAGCGGCATTATTGTGCATGGGAAGTCGAGTTTAAATGCCTTGAATATTAGTTCATCATCCGGGGTAATCAGAACGACCCCAGCACCTCCTTTCTCTCCGTGTGACGATCCGTCGAAGTAAAGTAACCACGACTTGAATTCTTCTGCCATAGCTATTTCTCCGGGGATGTCTTCGTGGAGAAGAGTTGTTTCACACCCTGGAATAGCTGCCAACAAATCTGCAATGGCTTGACCCCGGATTCCCTTAGGTTTTGCTGGTTGGAGGGAGAATTCGAAAATTTTCACTGACCAGTGGGCCATTCGTCCTAACGGGATAATGGTCGCAGAAAAGTAATCTATCGGATTTCCCGAGGCCACTACATATGTTTGATGTTATAGCAGATAATGTCTCAGTTTTTGTGCTTCTAGAATTAGGGGGATACACGCCTTTTCCGCTGGTGAGTAATGTAACTCTGCATCCTTTAGTGCTTTGCTTATGTAATATATCGGGGTCAGGTTGTCATTTCCCATATCTTGGACGAGCACCACACCTATTGTTTTATCTGTGTTTGCAACATAGAGATATAAAGGTTCCCCCAGGATCGGCGGGCGCATTATTGATTTTGTCAAGTGCCATCTGCTGCTTCTCCCCCCATACCCAGCTGGATCCTTTTCTGAGTAGCGGAAGAAGGCTTGCCATGATGGTGCCCAAAACCGGTATAAATCGTCGTACATAGGAGACCTTGCCTATTAATGCTTGAAGCTCTTCCTTGTTTTTAGGGGCTGACATTGTCATGATTGAATTTGCCTTATCTTCGTCCATTTCGATCCCAGCCTTAGTGACTTTAAACCCTAAAACCTTTCCGGAAGTTACCCCGAAAGTGCATTTAGCTGGCTTCATTTTGATACCATAACTCCGGCATCGAGACAAAACCCGCCTAAGGTTCGGTACAAACTCTGCTCTCTTCTTTGACTTAACAATGATATCGTCCACGTACACCTTCATCTCTTTGTGGTTGAGGTCATGAAAGATGAGAGTCATGGCTCGTTGATATGTGGCACCTGCATTCTTCAGGCCGAAAGGCATAACCACATGATAAAAATTTCCGAATGGTGTTGAGAATGCCGTTTTAGTAGCATCTGATTCTTTCATATTGACTTGATTATAACCGCTGTACCCATCCATGAAGGCATAAAGATCGTGGTCATCCGTGGAATCGACAACAAGATCAATGAGAGGAAGAGGAAAATCGTCTTTGGGGCACGCCTTGTTGAGGTCTCGGAAATCAACGCAGCATCGAATCTTACCATTCTTCTTCTCGACTGGGACAATATTGGCTAGCCATGTTGGATGATGTATGAGCTTGATATAACCCGCCTCTAACAACTTCGAAACTTCTTCTTTGATTTGTTGTTCAATCTTGTGAGAAAATTGCCTCCGGGGTTGCTTTATTGGTTTAAAGGATGGTGAGGTTTTGAGTTCATGTGAGACAAGGGATGGGTTAATCCCTGGCATGTCTTCATATGTCCAGGAAAACACATCTTGAAATTCCATTAATACACCTTCCAACTCCTCTCGTTCTTCTATTGTTAGACTGCTGCCAATTTGAATCTCATTCGGATTCTCTGGGGTGCTAGGTTCAACGGGATTGTCGGTTCCAGGCTCCCATTAGTTGCAAAAGTTCGGTGTTACCAGTCGTGTTCAGGTTCATTGACAGTTATATTTTTCATTTTTTGTATGACTTCTTCCTCCTCCGCCACCATGATTTCTTCGACGACGTATTGATATTTTTTTTCTTCCCATCAGGTTGGGTACAACATTGAAAATATCCTTTTCGTTCACTCGTTCCTCCTCTTCGCTCCTTCTTCTTCCCAAAATAATCCTCCGGGGTCATTGCACCTTGTTCGATGTAGAAGGAAGCTTCGGGGAAAAGGGTTTTCTCTTCGTCCGTGAACAGATTATCCATGGCCGCTACACGCCATTCTTTCCATTCGCATAAAAACTTAAGACACTGGTGGTTTTTGGATGATACCATCCCATGTCTACGCAACCACGGCTGGCCCGAGATGATATGACATGTCAAGCTCGCTTCGGTTACATGGAAGAGCTCTATGGCCTTGATGGGTCCAATCGTGATCTCTATTTGTATAGTTCCAATTGTCCTCTGTCTCTCTCCACTGAAGTCTTGTACTTTAGTATGAAAACGTCTGATCGCGACTGGTGGAATGCGTAATCGGAAAATGGTATCTTGGGAGATTATATTCAATGAGGCGCCGACGTCTACAAACGCTCGGTTAAGGGTGTTCTTTCCCACCCCGACTGTGATGAATAGGGGGCATAAATGCCCTATTTCAGTCATTCGATCTTCTTCCGAGAAGGTAATCTGTTTTGGAAAGTGTTTCTCCATGTACTCATTAGGGTCTTCCCCGGCAAAGATGTTAAAGATATGCTCACAGGCTAACTCTTGTTGATGTTCGGTGAACCTGATCTCTCTAAAAAACTTAGAGAACACCTCCCGATATTCTTCTCGTACATCCCTGTCTTCCGGGTCCTCTCCATCTTTGACCCGAAAGAAAATTCTGCCTCAGGCTCCTTATCGACACACATAGGATCTAGGATTCTTTCTCCTCGTAGGTGCTCTACCAATGCTACCTGGTGAGTTTTAATTAAATAGTTGATAAGTGAGTTTGTCTTGGCCCCGGGTCTCCGGGGTCGTGATTTTTCCGAGCTCATGTTTACAATGTATTGGTACCGAGGACTAGTCCCAAGTGAAGTCGCCAAATGTAAACACCCAAATATTATTATAGGGTTATCCGGAGACTAGTCCCAATACACAATACAATTATCCAGAGAGCTCTACTCTTTTAGGGAGGATTCTCTCCTTTTATAGGCAAAGCCTGACATACAGATATCGTACATGTGTACTTTAATACTTTTTCTAGTAAGTCTTCTATTATTAGTCGTACACATGTATTATTACAGTTGGGATTACTTAGGCACCTGACAATCACTATCTTCGGGGCATCCCGCTCTTGGGGCAGCTTACCTACGTCGCATCATCGCCCATGGCGACCCCTGCCCTGTCAATGGAGGCTTTGGGTTACACCCAGAGCCCCCATTACCGTCCCCGAATTTTGGTTGAAATCATATGTTTACAAACACCAATTCATATGGGATGGAATTTCAAGATTAAAACTCAATTGAGAAGAATTGACAGAACAATGAGGGATTTCATGGTTTGATTAAGGCTGCAAACCTTGAGTATATAAGTGTACAAACCTAACTTTCTCTCAGACAAGCCCATAAATTCTTCAGGTTTAGGAGAGATAAAGTAGATATCACCTAAGAAAACTAGATTTAAAAAACTGGATGAAAAATAATCAAAAAAGAATCAAACGGAGATTGATCATTCATATTCCATTTGAAAGACTTCCATCATTATCGGTATTGCAGCAACAACAAACTAACCATGATGATTTGTGCTACAATCATCCTAAACTTGCAACATAGAATCCAACGTACTAGACTATCATCATTAAGGTAGCAAAAATTTGGAAAGCAGAACTCATTCTTTATCTGTATTAGAAAGTCAAGTCATTCAAAACAAGAAGAAAGATGCATCCAAATATAGAAAAGACTTAAACTAGTAGAAATATATCTTTTCTCTTCTATAATATAATACCTATAAAGAAACCCGACAATTATTTGAACCAAAATAAAATTTATTTACTTCAAATCTTAAAATAATAATTGTATAATGAATTTGACTCCTTTTTGTGTTTTAAATTTGTCATGATACAGAAAACAAAATCCAGACTTTAGAAATTTAATAAAAAACGATTTTAAAGGTATATCTAAATTGAGTTCAGCCATTGAAGGACATATGATCAATGCAGAATCCAAACATATAAATTTAATTATTGTGTCTTTATTTTTTGAATCGTTTCACATGAGAAAAATTAATGATGAATGTAAGTAACAGAAAAAGAAAATGTGAATGTAACTTAAAATATTTTACGCAGAATTCAAACATATAAAAATTTAACCATTATGCCTTTATATTTTGAAACGTTTATTTCATATAAGAAAAAATAATGATGAATGTAGGTAAATGAAAAACAAAATGTGAATGTAACTTAATTCATTTATTTTGATAAACTTAATTAAGTTGCATGTAAATACTATAACACTATATAAGCAACAACAACAAGAATACAAGTGCACAACTCGATTAATAAGATAGAAAAAATATAATTTGTCTTTAGTATGATGAAGAACAAGATGGTGTTTGTTGTGATCGAGGCAACTATTATCAGTACATGTTTACAACGGGAGATGTTTTTGCTCACTTTATGGGTGTCACCGATGGGCAACCTCCAGTATCATGAGCTGACACCGTTTAATGAATATAGGTTTGGTTTTTGTGCTGGGCTTGCTAAGATTGCCAGTCCTCAATGTGAAAAGGAATTCGAGAACTGTATCGCTCATGATAAGACTCATAAAAGGATTAAGAAACATGCATTAAGATTCAGTTGTTGTGTAGTTTTAGATTAGTCAGGAAGGGATTGCGAAATTATATATTGGCCTAAACAGGTTAAATCTTCGCATGATGAATCTAGGCGCTTCACACGCTTTTCACTTGTACTTATCCGACGGAATATTTTTCCTGTCTATGGTACTAAATTTATAATGTAATCAGTGTTTCTTATTCATATCAGTTTATTAATAAGTTTCCTTGGCAGACTCTTTTATACTTCCGATAATCAATTAGATATTATTTGTTGGGATGATTTGATATGCGGTGTACTGTCGATGCTAAATTAAATTTTATTCGTTTGGATAATTTTGACATGAATACATTTACTGGGATGCGCCTTTTTCTTTTATTTTCTTTACTTTTTTCGTTCCTTTTTTTTGAAGTGTGCTTGAAGGAAAACGAGAAAATTAGGCTCAAGCCCCAACCATGGGTTACCCATAAAACCAAGCTCCTGATTGGAAGAAATTTATGCCCTAAGCCCCAGATTAGATATTTTTTTAATAAAAAATGAGGACCATATTAACCTTGAGTATATAAGTACTTAAACCTAAGTTTTTCTTAGATAAGCCCATAAATTTTCCAGGCTTAGAAGAGAGAGAAGATCTCACCTGAGAAAACCAAATTGATAAAAAATGATTATAAACGGAAAACATCAAAATCAAATGTAATAACCATAATGTAGGTCAATGACTATTGACTAGTCAAGAGACTTTTATGCCGCGTATCGATATAATTAATGAAAATTAATCTAAAACTTAAATATTAATTGAATTAAAATTTGGACAAAACAATAGTACCATTACATATATCACTAAAAATTACGCGAAGTCGACTATCAGAACACGTCATTCGGACATCAAACGAGAAAAATATCGCACCCTGGAGTCGGAGTTGAAAAATGTTTGACTGCATTTTGACCGTGGCGTTGACCATTGACCTTTCTTGACCCTACGTAAACTATGACTTTGATTGGACTTGACTTTTACTGGACATCTCATTAGTTAATGGTTACCCCTTTGTAAACCATTACACATGAAATAATATATCATACATTTTTTTTAATCGGTAAAGAATTTGATTCTCGCGAGTTTTGCACTCAGGTATCTGGTATCATCACCTAGTGACTTTACCACTATACTACAGTAACACCGGCATCCTATATATATATTGATTTCGTAAAATTTGTTAGATGTTTGTTTGCATGTTAAGTGATACTAGATTTTGTGCCCGTGCTACGTATCGGGCGGACCCAAAAACCGCTTTGCCTCGCCCTGTCCTGATGCATGCTTAGGATTTTTGGTTTGGTGTAGCTCGGCTTTGCCTCTCCCCATCCCGATTCATGCTTAGAATTTTTTATTTGGTATGATGTGGGCTCGCCGTCCCTCCGTCGTGCATTTTTGATTTGGTATTGCGGGCCTTCGCCGGCGCCCCCTTCCGCCCCCCCGGCGTGATACATTTTTTTATCTTTGATCTTTGACTTGGTGTGGATCGGCTTCGCTTCGACCTGTACCACTGCATGCTTAATTTTTGATTTGGTGTATCTTGTAACACACTGGGCGTATTTAGCTTCTCATATCGGTTACAATTTTCCACGAAACCATACCAACAAACATCAACTCCAGTGATTCTAGACCAAATGTATCATTTCATTTGTTAAAATAATGAGATGCATTTGCTTTAACAATCAAGTATTATAAAATGGGTCTGTCTAATTATTGGGATAAACTGATAAACCACTGTGTCTCCACTGTGTCTTATTCCGTCCTTCTTAAAGGTAGCCCTACAAGTATTTTCCAACCTGAAAGAGGTCTAAGACAGGGTGACCCTCTATCTCCCTATCTTTACATCATTTGTTCTGAATCCCTATCTTCTTACATTAATAGCCTCCAAAAAAAGGGTACTTTAGAAGGCATAAGAGTGTGTAAAGAGGCTCCTGAAATGACCCATCTTCTGTTTGCTGATGATTCTCTCTTGTTTTCAAAATCTACTGAAAAAACTTTCATGTCATAAAAGACTATCTTCAAAAATACTGCCTTGCTTCTGGCCAAGAAATCAATTTTGAAAAATTGGTATTTTGTTTAGTAGGAAGATTCCTGAACATAAGAAAGCCATTTTGGCTAATATTTTAGATATCCAAAGCAGGGATTTAGGAGAAAAATATCTTGGAACACCTATTGTTTTCCAAGCTTCAAAAATCCAAACACATATGGGTATTCTACAAGCCATTGATGCCAGGATCTCTATCTGGCTTCACAAGCTCTTATCCCAAGTTGTTAGGACTACTTTGATCAAGCACATTGGTCAAGCTATCCCTATTTTTCAAATGGGAGCCTTTCTTATCCCTAAATACCTTTATGAACAGATGGACTCTCACCTCTGTAAATTCTGGTGGGGTGAAACTTTAGATCCCAAGGATAGAAAGTTGCACCTTCTAGGCTGGGACATTTTATGTTCCCCTAAAGCTGAAGGAGGTTTGGGGTTCAGGAAGGCTGAGTTAAACAACCTAGCAATGCTTTCTAGGAATGCCTGGAGAATCCTGGAAAATCCTAATTGTCTTCTGGCCACTGTTCTTAAGGCCAAATATTTTCCTAAAACTGATTTTTTGAATGTTAAGTGTACTGCTAAATGTTCTTGGACCTGGAAGTGCCTGCATGCTATTAAGGAGCTTATAAAACCTTTTATTTCTTGGATTGTTGGGGATGGTCAATTTATTGACCCATGGTGTGATAAATGGATTCCCTCTCAGGGTTCTGCCACACCCAACCCTCTTGTTCCTCCTGATCCTAGTATTAAAGTTGCTTATTTCATTGATTCTCAATCCAGAAGTTGGGATGTGTCTAGACTAAACACCCATTTTGATAATGCTTCTGTTCAGAAGATTATATCCATTCCCTTAAGCCATCTTTGCACTCCTGATAAGAGGGCTTGAGATCTTTCAAAGAATAGCAAATTTTCTTCTAAATTTGCCTACTTGGGGCTCAGAGGCCTTAGGCCTTCCCCTTGTAAAAATCTTTGGAAGTGCATTTGGAAAGTTAAAGTGCCTTACAGAATTCAGATCTTTTTATGGAGAGCAGCTAGAAATGCCTTGCCATCCAGAACCATTCTCCATACTAGAATGACTATGCATAGTATGGATTGTCCTAGGTGTTCTGATCCTCAGGAAACTATTATGCATGCTTTGGTCACTTGCCCCTTTGCTAGTAGAGTTTGGTTCATTTCTGATTTCAACATTAATACTCAATTTTTTCAGAATAAATCTTTTTTAGATTGGCTTCTTTTCTGGTTAACTGACCATCAGTCTAAATTGTCCGAGGATAATCAATGTCTCTTTGTGGCTATCTTATGGTCTCTATGGACCAGTAGAAACAACTTCATTTTCCAAGGCATTAGAGAAAACTTCACTGCTGTCTTAGCTAGAGCTAGAGCTATGCTCCTCAGTAGGAATTCTAGAAATCCTAGTTTGACCACTCCCTCCACCATACATGTCAGTATTAGTAATAAATGGATGCCTCCTTATTTTTGTTGGATTAAATGCAATACTGATGGTGCCTTTGATGATATCTCTGGAGCTAATGGTGCAGGGTATGTGATGCGCGATTTCTCAAGAAAAGCAACCTTTTGTGCCTCCTTAGTATTTGATGTTCACTCTGCTGAAGAAGCTGAAGCAAGGGCCATCTGGGCAGTTCTGAAGAAAGATGTGGAACAACATCTCTCTCACATCATTGTAGAAAGTGATGCAAAAGCTCTCATCGAGCAATTTTCAGCTGGGATTTTCGATGGAGACTCTAGGACGGATACTATCTTTAAAGACATTCTCTTTTTTTCTTCCAAATTATCTGCTTGTATCGTTAGTTTTCAGCCTAGAAGTTGTAATTATGTTGCTCACGAGCTTTCTCAATGGGCAAAACAAAACAATTCTTCCATGTACTGGTCTAAACCCCCTGTTTGGATCCTTCCAACAGTTGATGAGGACCATTAGCCTTTTTGAAGGCCTTTGCTTATAAAAAAATAAATAAAAAGAAAATCAAGTATTATAAATGCTTCTAGCTGATTCTCATTTCATCAACACACATTGATTTTGGTTGTTTTAAAAATATATACGTACTTTCCAAATTTCATTTACATCAAGAAGATTAAGGGAGAACCGGAGAGGCATAGAGGCACTGACATTAGCGACAGAACCCGAACAACATTTGGATGAAAAAACTCAAGGCACAAATAAAACCAACATTTTTTTGAAAGCTTTCTTCTGTTGTGTTCATTTTCTCTTCTGTACTGAAACCATTAAGTTGGCAGTGATTTGTCGAAAATCCTCATATACTTCAATAAATTCGCACACATCTTCAGCTTTCTTAAGCCTACACAAAATGTAAATAATTTGATGTGATGTTATCTGACACTTTTGTGAATTTCAACAACATAGTAAAGTCTGTAAGTGAAATATTACAGGAGAGATGAGAAGGTAACCTCACTGTGTGACACCCTCAGAAGGCACAGATGGTTAGCAAACTCTCTTGGAAGCTCATTCGTCGCCTTTTCAAAGTACATTTTGACTTCATTTTCTATGACTACTAATATGATGACTGCGCATCTAATTACATTTTGACGTTATGATTGTTGGTTGCATTAAGGCACCATACTAATGTACTTTAATTTAATTCGTCACCTTTCCAATAACACTACTAATGTAATTAGATGACTGCATTTTGACTTCATTTTTGTTTCACCAATTGTTTTTGCTGGTCATTCTTGTAGCATTGTGGACATATAAATCACGAAGGCATCCACATGTCCACAAACAATGTTCGTATCCATAAATAAAAGACGTTATACACAATATGACGGTTATAAATAGCATAAACACGATGACTCATCGACTCAGAGTCATCAGACTCGTCATTGTCTAGTCGAGATTAAGTTAGATCAATCATCCCTCAGGGTTACGAAGTGTGACCGATCCATATATAAGTAATAAAATGTAAATACGATGCTGAAATGTAAATAGCACAGAGATTTACGTGGTTCAGCGCTAAGGCCTACATCCACGGGGTGTTGAGTTTCACTATGTATTGAAGGGTTACATATGAAGTCGAATGACTTTAAGTGAAATACGATAATGGAGGAAATGGAAATCATACTTACTCTTCCTATTTCTCTCTCATAGTTCTCCCTTCACTCTTCCAGATTTGTTCCCCTCTTTTTCTCTCAGAGGAGGAGGGTATTTATAGGAAAAATATGCGGGGTCTCTTGTCAGAGGCCATTGAAATCTTATCTTCTTGTTCTCTGTGCCAATCCCGCTGGTGTCTTCGTTCCGAACCGATGCCCCCAGCGACTGTTGTTGATACTGCTGGATCGATGCCTTCTCTTCCTTAGATATCTTGACACGTTCCCTATGGTTAGGGCATTTAATGTGGGTGGTTGGGTCGTCTGCGTGCGACAGTCAGCTGTCTGCGGGTCCCATCACACTCATGTCAGTATGTTTAACCCCTACCGTCGATCTTTGATATATCCTCGAGATTGGGTAAAGTAACGCTTAGGGCATCTTTCCCTACTTCTCGGTGGTTCGTAGTTTCAGTGCCCCTTGGTATAGTGGTCCGCATGCCTTCCACGAGTAGATCTTTGGACACGTGTCGAGAGATGGATTATGTGCATACAATTTTCCCCTTTTATTTTAATGTGTGGTTTAGTCAATGTTAGAAGATAAATGTCTTCATAGTCCTCCCATCTCTCTTCAATAACTTCCCCTGGATTTTAGGGCACGTTTCCCACGCCCTTGCAATAACTTCTTCTCGATTCGAGGGTTGGTCTCAATATTCCTGGTGCTATAAATGGTGGGAGAGAGAGTTAATTTTGACATACATCCACATTCTTTTTCACTCTCTCTTTCTTCTGTCAGTGTTCAACTCTCTGACTCTTCATCCTTTTCTTCCATTCCTTTCTTTTGTTCTTTAGTTCTTTACTGCTGGTGCTGCAAGGAGCAGGATATCCTAGGATTTTTCAGAGTTTTTTCCGCTTGTCGCTACCTTCCTTACTCGCCTCTGTAAGCTTGAATCGCAGGTACGGGGTTTTGTCCTCTTCTTTCAGTTGCGTTTGTTTTGCTTTTCTGTTGTTGTATTATTGGTTTAGTGATGAAGAACAATTATACGAAAGTATATATACTTGCCCCCGTTCTTCATCACTAAACCTATAAACTTCTTGCTCTGTGGATTCACTTCTTTCGTTTGCAACCTACCTAAGGTTCTCCGCTAGATTCTCTCTTTTAGGGTTTTCAACTGATGTTCATGATGAGTTCACAAAACTTGAAAAGTTGCACTTTTTGATCCTTATAGTTTCTTTTGTTGACTCTTCGTGTTGTTTTCATGCCTTCTACGTGTAGATATGGCTGATCATCACCGGGCTCCCTACCAGACTCCGCCACCGAGCCCTCGTGGGACTCCTCCTAGGGACCCAGGTATATCTCCGTCCGAAGGAGGTCCAGCTAGGTCTTCGCACCCAGATCTTCGTGCCCAGAAGACCTCTTCTTCCCGAAGTTCTAGAACTCCTTCTGTTAAGAAGGGGGATCAAGCGAGGGGACCTCAAGGGTCAAGGTACGCTGTTAGTCGTCCCGCGGCTACCCAACGGGCAGGGTCAGCAGGGGTACCACCTACTTCTCATCGTCTCACTGAGCCGCCACCGAATATCCAACCTCTTCGCTCAGTTGTTCCTGACACGATGCCTCCCCCCCTCCGGCCGTTCCGATGAGAGGGAAGATCATTAAAGGCGGCGTTTCAAAGATTGGTTCATCCAGGAATCCGACATCTAAGAGAAAAGCTTCGGACTTAAGTCCCCCGAAGGGGTCTTCTACAGATCAAGATGAAGATTCCGAGGCTTTTTCCTTGATACGGAGCTTCTCCGTTGCCAGAAAGAAGGTAACATTCAAGCACATAGATCTCGAGGCTTTTAAAGCGAAACACGAACTCGAACACTTTGATGTTAGATTTTATGCTCATGATGATGATCTTACCTTTGAGATGATATCAAGCTATAAGTACGATGAGTATCATCTGCTTACTACGGTGGGGGCCTTCGAGGCCGGGTTGATGTTTCCTTTGTATAAATCTGGCGATTCTTTCTATTACGACGTCTTGGCTAATCGTGAGGGTTCTACTTCCTCTACACTGTCGTTCCGTGGTGTAGCTGACCGGGAATTATCTTCGTGCACTCAAGGAATGTTATCTCCGTAGCAAGGGGCAAACAACGATGACCTGCTATGTTCCTAACCCAGCTGAGCGGGGATGGTATACTCCTGATAACTTTAATAGTTGCTTCAGATATTATGTTAATGGGAGGAACCGCAAGCCTTGGAGTGTTGGTCTTCGTACTATTGCGACACCTAGTTGTGGTGTTCGTATTTTAAGCGAAGCGTGTGGTACCAAGCTGAAATACGTTCCTGGTACCGAAAAGTCAAGCCAGCGGAGGATTTTTCCTAATCGTGAGAGGATTCAACGTGATCATGATTATGAGTGGCATGCTACCGTTATCGAGGTTATTAGTACTTGGGCTTACGGTTGGATACCTGGTCCACGTGATTGGCGTCCCGTTGTTGGTAGCAAGGCTCGTGAAACCACTCCCTCTCGCTATGGTGATTTCTGTCAGTGGCGATTAAACTTTGAGGGGATGAACTTTGAATATGCCTGCGATGTTGTCGATATGGATGAGGAGGAGAGTTCCGATCTTCCTCTGAAGAGTTCCGCTGCCGTCCAGGTATGGTTTATTGTTAGTCCATGTATTTTCCCCTTTTCTGTTGATTTTGACATTTTAGTCAAAATGAGGAGAAAAACTCATCAGACTCACTACATATTGGTTTTTAGGCAACAAAGAAGAAAAAGCTTAGACCCGTTCAATCCTCTACCGCTGCTGCTGAAGAGCCGGAAATGCCTGATGAGGTGAATAATCCAGTGAATGAAGACTTTATCGAGGATGACTTGTCCGATGATGAATAACGTACCGGTACTTCCCCTCATGAGCAGGAAGAGTCCAAGCATGATGGTGATGGTTCTGCTGAGAAAGACGTTATTCCTGATGATGGTGCTAAGGAACATGAAGATGTCGTTGGGTGAGGTGTGCAACAAGAAGTTGCCGCTGGTGGAGGCCTTGGTCCTCCCCCCACTCTTAGTCACGGGAATGATGGAGCGGGTCCTCAGTCTTCTATGCTTGTAGCTACCCAAGAGTTTTCTTTTGGAAAGATTTACTCTTTGGGTGGGTCGGTTGATAAGGGTGCTGCCATGGATTTGGCAGAGGATTTCTCTCTTCTTTCTCCCAGCGATGATTGGGATGTTCTTGGTGACGGGATGGGTGGTGACCCCATCGGTACAGGTGACAAGACTGTTGGGGTGGAGAACCGTTCTGTTGGTGAAGATGCAGAAGCTCTTGCTGGCCAGGAGAAGGAGGTTCAAAAAACTTCTGTAGTGGCGGGTAATCCTGATACAGGAAAAGCAGTTGTCGTCGAAGGTACTATCATCGATTCATCCTCATAGGAATTTCCTCAGTTGCAGATGCCTGAAGGTGACGATGTAATCCTTGATTGGATGATGAAGAGCAAGCTTATGTTCGTGCCCCACCCTTCACCGCTGGTTCCTGGTGAGAAAAAATCTGATGCCTTTACTCGTCAGATGATGCAGATGACTCCCGAAGGGAAAGTTTCAGAAATGTGGGACAGAGATTTAAGGGGTTCTTCTTCGAGACTCCTGGTTGATCCTCCTTCATCGGTTGCTGAGATGATGGCTATTAATGATGGCTATCAATATGGTTTTCCTCAACAGCGGGTACTCGAGGTATGTTCTTTAGATCTCTGATTGATCACTCTTTCGTGAGCGTAAAATCTGACTTCTAATTTTCTCCATCAGATGATGAGGAGTGAGCATTTCAACCATACTCTGTACCAGTTTTTCAGGGCCAAATCCCTTAAGCTTGAGGCCAAGCTTCATCACCGGGAAGAGGAGTTGAGCACCGCTGAGTCTCTCATCTCTGCTAAGGATAAAGAGATTCAGGATTTGAAGGACAGATTGAAAGGGAAAGAGCAACTGGGTGCTATGGAAGATCAGCTTCGAACGGACTTGGCTCTTGTTCGCAGCGAGTTGGAGGAAGCTCGCAAGGGCTCTCCGTCAGTTAAAGGTTCATGTTCTCTTCGTTATCTTACCTTCGTCTTCTTTCTTAGTCTTCTTGGTATTCTGTCTGAGTCCCACCCTATCTCCAACGGGTGACGCCGAAGAGTTTATGTGGCTTCGGAAGGAGAGGGTCCGACTTGCCTCTCATATCAAGGGGTTAGTGTAGAATATCAAGAATGAAGCCACTAGGTGGAATGCTAGGGCCGAAGAGCATAACAAGCTGCTAGCTGGGTTAAGGGACAGGAAAGCAAGTTTATTGATATGAAGAATAGTCTTCGTGGGGCCACTGAACATGCCTCTAGCTTGGCGGCTAGGGTAGAGCAGTTAGAGAGGGAGCTACATCGAGATCGTTCTTCTCATGGTCCTGAGGTTACTAATTATATACAGCAGCTCGTTCGAGAGAGAGACGATGCTAGGGCCGAAGCCCATGCCCTGAGCAATGATTTGACTGCTTCTCGTGCTGACGTTGCCCGTATGGTCAAGTCTGAGAAGAATCTCGAGATGAACATGTATAGGCTTAATAAAGGGATAGAGAAAATAAATGATGAAGTTAACTACCTTCGTCACCAGGACTCTATGAAGCAGGTAGAGTTAGATGAGAGTCAATATCCTCTCTCAAATATTCAGTTGGATTATAAGAAAATATCCGATGAGTTCGATTTTCTCGCTGAAGGCCGCGACGCTGTTGTTTATGATTTAGAGGCAGCTTTGGCTAGAGTCGGAGGTATATGTTTATTTTTTGGTGTGTAAATTCGTATCTATAATTCCTTATACGCTGTGTTTATTCCTTGTGTAGAGCTCGAGGGACAGCTTCTTGCTACAAATGCAAAGCTTAAAGAGGCTCAATCTTCCTTAGTGCAGCAGGAAAGTCAGACATCGTATTATAAAGGTTTAGCTGATTCTCGTGACGAAGCGGCGACGGAGGAAGCTAAGGAAGTGGCTCGGTTGACTGCTCAATCTGAGCTTCGGGATACTGTTATCGGTCACAAGGCTCGCTGTCAGTTGGCCGAGGAGGTCAAGAAGGTCTTGACACGGGTCGAGCAAGGCCTCTTAAGGGATCATAATATTTTCAAGAACTATCCCCGTCGCTTCATGCCCGAACCTATGACTTTCTCCTCTGGTCCTTCTTCGGGTGGGAGCGTTCCTTCGTCTCAGAAGAAGAATCCCACCGATCATGCTGAGTCGTCTAGGGGAAAATAGGTTTCTTTATTTGGGAAGTTGATCTTTGTTGATTATTTGGATTCGGGCCATTTTTTGGATATAATATTGTTTTCTTGTGTTTTTCCCGATCTTGTAATCAACTTTTATGAAATAGACCAATGCTTTTTGGTATATTTACAATTTTCTTCCTACCTGCAACATTTGGTCAGTTAATATATTAGATGCTTAATAAGATTTCAAATGATAAAAGTGTTTGGTTGCGATGCCAAAGGTGTGCACCTTCGTGATCATCTTGGGACCTATACCCCGCTGGCTAATCCTGGGCCAGAGGATTCCTAGACGGTGGGGGTCAAGGCAGCGTTCCCGGATATGTGGTGAGTTATTGAAATATTTACAAACACCCATTCCGTTGAACCGCTACTTTAGAGTTGGTTGGGTATCTCTTTCTGCTGGATGTCTCCCCAATGATTTTACACTTATAAACACTTATAGGGGGTCCTGAGATATTGTAAGTGAATACTTTCCCCAATGGATAGATTTTTCAAAAAGTTGGATCGTTTTGATTGATAGATTGAGGGCTGCTACTCCTCGTCCAGAGATAGAAACATGTCGAGCGAGTACGATGCTTTCTTCTTCCGGTATAGAGATGGCAAATGGGAGGGCCGGGGATGGCTTGTTACGGGTTACACGGGTTCGGGTTAACACGGGCCAAAGCTTGCGGGTTGTTATTTTTCACGGGTTGTTACCCGCGCCCGTAACGGGTAAAGCTTGCGGGCTCACGGGTTACCCGGCTTGTTTAATTGATGTTAAAATTAAAAATTAATTTAGCTAATTTCCGGTCATGTTTAAGCTTTGGTTATCTTCAATCTATATCAACACAAAAATCAAACAAAGATCCATTCAATTTTTACACAAAAACAAACACAAATCCATTCAACACAAAAATCAAAACCCATCTTCAATCTCTAATTCCCTATTCAATTTCTGAAACTTCATTTTCTTCTTGGATGATTCAAAGTCACAGAGCTTCAAACCACCACCGGGTTTCCTCCAACAGTTACAAACCCATGTCTCCATTATTAACAGCTCAGATTGCTTACCTTAATAATTTTAGGTTCATCAACAGAAGTATAAGTCTTCTGTCTTCCTCCTGATCCTTAAATCGAAGCTACAAAATTTATCACATAAACGCATATGTTAAAAAAACACCCTAAATCACACATAAATTTCAGTTAACTACATCAACGGCAACAACAGCTACACTTCAGGAAGCAACAATCAGTCATACCAGAGCCCATTATTTATCTCCCACTCTCTTACCAGTTACCACCAACAACACCCATCAACACAAATTTCATCTCTATATCCATGTTTATCACAAATTCATCTCTCTCCCCCTGTGAATTTCACCATCGACCCATTCAATTTCAGAGCACCAATTTTAACAACCACATATTTTTGTTCCTCTCGGTTTAAATTCAGTTCAAATTGCCGATTGACCCAAATCGGCATCTCCGTCTCAACCTTAAAGATTACCCAAATATTTCATCTCCGTCTAATTATCTCTTCATTCTCATTTGTCACAGCAGCATCGACAATGCGTTCCTCCTAAATCTAAACCCTAGCTTCTTCTCAAACTTCTCTGATTTCCCAGATTCACCTTCAATTCCATCTTTCTCTTCTCAAATCAACAGTAATCACCACCTATTTCTATCTCCATCTTTAAATCCATGTTAATTCTTTTCATCAATTGATAAGATGATTAAGAACTTTTTCGTTTCGATTAAAATCAAGAAGAAAATGAAGAGGAGCCTATTGCTTTTTCCGTCGGGGAAGAGCGAAGAAGAGAAGAAGAAGAAAAAGAAAAGGCTGTTTTCATTAGGGTTTTTCGATTATATATCAAAGGTGACACACGTTATATTAAGGGGAGTGGGACACGTCACACGCAGCATAATATATTATGGGGGAATGACATTACGGGTTAACGGGTGAGCTTGCGGTTTTCACGGGTCGGTCCGGGTTAACCCGTTTTCCAACAAGCCAACATTTTTCAAACCCTAACCCGACTTGTTTATAACCCATCCAAGCCGGGTTAGGGTTTTCAAGGGCCGGGTACGGGTTTATCCGCGGGTTTCGGCTTGTTTGCCAGCTCTATTCCGGTACTCTTCACGCAGGTGCAGGGCTGCGCTGCATTATGGGTAGTATGGTTTGAGATATTTTGGATTCCAAGGGTGTCTGATGATTTCTCCTTTGAGGTTACGCAGGTAGTATGCGCCGTTTCCTGCGATGTACTGTATAACAAATGGTCCTCCCCACGTTGGTGCTAGTTTACCCCATTTCTTCTCTCGCTGGTATCGGGGTATAGTTCTCAGCACATACTTCCCTTCTAAGAAATTTCTCAGCTTAACCTTTTTATTGTACTCCCTTGCTAACTTTTGCTGGTAGTTTTCCATCCTTTGTAATGATGCTTCCATTCTTTCCTCCAAGTCATCTAGCCTTTCCAACATCATGTCCGTGGTAAGGTTATTTTCCCATGCCTCGGTCTTCGTTGTTGGCATAAGGATTTCCGTTGGTATGACCGCTTCGGTCCCGTAGGTAAGGAGGAATGGAGATTCACCGGTAGTGGACCGACGCGTGGTTCGGTATGCCCATAAGACGTTGTGTAGTTGTTCGCACCAGCGTTTTTTGTGTTCGTCCAGTTGTTTCTTGAGGATGAGGGAGATAGTTTTATTTGTGGCTTCGGCATGTCCGTTGCTCTGGGGATAGATCGGTGTTGATTTGTTCTTCCTGATTTTGAAAGTATCGAAAAGCATGTCTATGTTTTTTCCTTGTAGTTTCTTGCCATTGTCGGATACGATTTCCGCTGGGATACTGAACCTGCAGATGATATTTTGGAAGATGAAAGTGAATACGTCCGAGTCACGGATTCTAGCCATAGCCTTGGCCTCCACCCACTTGCTGAAGTAGTCCGTGGCTACGATTAAGAATCGTGTTTTTCCTGACCCTTCGATCAGGGGTCCGACAATGTCTACTCCCCATTTGGAGAAGGTCCAGGGGCTATCTACAGAATTAAACTTTGTTGTAGGAGCATGGATCCTTCTGGCGAACCGTTGACATTCTTCACATCTTCTGGCCATCCTAGCTGCATCTCTTATCATATGCGGCCAGTAATACCCCTGCATTTTCGCCTTGTCCGATAACGATCTCATTCCGTTATGATTCCTTGCATCGCCATAATGTATTTATTTTAGAATGAGGTTCCCCTCTTGTCTTGACATGCATCTTAGTAATGGCCTGAGCAAGGATTTTTTATATAAGATCCCGTCGCGGAGGTCATATCTCCCTGCCTTGGCTTGTATCTTCCTGGCTAGCTTCAGGTCTGCAGGTAGAGCACTTTATTGAAGGTAAAGATGAATCTCAGATATCCAATCTTTTTCCTTGGTAAAATCCTCATCCTCATTTGATTTTGTTACGATGTCATCCTCCATGAAATCGTCGGCAATGTCCCTCCCCTACATCATCCTCAGCAATGTCCTTCCCAACATTGTCCTTGCGGTGTGTGGCGAGGGATTGCTGAGGGATGATGGAAGGTTCGTGCACCCTGGATACTTTGATAGCTTTCACGCTCTCATCTTTTAACATAGATGAAATGTATGCCAAGGCATCGGCATGCCTGAGTTCCTTTCTGCATAGGTGCAGAAATTTGATGTTCGGTATCTGGGCTGCCAGTGTCTGCACTAACGCCATATACTTTGAAAGGGTCTCGTCGTAGACATTGTATTCTAGCCCGATTTTCCGTATGACCAGCTATGAGTCACTTGTCAAGCGTACCTCGGTTAAGCCCATTTCTATTATTAAACGAAGAGCGTGTACCACAGCCTCGTATTCGACGATGTTGTTGGCATGCCCCTTGAACTCTAGTCTCAGCGGATGGAAGATCCTTTCTCCGGTGGGGGTGGTGATTACGATGCCTATGCCAGCACCTTCCCGATTTCTGTACCCGTCTACGAAGACTTCCTATCGCCTTTGGTTTGTAGGTTCCAGAATATCGACAGGGTATTTTCCATCTTCGGCTTCCGGCATGCTTTGGACTTCCTCGTCATTTCCCAGAGGTAAGTCCGCTAGGAAATCTGCCAAAACTTGAGATTTCTGGGAATGTTGAATCTCATGGATTATGTTGAATTGGTCGAGATGTGTATTCCATTTTGCTATCCTCCCCACTTTTCCAGTGCTTTTGAGAATAGCCTCTAACGGTGCTTTGCAGGGGACACGAACATAATGAGTCAAGAAATAGGTTCTCAACTTCTGAGTTGCACATACTAGTGCCAAAATGAGCTGCTCGATCTTCGTGTAATTCCGTTCCTCCGGGTTAAGTGTCTTGCTGACATAGTAAATTGGTTGTTCAATCTTCGTATTGGTTTTAACCAGCACTGCGCTGACCGCATCATCGGTTGCATCTATATAAAGAGCCAATACCTCATCAGGATCCGGCTTCTGTAGAATGGGGATTGTTTCCAAGTACTCTTTAATTTGTTGGAAAGCTATCTCACATTCAGGGGTCCACTCGAATTTGTATCCTTTCTTGAGGATGTTGAAAAAGGGTTTGAATCTATCTGATGATCTTGAGATAAACCTCCCTAGCGCTGCTAGGGATCCATTGAGTTTTTAGACTTCTTTCAAGTTCTTCGGGGATGGCATTTATACGATGGCTTGGATTTTGGCAGGATCGACCTCGATGCCCCTTTTAGTTACTAGGTATCCAAGGAATTTCCCTGAAGTAACGCCAAACGTACACTTCTCTGGGTTTACTTTCATGCTGTGTTTCCCAATAGCCTCAAAGATATCTCTCAAATCCTGGTGGTGATCCGCTCGCAGCTTACTTTTGACCAGCATATCATCTACGTAGACCTCCAGCGTTTTCCCTATCCACGGTTTGAAGATAGCATCGACCATCCTCTGATATGTTGCCCCCGCATTTCTCAGTCCGAAGAGCATTCTTGTGTAACAATAGAGGTCTTGAGGGGTGTAGAACGCTGTGTGTTGTTGGTCTTCTTCCGTCAGGAAAACCTGGTTGTATCCTGAGTAACCGTCCATGAAGGACAGTTCTTCGTATCCTTCCACAGCTTCGACCAGTTGGTCGATGCTAGGGAGTGGATAATTGTCCTTAGGGCAGGCCTTGTTGAGGTTGATGAAGTCGATGCAAATTCTCACCCCTCCGTTTTTCTTTGGCACAATGACCATGTTCGAAATCCACGTGGGGTACTTCACCTCCTTGATGAATCCTGCTTTTAGCAACTTGCTGAGTTCCTTCTCAATGGGCTAATGATACTCTGGAGCTATCTAGCGTACCTTCTATATGAAAGGAGTTGTTCCTGGTTTTATACGGAGCTCATGTTGAATTACCTTCAGATATATTCCCGGCATGTCTCCTAATTTCCACGCGAAGACATCTGCGTACTCTATGAGTAGTTTGGTTAGGGCTAGCTCTCTTTCCTTGCTCATTAAAGTTCCTATCTTGATCATTTTCGGATCTTTCTCCGTTTTTATGTTGATTTCCTTAGTGGGTTCCAAAGATGTAAATGTAGGCTTCGTTTCCCCTAGGAGAGGGACGTTCTTTAATTGCTATTTGGTAGGCTCCTCTGTCGTCTTAGCCACTGAGGTACTTGCCTCAGTGCATTGGACGTCGCCCCCCTTCGTCAGGCTTTTTTCTGCGATTCCTTTGAGGTACAAATCAATGGATTTTTCTTTGGAAGCTTCCTTGTTCCGGCTTCTGCGGGATTTCCGTTGCTCATCTAGCTCGTTATTGAGCTGGTTTTTCATAGCTTGGCATTCCCGAGCAGTGACCTTGTCACCCTTGATCTCCATTATCCCTTCGGGTGAAGGGAATCGAAGACACTGGTGATAAGTTGATGCTATCCCCTTGAGCTTGTGTACCCATCTTTGTACGATGATAGCAGGGGGAAGGAGCGTCTACCACGCTGAAACGGGTGTCTATCTTCATCGGTCCTGCATTTATTTGTAGAACAATGTCCCCCAATGGTTTCGTAGGAGCCCCGTTGAATCCATAAATGGTGTGGTACGAAGATATCAGCTGATCGTCGTTTAGCTCCATTCGTTTGAACGTATCATAGAATAAGACGTTGACTGATCTTCCTCCGTCAATGAGGATCTTCTTGATGTTGCACCCTGCTATGGGCAGTGTGAGGATCAAAGGATCATTGTGATCCTCCATGTCTTCCTCCACATCATCTGCCTCGAAAGTGATCGGTGCATCCATCCATTGCTCGTGATCGTCTATATCTACCCCATCGATCTTGTACAGCTCGCAGTAGTCTTCGAATTGCTTTCTCAGCCTTTTTCCAATCTGCGCTGTTAACGATGGTCCAGCGGCTTCCGAACACGAAATGGTGTTTAGCGTTCGATTGCCTTCAGGAAGTTGAACTTGTTTGCTTCGTTTCGTCCTGTCATCTGCTTCTTCCTTCCTTATGTATTGGTTCAGTTCTCCGTTGTCGATAAGTTTTTGGACCATTATCTTCAAGTTATTGCACTTCTCGGTTGGTTGACCATTGAAACAGTGGTAGTCGCAGTATTCCTTCGATTTTTCAGATCTTGGGGGTTGCTTTCCTTTTGACCATGGCCATTCCAAGTTTTCTCGACCCTTAATTTCTTTTAATATTCGAGCGTAACTTGTGTTTAGCTTCGTGTAGACTTGATCTTCGAATTTTCGATCATCGTTTCGAGGACCTTCTCTTCTTCCTCTCCTATCTTAGTATGGGCGTTCGATTGAACTTCTTTTCGATCTGCTGGCCTGCTCTGTGGAGTTAGTTCGATGAGATCTTTGAGTATGGGCCCTCGGATTTTCTCGTTGGATTTCTTCCAACCTGGCGTGTTTTTCGATGATTACTCAAAGATCCCCTTCCGTAGTGGGTACGCTCCCATGAATCTCGACAAACAACGGGCTCATCCTGTCTAAACCCCACTTGTAGCAGTTAATGCTGACCACTGGGTCCACATTCCCTATAGCCTGGCATATCTTATGCCATCTATCCGTGTATTCCCTGGTCGTCTCCTTGTATCTGATGGCTAATGAGAATAACTTGTCCATCCCAGCGTGGACAGCCTTGTGATACATGTAAGTTCTTAAAAACTTTTCGGTGAGTTGCTCATATGATCCGATGGAGTTGGGAGGTAGGTTATCAAACCAGGACAGAGCCGATCCCTTCAAGCTTGAAGGGAAATATCTATAGAGGACCACGTCGTCCTGATCCCATAGGGTCAACATACGGTTGTACTACCGAAGATGGACCGTGGGGTCGCTGGATCCATCGTAGCATTCAAATGCTGGGATCGGAAATTTCTTGGGGATTTCATCTTTGGATAAGCTTGGGACTAGAGGAGTAGTATTAACTTCTCTCATTACTTCCTCTAATCTTCCACCTCCTTGCCTGGCCTTCAGCTGCTTGATCTCTGCCATCATTTCAGCGCGAAGATCTTCCATCGCATGGTGATGGACGGCTATTGCTGCGGATTTCCCTGGTCTTCGATCATTACTATCAAAGTAATCCGAGTCTTCGGGATCATATTCTTAGTCTGACGATCGGTTTCCCCTGATGTGTCATCGGTTCAAGGGCTCGGGATTGGCTTCGTTTGTTACGACCATTCTTCGATCGTGATTTGGCTCTGGTGCTTTTGAATTAGCTTCATCATGTTGGTTCGCTATCTTATTTTTGAGCTCCTGGTTTTCTCTAGCCAGTAATGCCACTGCTTCTGCATATGTTCTCTGATTCTTCTTTAGTTCTTCGAGCTATGCCATCAATTGGGAGGAATGATTCGATCCTTGGTTTGGTGTCCCAACCTGTCCCTGCCCTCCAACCGCCACAGTTCGACCTTCGTCGATTGTATGGATTTGGGGGGAAAGGGATCGGTAGCCCTCATCGGTGGCTCTCCTTGTGTTACGATGGGTTGATTCATCGTTAGCAATGGCTGAGTGGTTGGAATGGTCTGGTTTTGATCATTTGTCTGCGGCATTCTGAAGGCTGCCTGGTGCATTGTTGATTCTACGAACCCTTCACGTTGCTCATGAACGTGTGATCCCGTTGCTAGATTGGTCTTATCAGCCTGTACCGCAAGGGCTTTGACCGTTGCCGCTGCTATCGTGCTGGCGTTCATTGGTGAGGTGATCTCAGCTGTGTCCACCTTCTGGGTCGTGGTCTTTGCCTTCTCACCCTTCTGCTTACTGCGGGTCACAACTGGTGTGGTCCTCAGCCTTTCTTTTGATGGGGCCTTTCCTTTTCCTACGTCTTTGACTTTTTCCATGTCAGATTCCTGCAAAAGACGATAAGCATTCGAGGGAAAAAGGGATCACAACGGTTTTGTTAGCATAGTTAAACTTAAGTGCGGGCGATCACGACACCGAAGGTGCGAAAAATATATTCCAGCTATTACTCCCCTCTTCAGAGGTATTGGATTTTCTTGATTCCTTCGATCCATCGTGAAGCTCTAAGAATAACATGAGGGAGTTTTAAATGTGTTTTAACATCCTAATACGACAGATCTGCGGTTTTAAAGGATAATGGTTGGCAGATCTGTTTGTTTTAAACAGCAAAGGTACCAGATCTGCGGTTTCAACACTCAAAGTCGACAGATTCGGTATTTTAAAAGGACAGATGGCAGATCTGTTACCTCAAAACAGAGAAGACAAATCCTAGGAAACAGATCTGTTGTTTTTACAAGTCCGTAAACGAAGTTTGTAGAAGAATCAGCGTAAAAACTCTTATGGAAAAATCAGTGTAAAATTCTTGTAGAAGAATCAGCATAAAACTCTTATAAAATTGCCAAGGCCTTTAAAGGCGGCCATAACGAAGTTAGAATAAACCGTCTGAGATACTATTTCACGGGGAATAGTATCAAAGGCTCGAAAATCACAGGAAAGATAAATCTTTTACCGGGACAGAGTCCCTGTTTCTAGCGCCATATTGTGGACACATAAATCACGAAGGCATCCACATGTCCACAAACAATGTTCGCATCCATAAATGAAAGACGTTATACACAATATGCCGGTTATAAATAGCATAAACACGATGACTCATCGACTCAGAGTCTTCGGACTCGTCATTGTCTAGTCGAGATTAAGTTAGATCAATCATCCCTCAGGGTTACGAAGTGTGACCGATCCAGATATAAGTAATAAAATGTAAAGACGATGCTGAAATGTAAATAGCACAGAGATTTACGTGGTTCAGCGCTAAGACCTACATCCACGGGGTGTTGATTTTCACTATGTATTGAAGGGTTACATATGAAGTCGAATGACTTTAAGTGAAATACGATAATGGAGGAAATGGAAATCATACTTACTCTTCCTATTTCTCTCTCCTAGTTCTCCCTTCACTCTTCCAGATTGGTTCCCCCCTTTCTCTCTCAGAGGAGGAGGGTATTTATAGGAAAAATATGCGGGGTCTCTTGTCAGAGACCGTTGAAATCTTATCTTCTTGTTCTCTGTGCCAATCCCGCTGGTGTCTTCATTCCGAATCGATGCCTCCAACGACTGTTGTTGATACTGCTGGATCGATGCCTTCTCTTCCTTAGATATCTTGACACGTGCCCTATGGTTAGGGAATTTAATGTGGGTGATTGGGTCGTCTGCGTGCGACAGTCAGCTGTCTGCAGGTCCCATCACACTCATGTCAGTATGTTTAACCCCTACCGTCGATCTTTGAGATATCCTCGAGATTGGGTAAAGTAACGCTTAGGGCATCTTTCCCTACTTCTCGGTGGTTCGTAGTTCCAGTGCCCCTTGGTATAGTGGTCCGCATGCCTTCCACGTGTAGATCTTTGGACACGTGTCGAGAGATGGATTATGTGCATACAAGCATAGCCTACATGTGAGTGAATAAACAAACGATTTTTTTATGCATCACTTTCAAATATGTAAATAAGCAAATATAGATAGCATTGCATAATTTAAATTTGAAAAACTTTAATAACACTTACCACTGCCTTGCCCACCTCCTTGTCCCCGTTTCATTAGATTTGAACAAAACCTGGAGCAATAGATTAAAAATACAATTTCATAAAGGAGGGTAAATACAAACAGTATAAGTTCTCTCCACCCGAGTTCATAATGGTTTATTAATTCACACAATTCCTAGTTTACATGGGCAAATGGTACTAAATTAGATAACAATCTTAATTCATCTGCTTGATAAGTTTTTCAATGAATTGATTCTTTACATGTGTCAGGCACAATAAGGCGGTTGAGGCATACAATATCAGAGTAGCATGGCGAAATTAAAAATCAAATGAGCGTACCTCTTGCACTTTTTTGTTGAGTTGAACCCATATACAACCTTCATGTCCTCACACCAGCAACTGCTACACTTCTTCAAAATATAATCAAGTGAATTACTTGAAAAATATATCTAGAATGCCACCCATGATCTCTAGCTTCAACGCCCACGCTGGTCCAATTTGATACCCCACTGCATCACAATTTTGTGAGTTAAAATCAATGGAGATTATGAAAAATGTATTTAGCACACATAATTTTCCACTGTTATATAAATCTATACTGCTAAATGTCATAAAAATAGCAAAGGTATTTTCCTCGCACCCCGGGAGAGTTTCATCTTTTTGTTACAAATGCAGTATGGTGTTCCAGGTCTTTTATCTATTTGTAGAATATTCAGTTGGATAATTCATATTTTTCTAGATTTTGTTCAATATATTTGATTTGTTTTTCCTTTCTCTTTTTGGTAAGTCACCTTATCAACTTAGTGTTTCCAAAGTACAAATTAAGACGTTTTGCACAAATGAAATTGTAATTGGAGCCAGTAACACATGAATATAATGCACATGTAACAAACAAATTTTCTAATTTTCTTACCACACAAAGCCGTTTTCCAGAAGTATCGACTATGTGACTGCACCAGTATTCCATTGGGCGCTTCGTCAATATTTAGTAAAAATGTAGGAGGAGCAAATCCCATCTGCATACCTGTTAACATGGGTTAATTCTATATGTTTTCTGTGTAATCGTATAAATAACTTCCGGACTACTATTTACAAACCTTACTGACAGTTAGAAAAGATTTTCTGGTGAATACTTCCACAGTAAACCTTATGGAGTCTAGATGGTATTTATATTGAGAAGAATACATCTAGTTGTTACAACTTAATGGCTATTCAATAGCTAACGGATTGCTAAATTGACGCTAACAAAAGAAACTTAAAAATAACATAAAGACTCTCCCTGTAAACTCGGTCTTGTGGAAGTGTTCTCAAAGCGTTTACTGAAATTGTTGAGAATCTTTAGATGCTGAGTTGGTAGCCTTAACACCTTCCTTCAAGTTGTACTGTAGTTGACGGGTGTGCAACTTGCTACGAATAATTTGATATCTAGGCGCAGACATACACTTAGTAAAGATATCCACTAGTTGATCTCTTGAGCTGATAAACTTGACAACAAGCTTTTTATCGGCCACTCTCTCTCTGACAAAGTGATAGTCGATCTCGATGTGTTTGGTTCTTGCATGAAACACCGGATTAGCTGTCAAGTAAGTTGCCCCCAGATTGTCACACCACAGTATAGGTATAGTATGTGCAACACACAGTTCTTTCAGTAGAGATTGTATCCATATCAATTCAGAGGTTGCAATTGCAACACCTCGATACTCAGCCTCAGTACTTGATTTCGAAACAGTCTTTTGCTTTCTCGCACTCCATGAATCAGGTTACCACTAAAATATATGCAGTAGGCACTTGTAGAGCGCATGTCATCCAAACTACCAGCTCAGACTGCATCAGAATATACTTGGAGAGAACAATCCTTGTTACGTTTCAGATGCAAACCGTAATCAATTGTATTTTTGAGATACCGAAGAATCCTCTTAACTAATTCCCAGTGCTCTTCATAAGGATCATGCATGTACTGACATACCTTATTGACTGCTACTGAAATATCTGTCCTTATCAGATGCAAATATTGAAGTGCACCAACAATACTGCGATACATAGTTGGATCAGCAAACTTGGCGGTACCAACCTTTTGGATTTTCGAAGAAGGAGCTAGAGGGGTGCTCACGGGTTTTACTCCATCTAGCTTAGTGCGCTTAAGAAGATCTGCAATGTATTTTCTCTTTGTCAACACCAGCTCAGTAGGTTGTCTCAAAACTTCTACTCCCAAGAAGTAACTCAAATCCCCCATATCCTTCAAAGCAAAAGTTGCACCAAGATCTGATATTAGTTTTTGTTAGAGCACTGCTCGGTTTAACCCACTAGCGTTGGTATGTCAAGTTAGTTGTCAATTTTAGTTTCCAAAATTCATTCTTGATTTATCATACTAAAGATAGTTTCAGACTAGATTAGGTCTAAGAAGTTGAATCGAAGCTATTCTTAAAGGATGAAGATTAAAGATTGAAGACTACAAGAAGACATCAACAAATACTTCATCAAAGGTATGTGATTGATTTCATTTGGATTTGTGTTCTATTCTACCTTTCTAATCTATCAAGATATATGCTCACTATATGGAACAATTCCGATGACGGTAAATGTACATTTAGGTATATATACTTGAGGTTATTTGATTCATGACTTTGATGATAATAACCTTTATCCCTATAAAGGATCTCATGTTATAGTGAATGAGCTTGCGAATCCAATGAGCCAAGAATCACTCAATTCTGAGTTATAACGACAAAGTTATGAGTGATTTAAGTTCATTAGTAGGAAACATTACATGGGCTTTGGAGTGGTCCGCGAACTTGGGCCCAATACGTGACTAAAAGGGATTTTTGGTCAAGTTGGATTTTTGGTCCAAACACTTTTGATTATCATATTAAAGTGTTTGTGATTCCTACCTAAGTTAAAATGTGATTTATTCACATACATATAATTTTTTGCTAAATAAGTTATTTATTTAATTATTTTGGCAAGAGTTTTAACTTAGGAAAGACTCCCTTATTTAGGAGAGTCTTGTAAAAGGAAAATAGCTTTGCTTAGCTTCCAAGCTATTGTTCATTATAAATAAGGAGTTCGTGAGTTTACAAGTTTTTCATCCCTTTGGAAAATTGGCGTAAGCTCTGAAGGTTGTTTTCCACGTCTTCCGTTCTTCGTGAACGAGAGTGAGATAAAAGTCTTTGTATTAGGGATCACAAATCCAAGTTGGATTTAATCTTCGTGATTGATCATACAACTTGTAATCTAGGTTTTCACCTCTTGTCTATTGTAAGGTTTTCTCCTCTGATATAAAACCATTCAAGAGTTGTTGATAATAAACCCTAGGTTTTGATAGATTTCAGTTTCCAATCATATACCAACACTTGTTAGTCGAAATCGGAGACTAGAAAGAAAAACTTCTTTTGAGGCATCTCGTAAAAATCGTTGAGAAGTTTTAAACAAGATATCTCTAGATTTATTCTAGTTGTTCTTGTGGTAGATTTATCAGGGTTTTCTTAACTTGGAAATTGATCTTTGGAATCACCCAAGTTTACTTGCGAAAATCAGGTTCACGGACTCCTTGTGTGTACGCATACTGATTGTAAGTTAAAACCCTAATCTACAAGTTTGTTTTGATATTACTTTTACCTATTAATTGTTTTTATCAAAATAAACACAAGATTTCCAAAACCTTGATTCACATCTAAAGGGAAATCAAACTGGTGTTTTGTGCGACAAAATATCAAATCGTATCGATCGTTGTGGTGTATCTTCTAAAGAGAACTTTGGGTTATGCTAGAAGATTTGTGTGAAGACTTCCTAAAGAGAATCGGTATTCTGCTAGGAGTTCCACAGGTGCTGAAGAAGGTATTACATCTAGTCTGAATAGGTAGTAGGAATTTGGTGTAACAACTTATAATCAGTGTGTGTTTATTCTGGACTAGGTCCCGGGGTTTTTCTGCATTTGCGGTTTCCTCGCTAACAAAATATGGTGTTTGTGTTATTTCTTTTCCGCATTATATTTTATTTATATAATTGAAATAATATAGGTTGTACATTAGTCAATCATAGTTGTTAAATCCGACCTTGTTTGTTGGATAAGACTTGATTGATCTTGAACAATTGATTTTGTTATTTTCACATTGTTAGACCAGTCTGGACTAACCCTATTTCAAGTGGACACTGTGTTGAAATATTCCTTCAGTGATTGTTGCTTAAAGAGGTTTATACATGGTGGATATTGAATAGGTTGTGATTAAAACAAAAGACTTCGCTTCAAGAGCTTCACACTAAAAGCAGGTTTACGGACTTGTTTCTGTTTAACTTTGATTATGTTGAAATAGAGATATTAAAATCTTTGATATACTTTACTCTAGATTGACTCTGTCTGTCTAGTTGATTCTCTAGAAAGTATATTGGAGTTTGTTTATTCAGATTGCCAAACGAAATATTGGGTGGTGTTATTAGACCCCCGCTTTTTCAATTGGTATCAGAGCAGGAAAACACGCTAAGACCTCATAAGTCTGTGTTTGTAGCAATCTGATTCTATGGACAGAGGTGTTATCTCTATAAACGTACCACCAGCCTTCGATGGCACTAATTACTTATGGTGGAAAATTGCTATGCGAGCTTTTCTTCAAGCACGTGATTTTCAATCATGGGTATATATATTTAATGGCTATGATGCTCCCGTTGTGGCAGTTGGAGATGTAAATGTTCCCAAGAACATTGGTGAATACAGTCCTGCCGAGATACTTGCTGCAAAGCAAAACTCCGACGGTTTGAATGCTATCATCCATGCCATTACCCCGGATCTTCAGCACCACGTGACTACGTGCAATAAGTCTAAAGATGCTTGGGATATCTTAGAAACCGTATTCGAAGGGAATGCCGCTGAGAAAGAAGCAAGGCTTCAAAATCTAGCTTCTGACTGGTAAAACCTTCGCATGTCTGATGATGAAACCTTTGATGAGTTTAACCAAAAACTTTCTCAAATAGTTAACTCCTCTTTTTCATTAGGAAAAACTATTCCGGAGAAAGATATTGTGTGCAAAATTCTCAGGTCTCTACCATCAAGATATGAGTCTAAGAAACATGTCATTGAATAAGGAAACGATCTTTCTACACTCTCCAGAAGTACTCTTGCTGGAAAGTTAAAGACCTTTGATAATGAACACGCAAGAAAAGAGGTGATTTCTCTTAAAGCTGCAAACAATTCTGAATCCTCTAAGGATAAATCTGGTTCGCCAGATACTAAGGATGTTACTCCACGACAGTTTAGAAAATTCTTCAGAGACAGGAAAAAGAGTTTTTCTAAAAGTGTAACATCTCCTAAGGATGATGTACAATGCTATAACTGTCATGGTTTCAGGCACTTGTCTGCAGTATGTCCTAGCTGGAGTCGTAGACAATCGGCATATGTAGCAGATTTTCCTACTCTTGATGATAGATCTGAATATTATAATCCTCAAGAGCTCATAGGAGAGGTTGCATTAGCTTCTAGAAAAATTCTTTCTGATACTGACTCTGATTCTGACGAAGAAGTGTTCCATGATGATCCAGTAGCTAATAATCTTCTTAAAGAAAGTCATCGGAAACTCTCGGAGGCTGAAAGCACCATTTTCAGTGAGAAAGTTAAATATGACAGACTTCGTAGTCGGAATAAAGACTTGCAAGACCAACTTGAATCTATTGGTGCAAGATATTATCTCAACAAAATACGAAAGCTTAAATAAGAAATTGCCGAAGGTCGATATCGGGAAGTTACTCTTCAAGCAAAGCTAGATAACTTAGAGAATATTGAGATGAACTTGTTATTTGATTCGGAACGAGAAGATCTCAAAGTTCAATGTGAATCATCCAAGAATGATCTAGTTATTGCGCTTGAGAAGGTCAAAAGTTTGGAAGAAGAAAACTTGATCTTAAAAGAGAGTTTGTCTAGAAATAGCAGCTCAGATAATTTTTTTAGAGCATAGCTCGGTCAACCTCGCATGCGTTGCTATCTCAATCATGTTTGTCAATGCTAGTGATCAAAACTATAAGTCTTGATTTCTAGCCTACATAGCTAAGTCTCGGACTAGGATAGAAAAGTGTGGTTGAGCTCAAAGACTTCATGGAGATTCATCATACAACGACGAAGATCTATACAAGGAACCGTGGAACTTCATCAACAAAAAGGTATGTGGAGACTTGAACTTATCTATCACTCAAAAGTCTATCTCTTCTATCTCATACTTCTTATGAGACAAAAGTCGTATGCTATATAGACTAGATCATACATATTTGAAATTTCGAGCTGAGCATTCATTGCTTATCTTTTATCTCGAAATCGTGTGTTGGTAAAGCGTTTCGCTTTGATCAAGTTTATATTCACCTTGTGACGAAAGTCATGAAAAGTTTCAATCACTTTGAGAATTACTCCGACGTGAATCGGTCTGTGAATAACGGCTACATAGCGTCCTCTGAGAATGTCTCAATGATTGAAATGAGAGTTTAGATTACATAACCATGTATTCCTTGAACCGAAGTTTTCGAACTTTATTGATCAAGAGAAATCAGGAGGATTGTGGAATTGGCTTGCCAAGTCCGCGAACTGACAGAAGTTCTCGACCGAGAATTTCTGCTGGGATTTTCCAAAACTCGTTTGTATGCTAAGTCCGCGAACTCAGTCCGTGAACTGGCGGAAGTTCTCTTTCCGAGAATTTCTGCTGAGTTTGGAAAACTCAACTGATTAACTTAAGTCCGGAAACTTGTTTGTGAAGAGGTTATGATCTAAAGATGTGCTCTGAACATGAAACATTAAATTACTAAGGAATGCTTTATGCAAACTGTGGCTATAATGTTCATGAGCCGATTCAATCGAATCGAATCATCTTTGTTTCAATTGTGTCTTGTGTAGTTACATAAGATCTCATAGCAATTGAACAACTCTTTAACTAGTTCATTTGAGTCAATTGAACTAGTTATGGTGAAGAAGAACAAGGTTAATATGAAATGCTCATATGGTTAACCTTTTGGGTTACTATGTTGAACCAACATACACGTACACGTTTGGGCGTGGTTTTCACGAACCCAGTGAACGTCTACCCGAGTGTGTGTGACAAGCTAAGTTTTCGATCTAACGGTTGAGAAATATTAGCTTGAATCTAAATCAGGTTTTCATCTAACGGTGAATAAGGATTGTTGTGTAACTAAGGCAAAACCCTGATTTGAAGGCTATATAAAGGAGACATCTAGCATTGTGCAAAACTAATCCCCACACGTCTGTGTGCTACTAGTGCGACCGCTTTAGTCGATCTCCATTAACCTTTGATTTTCTTCTCTAAAATCAGGTTAACGACTTAAAGACTTCATTGGGATTGTGAAGCCAGACCGATACTACTTTATCGTAGTTGTGTGATCTGATCTTGCATCTTTTATCGTACGAGTACAATCGATTGATTGACTTCAGATCGTGAGAGTTCTCCGATAGGCAAGATAAAGAAGTCACAAACATCTTCGTCTCACTGTTTGTGATTCCTCGACAATCCGCTTATGTAGTCAGGAAGGATTGTAGAGAGGTGATTGATTAATCTAGGATGTTCTTCGGGAATATAAGACCAGATTATCAATTGGTTCCTGTTACCTTGATTTTATATCTAAAGACGAAACAAAACCTAGGGTTTATCTGTGGGAGACAAATTTATCCTCTTATAGACTTTTCTGCGTGAGACAGATCTGTTTATTATCAAGTCTGTGATTTTGGGTTACAACAACTCTTGGTTATGGGTGAGATCATCTAAGGGAATCAAGTGCGCAGTATCCTGCTGGGATCAGAGGCGTAGGAGTACAACTGTACCTTGGATCAGTGGGAGACTGATTGGGGTTCAACTATAGTCCAGTACGAAGTTAGTTTGCAGTAGGCTAGTGTCTATAGCGGCTTAATACAGTGTGTATTCAATCTGGACTAGGTCCCGGGGTTTTTATGCATTTGCGGTTTCCACGTTAACAAAATTTCTGGTGTCTGTGTTATTTCTTTTCCGCATAATATTTTATATAATTGAAATAATACAGGTTGTGCGTTCGTGATCATCAATTGGAAATCCAACCTTTGGTTGTTGATTGATATTGATTGATCCTTGGACATTGGTCTTTGGTACCATCCAAGTATTCCTTGTATTTGATAAAGACTCGCTATTGTTTTTAGCTTGAGTAAAAATCAAATCAAGAGAGAGATATTAACTCCTTGAGATACTTTTATCTAGATTGAGTCTGACTGTCTAGTTGATTCTCTAGCAAAGTATTTCGGAGTTAGTCCATACAGATTGCTAAGCGAAATATTGGGTGGTGTTGTTAGACCCCCGCTTTTTCAATTGGTATCAGAGCAGGCAAACACGTTTAAGACCTCATCAGTCTGTGTTTGTAGCGATCTGAATCTGTGGATAGAATCTCATACGCATACCAAAATGCCTCCTAAAGCTGTCAACTTTGTCAAGTGTCTCGGAAATACCTCAAAGGCTCACTCCTTAGATGATTCTTCCGAATCCCGAGGTAAGAAGAATGTTTCATCTTGTGTCAATCATTCTTCCTCCAATGAGACATTGGATATAATGGCTAAAGCTGAATTGGAGCTAACCAGAATTTCAAAAAAAAATCTACTGAGTGTATTGGTCTACAGGATCATGGTAAACTCATTGATGAATTTGAAAAATCTATTGATCGTGAACAGGTACTCTATAACATTATAGGGTCTTTCTCTAAGGAAATTGATAAACTTCTTCAAGAAAACAACATACAGCGTGAAAAGATTTGTGATCTTGAAAAGCTGGTCAAAGAAGGTTTTATTAGAGAAAATTGTTTGATCAAGACGCATTCATATGATCTAGACAGACTTCGTGTTGAGAGGGAGAAACTTGAAGTATCGCTTGTCTTAGTCCATGGATAATGCAAATCCTTGGAAAAGGAAAACTCTGTTTTAAAGAAAAATTCTTCTGCACAAACTAATTCTCATGAGTTACCGTACAGAATGAAATTTTCTCCAAGAGAAGATTGTGTGAAGAAAAGTTTTCATAACTTACAATCTTCTCTCGTGGCTATAAAGTTTAAATAAGTGCCAGTTGTTGCTTCTCCTCCACGAATATGTACCTTCTGTGGAAAAGGAAATCACTATGCTATCCACTGCTTTGCTAGAAAGAAACGTGTTTCTGAACTCCAGAGGTTGCTTCTTTCTACTATCAGTGGAGTAAATAGTCTAACGACTACTATAGTGAAGGTCCCTTTCACAGGAAACCAGGTATCTTATAAGAATGATCTCTCTCCTAGAAATCATTACAGGACATTTGTAAATTCTCGTACTACCAATGAAAGTATGTCTTGTGCTTATAAGAACATATCTGATAAATCTAAGTCTAGTGTATGGAGACGAATTTCAGAAAATCCCCTAGAACTTATTCTTAGAGGTCCTGGACTTTGTCATCAGAAGGGTTTCCCGCCTGTGATTCCCAGAAGGACTGCGATACACACCTTTCTTCCTGGAATCTGCAGTGAAAGGATAAGAATTGCTGAGATAAGATATCCTAGAAGAATTTATAGGTACTCTCTCAGAACCGATAGTGAGACTATGTCTCCCTCTGCTACCTAGCAGCAGAATGTTCTATCCTTGTGTCTAACTTGAGAGATACAAGGATGAGGATTTGAGAGATTCTCAAGTATTGTACTATATTCTCTAGGATTGTATATCCCTTGTTGTAATGATCTTCTCTAGTATCATTTTCCTTTCGTCTCTTTTGGGATATTGGACGTTTTGGAAGCTGCACAATATCTCTTTCTAGGTCCATTCTTGGTCAGCCACAAATACATGTATCTCCTCAAGGAAATCTAGGGTTTCTAGCCAGGGAATTCACGAACATATATAAATCTTATAGGTGCCTCATTTTTCTTCAGAAAGGAGTTCTATGGAAACTGTTCCCAAAGAATAAGTTAACCCTATGGTTGAGGATGATCTCAAAGGATGTGATTTTGGTCAAGAGTTTATATGGAAGAAGATGCTTGAAAGAAAAGAGTATAGCACTTGGATTGGTGAATCTATCAAGGATTTGATTCGTGTTTAGGATGAAGTTAAGAACGAACTGACTAACCTTCAATTGCAGATAAACCAGCTGATTGATGGACAGGCGAAAATCCTTGGTACTCAGAATATCTTGATCAGAAATCAGAAGAAAGTTATCCTTGACTGTGCAAAGGCTCGTCATTATGCTCGCACTATTGATCGAAAAGTAAACATTCTAACTTTTGAACATGGTGTCTCTACGGTCAACAGGGTCAAGGATATCAGTGAGTCCTACCTTGATGGCCCATTTCAGAGGTATGAAATCATCAAGGAAAACTGAGTCTTATATGCCTAGTAAGTCTTCTTTTTGAATTAGTTGGAAGAATAACTAGTGCTTTGAATAGCGATGATTGTGACCACACATAGCTATTTTTGTTTTCATCTTCTTGTGTTATTTTTTAGTTTTATTGGTATTAAATTCTAAAAATATTTGGAGGATGATGTTTATTGCAGTATTTTAATGGTTTGTGATATTGCAATATTTTTATGAGATATGTATTGTTTACGTCCGTGAACTTGAAGGTCCCATATTGCAGTCAAACTAAAGTCGTTCATAAATCAGTATTCGTATTTATGAAAGGACGAATGGACTTTTGACATATACAAAAGTTAAGCCTATGTAATCATTAATTTGATGGAAAATAGGATAAAATCTTTTGTTCAACAAGGATAAAGTCTATTATGTCGTTATGATGGAAAATAGAATAGATCCTTGTATGTTATCCACCGTATTGATCTTCATTGATCCATTTTATTATGTTTTACCGTGAAGGCTCCATTGTGTGTCTCATGTTGAGCATCTTACAACTAAGTCGATTTACCTTGGCTTTGTTGGTTGTTCCATAAGATGTTATATGTCGAGCATTAAGAACTAAATTAATCAACTAGTGTGGTTATTTAGTTTGTACTCCATAAGTTTTCTTTCTTATGTCGAGTAAATGTACAGTTTAGGTTGTCATATTCTATGATGAACTTAGTCGGGGTTCCATAAGTTCTTGTATGTTGAGCCAAAAATAATTAAATTGACTACTTCCGTGATTAGTTTGGTTATTTGTATTCCAATTAGATTAATTATAGGTTCTCTTGTAATTAATCTAGTTGAGTTTTCATACATTCCACAAGTTCTTGTGTTGAGTATATGAAAGGCTACATTATCATGTTCTTTGGTTAATGTAGTCATATATTCCGTAAGGTTTTCCTTATGTTGAGTATTTGAACGGTTAAGTTAGTCATCTCCGTGTGATTGACTTAGTCGTAGCTCCGTGAGTTTACTTATGTTGAGCACTTTCAATTAAATTGATCACTTTTGTGGTTGATTTAGTTGTGTATTCCAATTGAATTAATCATGGGTTTACTTGTGGTTAATTTGGTTGAGCTTTGGATATAGAAAATCATTCCCATGGTTTTTGGTGTCCAATATAAAATCCTTCTTTTCTTTCGAAATTAAGGTCGCTCTTATTGTTCTCTCGGGAATGACATCAAATGGGGGAGAGTTCTTTTGAACTTGTGCTTAATGGCAATTTCTTGCATGGAGTGCGGTGAAATTTTATAGGGGTCATCTTTTACCTTAAAACTCCTTGATGAATGTTGTTAGCTTCGGCTATTAGATTGCATCTAAATTAAGTTGGTATGTATTTTTTTCTTTTGGTCATGAAATGTATCTTATGGAAATTTCATTATGATCCCATTATTGTACCTTTGCCAATTTTATTGACAAAAAGGGGGAGAAATATTGTAGTTCACACTACAAATACATATGGTTTTCGGATCATTGTGTAAGGGGGAGTGGTTTCCATGATCGAGATGGAGTATTGACTAAGGGGGAGTGATACATATCACCGTAGTATTATTGTTAAAGTCGTGATACAATTGGACTTTGATGTTATATAATAATACTGTGACACTGTATAATAATGATCGAGAATCTCGATTTCTCTCATTGTTATAGCTACGGATCTTCAACAACGATGGTGCTAAACTTATAACCTTTGGGATCATTGGAGTACTTGGAAGGACGAAGATTTCAATGAACGTTGAAGATTAGACTATGGAATAGGAGCCACTAAAGTTTATCTTTTTTGTATTCCGTATGTTTAATAGTTTTGTCACTAAAAATTGACAAAGGGGGAGATTGTTAGAGCATAGCTCGGTCAACCTCGCATGCGTTGCTATCTCAAGCATGTTTGTCAATGTTAGTGATCAAAACTATAAGTTTTGATTTCTAGCCTACATAGCTAAGTCTCGGAATAGGATAGAAAAGTGTAGTTGAGCTCAAGGACTTCATGGCGATTCATCATACAACGACGAAGATCTATACAAGGAACCGTGGAACTTCATCAACAAAAAGGTATGTGGAGACTTGAACGTATCTATCACTCAAAAGTCTATCTCTTCTATCTCTTACTTCTTATGAGACAAACGTCGTATGCTATATAGACTACATCATACACATTTGACATTTCGAGCTGAGCATTCATTGCTTATATTTTATCTCGAAATCGTGTGTTGGTAAATCATTTCGCTTTGATCAAGTTTATCTTCACCTAGTGACGAAAGTCATGAAAAGTTTCAATCACTTTGAGAATTGCTCTGACGTGAATCGGTCTGTGAATAACGGCTACATAGCGTCCTCTGAGAATGTCTCAATGATTGAAATGAGATTTTAGATTACATAACCATGTATTTCTTGAACCGAAGTTTTCGAACTTTGTTGAACAAGAGAAATCGGGAGGATTGTGGAATTGGCTTGCCAAGTCCGCAGACCTAGTTCACAGACTCAGTCCGCGAACTGACGGAAGTTCTCGACCGAGAATTTCTGCTGGGATTTTCGCAAACTCGTTTGTGTGCTAAGTCCGCGAACTCAGTCCACGAACCCAGTCCGTGAACTGGCGGAAGTTCTCTTTCCGAGAATTTCGGTTGAGTTTGGAAAACTCAACTGATTAACTTAAGTCCGCGAACTTGTTTGTGAACTTAAGAGGTTATGATCTAAAGATGTGCTCTGAACATGAAACATTAAATTACTAAGGAATGCTTTACGCAAACCGTGGCTATAATGTTCATGAGCCGATTCAATCGAATCGAATCATCTTTGTTTCTATTGTGTCTTGTGTAGTTACATAAGATCTCATAGGAATTGAACAACTCTTTAACTAGTTCATTTGAGTCAATTGAACTAGTTATGGTGAAGAAGAACAAGGTTAACATGAAATGCTCATATGGTTAACCTTTTGGGTTATTATGTTGAACCAACATACACGTACACGTTTGGGCATGGTTTTCACGAACCCAGTAAACGTCTACCCGAGTGTGTGTGACAAGCTAAGATTTCGATCTAACGGTTGAGAAATATTAGCTTGAATCTAAATTAGGTTTTCATCTAACGGTGAATAAGGATTGCTTTGTAACTAAGGCAAAACCCTGATTTGAAGGCTATATAAAGACATCTAGCATTGTGCAAAACTAATACCCACACGTCTGTGTGCTACTAGTGCGCCCGCTAGAGTCGATATCCATTAACCTTTGATTTTCTTCTTTAAAATCAGGTAAACGACTTAAAGACTTCATTGGGATTGTGAAGCCATACCGATACTACTTTATCGTAGTTGTGCGATCTGATCTTGCATCAAGTGCGCAGTATCCTTTGATAGACTTTTCTGTGTGAGACAGATCTGTTTATTATCAAGTCTGTGATTTTGGGTTACAACAACTCTTGGTTGTGGGTGAGATCAGCTAAGGGAATCAAGTGCGCAGTATCCTGCTGGGATCAGAGGCGTAGGAGTACAACTGAACCTTGGATCGGTGGGAGACTGTTTTGGGTTCAACTATAGTCCAGTCCGAAGTTAGTTTGCAGTAGGCTAGTGTCTGTAGAGGCTTAATACAGTGTGTATTCAATCTGGACTAGGTCCCGAGGTTTTTTTGCATTTGCGGTTTCCTCGTTAACAAAATTTTTGGTGTCTGTGTTATTTCTTTTCCGCATTATGTTTTATATAATTGAAATAATATAGGTTGTGCGTTCTTGATTATCAATTGGAAATCCAACCTTTGGTTGTTTATTGATCCTTGGACATTGGTCTTTGGTACCGTCCAAGTATTCCTTGTATTTGATAAAGACTCGCTATTGTTTTTAGCTTGAGTAAAAAGCAAATCAAGAGAGAGATATTAACTCCTTGAGATACTTTTATCTAGATTGAGTCTGACTGTCTAGTTGATTCTCTAGCAAAGTATTTCGGAGTTAGTCCATACAGATTGCTAATCGAAATATTGGGTGGTGTTGTTAGACCCCCGCTTTTTCAAAATTAACCTCGATATTGGGAGCATGTAGAATTCATCGTGATACACGAGGATTGGGCTATGAAGGAATAGAAGCTCCTAGTATTTGTAAAGAGGTAAAATTTGTCAAAGCTAAATATTCTTCTCAACCAAAACCTTCCACGGTTGACAAAAGTAAAGTATCTCTACCAACTACGGATAGCGAAAAGAAGAAATCATGCCAAGCTCCAAAGCAAGCACATACACATTCGGGTAATACTAAACATAAATTTTTCCATTATACTAAACATTGTTTTTATTGTGGAAAACCAGGTCACTTGCAAAGGAATTGCAGATTTATTAAACGAGATAAAACCAGATATGATTATGTAAGGATGACAAGATATGATGTTCCAAACTGGAGAAAAACTGAGTCTCCTAATATCAGTTCTTTCAGTATTCCCCTAAAGAAGTTTCACAATTATATTGGGGAGAAAAAGAAATACGTTGCTCCAAAAGCTACTCAGAAATGGGTACCAAAGAAGACCAATAAAGCAACGAGTTCAATTAAGAAGGATCTTCCTGGCAAGAGTTTGACAAGGGATAACATCTTAAAAAGGTATGGAACATTTATTGAAAGGGGGAAGTTTTTAAATTCCTAGAGTCCATGCATGATTTTGTTTCGAATACCTGTAGTGAGCAAGATTTTTCTCACCTCAACACAACCTGATTGTGTTGAAAGTGCATCCTCGCCAAGAAGCCCTAATAAATGCGGTGAGGATTGCAAAAGAATTGGGGCGCACATATTAAGTTGGGAAATTTCTGAATATGTGGAACAATTTATTGTTTCGAGTTGAGTTTAACTCGCTTATATATTCCTCGAAACATGTGTTGGTAAGCTTTCGCTTTGATCAAGTTTATCTTCACCTAGTGACGAAAGTCATGAAAAGTTTCAATCACTTTGAGAATTGCTCTGACGTGAATCGTTCTGTGAATAACGTCTACATAGCGTCCTCTGAGAATGTTTCAATGATTGAAATGGGAGTTTAGAATACATAACCATGTATTCCTTGAACCGAAGTTTTCGAAATTTGTTGATCAAGAGAAATCGGAAGGATTGTGGAATTGGCTTGCCAAGTCCGCGAACCTAGTGCGCAGACTCAGTCTGTGAACTGTCGGAAGTTCTCGACCGAGAATTTCTGCTGGATTTTCCAAAACTCGTTTGTTTTCTAAGTACGCGAACCCAGTCTGCAAACTGGCGGAAATTCTCTTTCCGAGAATTTCTGTTGAGTTTGGAAAACTCAACCGATTAACTTAAGTTCGCGAACTTGTTTGTGAACTTAAGAGGTTATGATCTAAAGATGTGCTCTGAACATGAAACTTAAATTACTAAGGAATGCTTTATGCAAACCGTGGCTATAAATTTCATGAGACGATTTATCGAATCGAATCATCTTTGTTTCAATTGTGTCTTGTGTAGTTACATAAGATCTCATAGCAATTGAACAACTCTCTAACTAGTTCATTTGAGTCAATTGAACTAGTTATGGTGAAGAATAATATGATTTATATGGAAGTGATCATATGGCTAGATACCACATGTATGAGTCTTAATTACCTAACTTGATTTATGATTGAAATTCTTAAATATAACAGGTTAGAAGCAATTATCAAAGCCATGGATGTTGGTTTTTATTGTCAAAGAAACTTTTTCATACTCTTATGGTAACCATTCTTGGTGTAAATCCTTGTGGAAAAGTTTATTCTTCCTTCTAAGCATATCAAGTCTTGTTTATACAAGTTTGTATCTTAGAAAAGATGATCACATATTGTGTATTGTTACCATGAGATAGTTCTAAACTTTTTAGTAACATGATCTCATTAGAGACTTTCAATGATTGGTTCTTAAATCATATCTCCTTGTAGGATTTCTAAGATCCATTATAAATCCTTCTCTCTGGAGTAAGGTCGCTCTTGTTGTTCTTTCGGGAATGATATCAAATGGGAGAAAGTTCTTTTGAACTTGTGCTTAATGGTAATATCTTGCGGGGTGTGCGGCTGTGGAATTTTATAAGGGTTATCTTGTATCTTAAAACTCCTTGATGAATGCATTTAGCTTCGGCTTTATGATTGCATCTAAATTAAGTTGGTATGTATTTTTCTTTTAGTCTATGAAACGTCTCTTCTCGGAAATTTCATTTGGAACCCGTTCTTGTACCTTTGCCAATTTTGTTGACAAAAAAGGGGAGAATTAATGTGTAGTTCTACTACATATACATATGGTTTTCGGATCATTGTGTAAGGGGGAGTGGTTTCCATGTGAGATGGAGTATTCACTAAGGGGGAGTGATACATATCACCGTAGTATTATTGTCAAAGTTGTGATACAATGAAACTTTGATGTTGTGTAATAATACTATGATGGATCTTCAACAAGTACAGGATGAACACATGAAGAGTTGAAGAACCAAGGAAATCAAGATTGTCGTTTTTACTTTTAAAGTACAAGCCATATGTAAAATGGTTTTGTCACTAAAATTAACAAAGGGGGAGATTGTTAGAGCACTGCTTGGTTGAACCCACTAGCGTTGGTATGTCAAGTTAGTTGTCAATTTTAGCTTCCAAAATGCATTCTTGATTTAGCATACTAAAGATAGTTTCAGACTAGATTAGGTCTAAGAAGTTGAATCGAAGCTATTCTTAAAGGATGAAGATTGAAGACTACAAGAAGACATCAACAAATACGTCATCAAAGGTATGTGATTGATTTCATTTGGATTCTTGTTCTATTCTACCTTTCTAATCTATCAAGATATATGCTCACTATATGGAACAATTCCGATGACGGTAAATTTACATTTATGTATATATACTTGAGGTTGTTTGATTCATGACTTTGGTGATTATAACCTTTATCCCTATAAAGGATCTCATGTTATAGTGAATGATCTTGCGAATCCAATGAGCCAAGAATCACCCATAAAGAGACTTATGCAGTTTTCAAACATGGTTTGGATAGTCCGGATCCATATATCCAGCTAGCTGACGCATATATACATCTTCTTCTAACTGACCATGGAGGAAAGCATTTTCCACATCAAGTTGTTTCATCTGCCACTGATTCATAACCGCAATTGATATTACAAGCCGTATTGTACATGGCTTAATGACAGGGCTAAACGTCTCCCCATAGTCCAAGCCCTCTTGCTGATTGTAGCCCTTAGCTACAAGACGTGCCTTATACTTGTCTATACTCCCGTCCGGATTCTGGTTCATGCGATACACCCACTTTGATCCAATAACATTCATGCCCTTTTCGTACTTCACCAAAGAATATGTACCATTGCGAATCATAGCATTAACCTGAACATCCATGGCTGCTTTCCGCTTGGGATTTTTGGAGGCTATGTTGTAACATGTAGGCTCCATATAATCTTCATCTGGAAGTGGGTGCTTTGATGCAGTCAAACACAGCTTTTTTATGGTTTTTACAAATGTGTAACGGATTCTTGCTGAAGTGCTGGTCCAGACTGGTGTAAAGCAGATGTTGCAGACAAAGAGGCAGAATTTGCTGAATTAACTTCTTCTGATAACTGTTGCTGCGGCAGGGAAATCTGTGAGTCAGACATAGTTGGTGAAACTTGTGTGTTGCTTTGACTATGATCTGGTGAAGCTTGTGAATGGGCTTGACTTTGCACTGGTGATTTCTCAGAAGTAGTTCGCAAAGCATCTGGAACATGACTTCTAACAAATGGAGGTGAAAATAAAACACTAGTGCTAGTGGGAGTTTTACCTTGGATAAGCTTAGTATCTTTCCGCTTGAGAGACTAAAAAGGGAATGTACTTTCTTCAAAACGAACATGTCGTGATATGTAGATTCTTCCTGTTTCCCGTTGAAGACACATTGTAGGACTTAAAAGAGTACCTACGACTATGTCTAGCTGCAAGTGCACAGTGTCACAATGTAACACAAGGCAAGCACAGGTCGATCCTCAGGGACAAGGTGGGTGTAAAGCTGAAGTTATGGTCTCACTTAAACTGATTATAAACAAGAAAGAGTAACCAAAATGGGGGTTGTTTTGATGTGTCGATACGACAAGGTGTCGGTGAGGATTACAACAGAAAACAAATAAAAGTAAAAGATGCAAATAACACAGGGAGTAAACACGGAGAATGAAGGTACTAGGATTGTCGAATCCACCATTAACTCATACTATGTATTCAACTGATTGGATGGGATAATCCTTACCTATAGCGTCGACCCATTCTTTCTCTGTTCTTCCTGCTCCCTCTCCTGTCTTCAATCACTTCTATAGACTCACCTATGTTACCAATTTCCCACCTAGGGTTTCAGAGATGGATAGAGGGGAAATTGGTGAAATAAGTGGCTAGAGATATAGGGTAAGGTGGTGTTTCGTTAGAGTGGTTATGGAAGTCGTAGGGTGGCTGTGGCAGAGGTGGTGGTGATGGCAGAGGTGGTGTCTACGGCAGAGACAGGGTATGGGATGAAGACGGAGTGGAGAAGAAAGAGAAGGTCGATGTGTTTAGGGATTAGGGTGTGTCTGGGTCGACCTCTATTTTGGGTGTACATGAGTTTGATGTTTGGGGTGTGAGGCAGGGATAAAGATTTTGATGTTTCGCGAAGCTGAGCCGTGGGATGATAATTTCTGAAACGGATCTAACGGTGATATGGAGACAGATTATGAGCGACCGTTGGATGCAAAAATACAACGAAACTGACGGCTCAAGATGGAGTTAGGTGCTGTGGTGTGAAGCGGTTGTAGCAAATTTGATGTATCGGCGATGAAGCGACCGTTGGATTCAGCTGAGGATCCAATCTGACGGCTACAGGAGAAGTGGGCTATGGATTTTGGTTTTGGTTTGGGAGATAAGTTGGGATTGGGATAATTCTGAGCCCATTTCTTCTTTAAGAACAATTTCTTCCTTGTTAAGCCCCTTTCTAGCCTTTTGGTCTTGCGCACAACATTCTTCGCAGCTTCCTTGCGTGATTCCTCTCGGCTTCCACCACTTTTCTGCTCTTTTCGCTCCGTAATTCCATCCAAACTTTATTTATAACCTAAAAATGCAAAATTAATTAATAAAAATATTTATTCTTGAAAACAATGAAAATACAAAATATGGGATAAAATGCAGAATTAATGCACAAAAAATGAGTTAAATGCCAATAAAAAGGTGCCGATAAATACAATATTTGGCGCTCATCAAATATCCCCAAACCTGAATTTTACTTGTCCTCAAGTAAAACGAAACTAAGGAAATCCTAACTATACCACTGTCGCTGGTTTCTCGAATGCATTTAGCATATGCACTAAGCCTTTTAAACCACTAAGTGTCCCTAGTGGACGAGTTGAAGTCTCGTGAAGGTTTGCTTAGAACGTACCTACAAAGTTCTAGGACAAAATAAAAGCTCAGATTCCATGAAATGTGATATGTGCAAGACAGTTTAAGCTCACAGCAAAATGAGTATGTCAATCTAGCATTTCAAAGGCACAATCCTAGCACTGATAACAACTAAAGACACGTGATAAGAGTGTAAAGTGTATCTACACATGTTTCTAGAATGACCTGAAGTTATGACTACTAATCACCAAGAGATAGTTTTTAGGCTAAGAACCGAATTCTAAGCCAAGCTAGTTGTCCGGATTTACGAGAAATGTGAATGTTCACCCAATGAGTTGGTGATATTTCAGTTTACCCGCGTTATACATCGATGTCTGCACCCTCCTTGCTTATTACAAGACTATTTACAACAAAAAGATGACTCTTTACATGACTCTTATTTACATTGATTACTCTCTTTTATTTTTGGAACAAGAGAGAACTATTGTCTTTAACATGACAAAACATGGAATAAATAAATACTTGATATTTTTGTTTTGTTTTTTTTCTGATATTTTTTTGATTTTTCTGAATTTTTCTGATTTTTTTTTTGAAGAAATAACTTTGATCTTTACAACATAGTGACACTTTTGATACATGAACAAAAAGAAAAACATAATTACATGACTCTTAGCAAGAGGTAGCCCTTATCGAATGCATCTGGTCAAATTCTATGGTTGCTTTTCTTAACGTATCCTCCAACTTCTATCCCAGCCAACCAAAGAACAATCTAGTCAAGTCTCATTCAGTATTCTAAAGTGATTGACAATCTAACTTCCTATCAAACACCTTAAAGATCGAGGCTATACATGTATTGGTAGATCGTGCGTGTGCAAGTTTCTTATCGCATGTGAATTGTGCTAGAATCATGGGTGCCTCATCGTTCTAGACTAAGAACCCTACGTTAACATATATGCACAGAAATCAACATTTCAAGGTAAATGAGCTCCATTTTTATGATTTTTTTTTATTTTTTTATTTTTTTTATTTTTTTTATTTTTTTCAAAAAGGAAGTAGTTCTATTTTTCGATTATAGCATGTTATCAGGATATCTACTTTTCACCCCCAAACCTAAACTAAACATTGTCCTCAATGTTTCAAAAGATAAACAAAATTAAAACAACATACCATGAGAACGATGCTAAGTATAGAAAAGGAAAGAGATTACCGGATATTGACGATAGCAAGTTTTGAACTCCATTATTCAATGGCTAGGATCCAACATTTTTCAACTGAGAGGATATTGGATTAGCACAATATAAAAAAGAAAACATAAACATTACCTACTAGATTATATACAGAAAATTCACTATATACATACAGTCTAAAGAGTTGAGGATCAACCCAAAAGACAAAGTGTTGAAACATAGACAGTTTCAAACAACTAAAATTGGACTGAAATGAGAGCGAGAGTGAAAAACCGGATGAATCACCCCCAAACCTGTAATTTTCACCAGGTTTACTTTTAAGCACAAAGTCTTTCCATTTTAGGGGTGCAGGATTCACAAGGTCTAACTCAAAATGGACTTTGTTTGGGATGGTCAGAGAAATTAATTCCAACTGTGGTTCTTTAAAGATGTTATATTTAGCAGAAAAATAGTCCAAGAGGACTTGGGAAGCACACAGTTCCAATCCTAGATTAGGGACTCTCAGATTAGTTGGTTTAAAAATTTTGTGACAAACCAAATCTAGGTTGGGTGGAAAAATCTCAATATGTGATTTAGGCAAGAAAGCATGCACTTCTAATTTATTTTCATGATCAATAGTACTAGTACATACTTTCCCTAAATCAGAAACAGGTAAATCATGCTCATATTCATCGAAAAAAACATCAAGACCTAGCTCGGTATCATGATTGTCCGTAGTATTCAAATCAACATCGAAAGAAACAACATATTGGGACTTAGGCAGGGAATCAGACACATCAAATTCGTTTTCATGTATAATAACATTAATGTCTACAAAAGATTCAACCTTTCCTATGTCATGCTCATCTTCACAACACAATTGTACAAGCCTCATATCAGTGTCCAAATTATCTGAATTGCAATGAATATGAATATTAGGAGAAACATCATTCATGGAAGTTTCTTCACTATGGTCTGGAATTTCGGAGTCACAAGACTCCGAAATTGACTCTTCAAGAAGAACTAGCTCTTCTAATATCATATCATCATCCGAGTAATATGCATACTCGTCCCTATTAACATCTCTGGTGTTCTCGGTCAACTCATTTTCCTCTAGATGAGGCTCATATTCAACATCGTTTATACGAGTTGGACTGAAAATACCATTTTCAAAATTTGATTCATCATCATCATCATGATAGGGATTTTGCAATCTAGGATAATTTTCAATCCTAAGGTCGGAGCTATCACAAGAATAAGACTCTAACTCATGGGGGTGACTCATACCATGTGGCGTTGTCCCTGTTTCCCTAACAGATTCCCATTGATGGGTTTTCTCTGCAATCTCAGCTAAAAATTTCCATGCATCATCCACAGATTTATCAAGAAATTTACCATTACACATAGACTCAACCATGGTTCGAGATTTAAAGTCTAGTCCCTCATAGAGGATGACGACAAGTCTCCACTTCTCAAATCCATGGTGCGGACATTCGCTCAACAAATCATTAAAACGTTCAAAATAGTGAAAAACAGTTTCCTCATCCAATTGGACAAAACAATTGATACTTTGACGAATAGCGATGGTCCTATGATGTGGAAAGAATTTTCTGAAAAATAGATCTGTGAGTTGGTCCCAAGTGTTGATTGATTGTGGTCTCAAACCGTAAAACCATGTTTTGGCCCTTTCCTTAGAGAAAATGTAAACCAACGCAATTTCAGAGAGTCTTCGGACATATGATCAGGTTGCATAGTCCGACAAATTTGTTCAAACTCTCTTACATGAGTATAGGGGTTCTCAGAATCGAACCCTCGAAATATAGGAAGTATTTGTATCATGCTTGCATTTATTTTAAAAGGGTTATTGGTTTGAGGTAAGACAATACATGATAATGGAATTTTTATTGTGGGATACATGTATTCATGGAGAGCACGAGGTTGGACCATATTGAAAAGACACAAAGCTCACTATTTGGTTTTAATGGGTTTTCAAAAATTTGGTTTTTCATGGGAAAATTTTGGTTTTGATGGGAATGAAAAACATTTGGTTTTTGATGGGAAACATTTGGTTTTTATGGGTTTTGAAAACTCCTTTGGTTTTAATGGGATGAGGCCCAGCTAACTGGTTCAAATTTTCTGTGGGACAAGCCCAGCGAACGGCCTAGAGATTTGAGTACATGGCCCAACTAACAAGTTCAGTGAACCAAGCCCAGAAATGCACGAGGCCCAGCTGGGTATTTGATTTTTGGGCTCTCAGTTAGCCAAAATACGAGGCCCACTTGGGCTTAAAAACGTTTTACAAATTCTGAGTTGGGTTCAAGCCCAGAGTTCAGAAACAAAGTGCACTTGGGTTCAAGAGTTTCAGAATCAATTTACAAGGCCCAGAATTTCAGTTTTTAAAGCAATCCCACACATTTATTGGGTTTAGGCTTACTCTTTTTAGCATAGCCCAGCTGCTTTGTTGTTCTAGTTGCACAGCCCAGTTGGGCTTTGGTTCACAGCAGCAACAACACCAGCAGCAGCACAGCACAGCCAAGAGCAGCAGCAACAACACCAGCTCCACAGCACCACAACAGCATCAAAATTTGCAAGTTCAGTGAAATGCAATGAGATGCACAGGAAGAAGGCAGAGATTATGTGAATGCAGGAGGCAGTAAGATTAATTGAAAGATGCAAGTTATGATGCAGAACAGTATGCAAAGATAAATGCAAGAACAATATGCAGTGAAGATGCAAAATGCAAATGCTACTAGAGCACAGAAGATGCAGATGTAGTGATGATGCAAATGAACAGCAAGAGAAAAGGCTAAAAGATAAATGCAAGTACAGCTAAGAAAGTGCAAGAATAGCTAAGATACAAGCCAAGAAACTTCAACACACAACGCCAAGTCCCCGGCAGCGGCGCCAAAAACTTGGTAGGACTTGAAAGAGTACCTACGACTATGTCTAACTGCAAGTGCACAGTGTCACAATGTAACACAGGGCAAGCACAGGCCGATCCTCAGGGACAAGGTGGGTGTAAAGCTGAAGCTATGGTCTCACTTAAACTGATTCTAAAAAACAAAGAGTAACCAAAATGGGGGTTGTTTTGATGTGCCGATACAACAAGGTGTTGGTGAGGATTACAACAGAAAATAAATAAAAGTAAAAGATGCAAATAACACAGGGAGTAAACACTGAGAATGAAGGTACTAGGATTGTCGAATCCACCATTAACTCATACTATGTATTCAACTGATTATGATACTCTTGTCCTTTTAACACATAAGGTATAGGTGTCAAGTCTATTACTTACCTAAGGTGTTTCACCAATGGATGATTCAATCACAACTAAAATATCAATCTGGAGCACTAACTGTCTAATTAAGCACAACTAGTCAAGGGATTAACAATAGTCTCTAAAGCATGAGCTGCAGCATCATCAACACAGTTTTACCCTGACTACAATGGATACATGGCATACACTGTGAAAGCAAAGCATTGACGTACTAAGATTGAAACTATCCTAACAGTTTAAGCATTCAAGAGCAACACAATTAGTATGAATAACACAGCAGAAAGCTAAGGTTTCATCTAAACCCTAGTTATTGAATTAGAACATAATAACACTACTGAAAACAAACATAAATTACTACAGCTTGGTGCACCGGCTAATCCGGGCATCTAGGGTTGAGCTCTGGCTAACCCAGGCATGCCCCAACAACACTAACCCCCATCTCTATTTATACCCCAAAATACAAAATTAGGGTTCTTACAAATCCCCAAATGGAAACAGTAAACTAGGGTTACAATTTTTACTTGATTGGATGGGATAATCCTTACCTATAGCGTCGACGGATTCTTTCTCTGTTCTTCCTGCTCCCTCTCCTGTCTTCAATCACTTTTATAGACTCACCTATTTTACCAATTTCCCACCTAGGGTTTCAGAGATGGATAGAGGGGAAATTGGTGAAATAAGTGGCTAGAGATATAGGGTAAGGTGGTGTTTCGTTAGAGCGTTTATGGAAGTCGTATGGTGGATGTGGCAGAGGTGGTGGTGATGGCAGAGGTGATGTCTGCGGCAGAGACAGGGTATGGGATGAAGACGGAGTGGAGAAGAAAGAGAAGGTCGATGTGTTTAGGGATTAGGGTGTGTTTGGGTCGACCTCTATTTTGGGTGTACATGAGTTTGGTGTTTGGGTGTGAGGCAAGGATAAAGATTTTGATGTTTCGCGAAGCTGAGCCGTGGGATGATAACTTCTGAAACGGATCTAACGGCGAGATGGAGACAGATTACGAGCGACCGTTGGATGCAAAAATACAACGAAATTGACGGCTCAAGATGGAGTTAGGTGTTGTGGTGTGAAGCGGTTGTAGCAAATTTGGTGTATCGGCGATGAAGCGACCGTTGGATTCAACTGAGGATCCAATCTGACGGCTATAGGAGAAGTGGGCTATGGATTTTGGTTTTGGTTTGGGAGATAAGTTGGTCTTGGGATAATTCTGAGCCCATTTCTTCTTTAAGAACAATTTCTTCCTTGTTAAGCCAATTTCCAGCCTTTTGGTCTTGCGCACAACATTCTTCGCAGCTTCCTTGCGTGATTCCTCTCGGCTTCCACCACTTTTCTGTTCTTTTCGCTCCGTAATTCCATCCAAACTTTATTTATAACCTAAAAATGCAAAATTAATTAATAAAAATATTTATTCTTGAAAAAAATAAAAATACAGAATATGGGATAAAATGTAGAATTAATGCACAAAAAATGAGTTAAATGCCAATAAAAAGGTGCCGATAAATACAATATTTGGCGCTCATCAACACACATATCCTTTATGTGCATTGATGTATCCTATAAAGATACAAGGAAGAGATCTGGGATCTAATTTTGTGGAATTGTACTGTCTAAGGCACGGATAGGCTAAACACCCAAAAACACGAAGAAATTTGTAGTCTGGTTTCAGTTAAAGAGAAGCTCTAAAGGTGTTGAACTTTCGGACACAGATTTAAGTAATCGATTCATCAGATAGCACGCAGTGGTGAATGCCTCATCCCAAAAACTTTTGGGAATATGCGCATTATATAACAAAGCCAGGCCTGATTCCGTAACATGTCTGATACGTCTTTCAGCTATCCTATTTTGTGGAGATGTGTGTGGACAGGAAAATTGGTGCTGAATACCAGAAGCATTGAGATAGGATGTAAATTTTTTGAATACTAATGCATTGTCTGACTGGAAAACCTTTATTTTATGGTCTGCCAAGTTTTCTACTTGTTTATGGAAGTGGATAAATGTTTGCATTGCATCAGATCGTTGTACAAGAGGAAACACCCTAGTAAAATGAGAAAAGATATCCATTATGAGAAGATAATAACGAAAATCAGACCTAGATATATTAGGTGAAACCCAAATATCTGACACTACCAAACTCAACAGTTTGTCATAGACAATACTACTTAAAGTAAAAGGAAACTTCTTGCTCTTACTAAGATGGAAAGAGTGGCAGTAATCAAACCTCTTATTGGAAACAGAAAGGGAATTTTGAAGAAAAATTTGAGACACGGTTCTTAACATAGGATGTCCTAATCTTTGGTGCCATAATGGGAAGGAAGACGATACATGTGTGTGTGCGTCTTAACAACGTTGTCCATCTTGTCTATTCCTTCAAAAACGTACAACCCATTCATATTCAGTGATAATGTTTTTGATTGTCGTTGTTGTAATAAGGATTCAAACTCTAAGACTTGTGAAGACTAAATTTAAAGGTTTAAATAAAATAATAAATAAAAGAGAGATTAATTGGGACTAGGATTCCACCGAATTCATAACACATGGTTCAATTTATTTATTCTCAACAATTAAAGTTCAATAAATTAATAAAACATCGACTCTTGTTTTGCCAAAGTAGATCCTCAAAACATTAGTTATAAATCGTAAGCATGGGACATCAAACATCTAAGCAAGCATGACCCATCTAATAAAATGATAACTAATTAATTCGAATCATAAATCAATTTAAAATAAGTGCAAAAGTCGAATAGAAAATAAAACAAATTCACCCATGTATGAAGTCCGGCTTCCTCCGTCGACCCAATGTTGGGGTTTAGCTTTTCATGATGAAAGCACACTCAAAAAAATATTATAAATAGCTCAAATGGTGTTTACAATGGTGAAAATGAAGAAAAATTAAACGCAACAATTTTGCTCTACCAAAACTCCCCCTCCTTTTTTTTCCTGTTTGGTCGTATTAGCACCCTATTTATACACAACAACCCATTACTCAAACATCTTTTCATTCTTCCATAACTCCACCAGATCTTCTCTTTGATGAAAGATATCTCAGGAATAATTTCTTTCTCCATTATCACACATCTTCCTCTATTTGCTAGAATAAAATCCTGGGGATTTTATTTTTTTTTTTGTTTATAAATAAAACCACAAATTTTCTTTCTCCTTTTCAATAAAAACAAACTCATCAATATATTATCTCTTTTAACTTCAAGATATGAAAACTTCTTGTATAATAGGCAACAAGATATCTTTTCCTTAAATCTTTGAGATCTCCCATAAATTATGTGAATCTGTTTCAAATGAAGAAGAAGACGGTGCCTCTATCCATTTGTTCATTTGTTGGGTTTCTTTAACAAGTTGGGTGACCGTATCTGAAATGATGGGTGCCTTTGTCAGTTTCTCTGGCTGCTTTTAACACTTTTTTCGATCTATTTTTCCAAAAGAGCTTATTTCCTTGAAAAGACTTAAAACAAGTTTATTAGTGATAAAATGAGTCCCAGCTAATGTATTTATGGGTGAAAATGCGTCGCACTTTCGTGCTTATCATTCATCCCTCGTAGAAGAATGATCCCCGTATGCTTGTCCTTCACAAGAAAATGAGAATTGTGAAATTCAAAATACACATTGTTATCTTTAGAGAACTGACACACAAACAACAAATTAGTTTTAATTTCAGGCACATGGTATATGTTGTTTAACAGAAAAGATCTTGAGTTGTGAGTGAAAATCCCATTACCAACATGAGAAATTTTAAGAGTATTACCATTGCCAACATGAACCATTTTTGTGCCGTCATATTCATGGGGTATAGTTAGGTTTTTCATATCTGACGTAAGATGGTGTGTCGCGCCAGTATCAGTAACCCATTCATTCCCATGTGCACCATTTGGAAGAGAAATATATGCAGCAGGCTGACGAGATTGATTATTTCTTGGTTTGTAACGGAACCAACAACAATCTGCCTAATGATTATCTTTCTTACAGAACATGGTTGCTCAAACTTGTGAGATTTTCTTTGAGATGGATGTGAACGTCGATTTGCTGAATTATTGTTGGGATGGGATGGTCCATGATTTGCGTTGTTGTAGTGTCGCGGTGCAGATTTGATGGAGGAGCCATGGTTAGCAACAACTATGTTTGCTATGGGCTGTTGAATAGCAGAGAGATGTTGCTCGAGCCTCAAATCAAATGTCAGAAGATGTGCATAAAAGGTTTGAATATCCAAATCTTCTACAGTGCTCAGCGTGGTGACAATCGAATCAATACGTTTGATTCAATCCATTAGTTATGGATTGTTTCATCTCATCAGCATTAGCAACATAACCGGTAGCTGCAAGCTGAGCAAACAATGCTTTAGCATCATTAAAATAAGCTTTGAGGGATTTATTACCTTTGTTCAGGGAATGAAGCTGCTTCTTTAAGTGCATTTGATGAAACTTTGTTTTTGGAGCATACTCTGCCTCCAAAGTATCCCGTACTTCCTTTGTGTATCTAAACCTCTAACAAACCCTAATACTTCAGGAGTGAGGGTTGATTTTAGCCAACCAACCAGGAGGGAATCTTGTTCTTCATACGCTGTGAAATCAGGGTTCACAACTTCAGAGCTTGGTAAGGTTTTATGTGGTATTTTTTTGTGCCATCAATAAAGCCAGTTAAGCCATGGACCTTCAGAATGGGTTTGAACTGTGTCTTCCATAGAGGATAGTTTGTTTAATTTGAGTGTCACCAGATGATGAATCTGGACATTTATGAGTTGATTGGTTGTTGTCATCTTTTTTGATAGGGTTTTTGAGTTTTTTTTTTTTAGGTTTTGGAAGCGTAGCTTGGATCAAGGATGATACCAAGTTAGAAAAGATTTTCTGGTGAATACTTCCACAGTAAACCTTGTGGAGTCTAGATGGTATTTATATACTGAGAAAAATGCATCTAGTTGTTACAACTTAATGTCTATTCAATAGCTAACGGATTGCTATATTGACGCTAACAAAAGAACTTAAAAATAGCATAAAGACTCTCCTTGTAAACTCGGTCTTGTGGAAGTGTTCTCAAAGCGTTTACTGAAATTGTTGAGAATCTTTAGCTGCTGAGTTGGTAGCCTTAACATTGACTATATATTTTTCACACTCAATTAAAACTTTGGGGACAATCGTCAAACACCTACTACAAATATGGGTTGATTCTATAAGAAATTCAGCATATCAATGAACTCCAAGTGCAATTAACAGTGATAGTGAATCTATCGATTAGAGAGGAACATCAGAATAAAAAAATAAAATAAAAAAAGCAAACCCTATTCTCTGTATGATCAAAAATCAAAAACTAAAAATTAGAAAAACCCTAATATGAAAAACCCTATACACGTTATTTACCAGCTTCAACCGAAATCCTACCTGTAAATAATTAGAAGAAAAAAATCAAAAACCCTAATATCTTTTCCATCTACAGCAGCTCATAGCTATTCTCCATTACCTCTTTGAACTCAATTTCTTCATCAATTCTAGACTGAACCCTAAATTCCATCACAAACCCTATTATCTTCATTAATTCCATGATTTCTTCATCTAGTTGCAAATCGAGCTCAACCCAACTCTTATCATCATCGAAGAACTCTTAAACCTCCTTCTTCAACTAACCCATTCTCCTTCTTACCGATTCAGAAACAGTCTCATCTGCTCTTCCCAAAACTAAACCCCAGTTTCAATTCTCTTAACTTAATCATCAATCTCAGTCGATCGAAACATCATACATAAGACCATCAACTCTTTAATAGAACACCATCGTGATCATTAGAATTTCTGATTCACTGTTAATCTCTCTCTTTCATCTCTCAATGTCTGCCTATTTTTCGATATGCATCAGCAGCAGCCGCTGATTTTATTTCTTTTATTCTCCTTTTCAGTCTCAGGTGAATGAGAGAATGAGAGGAAAATCCCATCGAGTTTAACCCTCAAAACAAAACTTCGGTTTGGTTTAGTTTGATTTTTCACGGGAGTATTGTATACACCAACGGCGTTACTTAACGTCCAGTTAAGTATCGGGTGTAAACCAAGTGTAACAAATTATTAAACTTTAGATTTAAACAAAAGTATTGTATACCCACGTTTTTACTAACGGGGTTACAAACGGCCAGTTAAATATAGAGTGTAAACAGAGTGTTATCCAAGTTTTAATGTCTTAACCAATAGAATCCCGACACTTGTCGTCACCAGGATTGCTCTTCCTCAAAGCTTTTATCTAATTTAATTTGAGGGGGGTGTCACAATCACTGTGCGACGTGGGAGCTTATATGACTTAGCATTTTAAAGAAGGGAGATATTGATGGGGTTTGACCAAGCAATTAGGGATGGTGTAGATGTGACCTCCACTTCGGCTGGTGGAAAAGTACCATTCACAATATTAGGAGAGGATAATGTTATTGGGCTAGGTTGATTCCATGTTATTTCCAAAGGAATCCCTGTTGTTGCTGCCTGCGCAATTGATGGACCATATACTCAAACTGCTGGCCATTTAGCTTCGTGGATCAATTCGGTAGTTGCAAGTACATTGAATTGGATTTTTACCGTAACTATTAACTTAGCTGACATCCAAACGTTCATCATGAGTACTATTTCATTCAGTCATTAATTTAGAACCCTGATTTTGGGCATACTGAAATCTTACTAGGCATACTGCATAAAAACAAAAAAGGTTGTGAAATAGCAAAATTAGATTACCCCTTAACCCAAATTTTTTTTAATGGAAAATCTACCTTTTACGTATTAGTGTTAGTAATATTGATTAGTGATTAAATATTTTGTTTAGTGATTAAAATAATTTTCAGAATTATAAAGGTTGTTTAGATGATTTTTTGGATCATGGTTCGGCGAAACAGGTTGAGGTTCGGCTCACATCTATGAGCCGAATCTACCAATTGATGAACGGTTCGGCTCACCGAATCTGTTTACTGCATGCGCCGAACCTTTTGCTAGACACTAGTTCGGCTTATATGAAAGTTTTATAGTAAGCCGAACAACATCCTGAATAGCTCGGAAAAAAATAATTACTGGTTCGGCTTATATTTCGAAAATCGTATGAGCCGAACATCAATTTGTTATTTTTTGGGTTAAAATATTGTTATTGGTTCGGCACATATTGAGAATATCGTAATAGCTGAACCTCGTAAATGTGCTAGGTTCGGCACATATTATGATTATCGAATACGCCGAACCGCTATGCATCTCTATCTGTGACTAGGTTCGGCTTGAAATTTCATGCCGAACTGTTCATATACACTTACAGGAAGCTTTTGTGAAGAACAGTTCGGCTAAAATCGCAACTCAATTTTGAGCCGAACCCAACACTGTAACCGTCATTTAATCGATGAAAAACAGCAAATAGGAGATTGGGTTTGTAAAACTTGATTTCTTATCCTCATTTCCGAAGTTGGAGATGCAGTTGGTTCAATTTCTGGTTCAATTGGTGGTTGATTTTCAGTTTCTACACCTTCATCTTCAATTGGTTCTTCTTCTTCAATTGATGGATTAGAAGACGATTTGGTTTGCCTAGTCCCTGCTTTTCTTTGTACGAGTCATTATGTGTTTGAGTTTAATCGACGATCAAATTTTTACGAATCGACAGTTAATCACGATGATGAATTTTTTTTGCACAGGAGGGGGAAGAGTTCGGCTAGAGGAGGAGGAAGAAGAAGAGATGGTAAGGGAAACTGATTTTAGATTTTTGTATTAAGGGTATATATGTAATTGAACTACCATAGGGTACCCCTTATAAGGTCACCCAAGATGGGACTATTGTTTTGTATGCCTAGAAAGATTTAGGTATGCCCATAATCAGGGTTTTTATTTCGCCAAGAAGTACATAGTTATACTATATAGTTAACTATATAAAATTGAATAAAATTTAACTGAAATTCTGTAGGGTCAACGGCTGAATGTTGAGAAGACAATTTCTACTAGCTTATTCACTAATACTAATTTTAACCTCGGATAAATTTACTATATCTGTTATATATTGTCGGCTCGATTTATGGATGACCACATTTCAGTGGGAAACAAACTTGCTAGGTGATAAATTAATCAGTTGTGGATTAACAAAAAACACTTTAATCTCTTAATTAAAGGCCACGTACGTAAACTCGTGGAAATTAAAGTTGCTGCCACCTTGTATGTATGTCATGTGATTTTAGGCTATAAATAGCCTTGAATACTTACTTACGGAGATGTACACAAAAAAAGAAAAGTACAGTAATAAAACAACTCTTCCTTCTTTTTCTTGTCCTTGACTCTCGTACTTACATATTGAATTAAAAATGCTATTTTTTGTAATAAGTGAATTTGTGTTCGTCCGCTACTCGATATTTGTTTGGTACACGCGATTATAAAACGTTATCAGCACGAATAGCACGATGCCGCCAATTGATTAACCAGTGTTCGACGATGTTTATGCCAACCTGCCGGGGATGATACCCACAAAGCCATATAATCAACTTCACAATCTATATTTGTGTTTTGAGTTGAATTTGTGTTTTTGATTATATATGTGGATAGTAGTACTGACTCTGTTGCTTCTATTGATCAGGGTAGTAACACTATTAATGGAGGCAAGTTGTTCTACAAGTATTGCAAACTTGTACGAATGTTTTTGGGAAAGTGCGGGAAGGTGAGAACCGCGGCTCCGTAAACTTTAATAATTTTCGCTATATTATTTTTGTTATGGTACTTGCGATTTTAATACCGGCAAAGCGAGAAATTGTTCTATCCCTAGAGGATAACATAAATTTAATTTCTCTTGCTCTAAATAATCTCCAGAGATTTTGAAACAATTCCACCAGAAGCTGGAATTTCGTCTAGCATAGTATGGATGCAAAAGGCACGGTCCGCTGGCCGTTCGGTCCCAGAAGTGACCCGTTATAAAAGTGCTAGTCGTTCCTATTTGCGGTCCCTGAAGTGACCAAGTAGGAAACTTTTCCATAAAAGAGTGTATCCATTTGTACACTTGTAAATTAATATTTCGTTGGCCATGAAGGTGACGAAATTGGAGATTTGTTGATATTGTATTAGTGTCATATTTGTTTGGATGTTTATCCTTTGTTTTAAGTTTTGTTTATTTTATTTCCTTGTTTTGTAAATAATGGATTCTCGAAGTAATCCCTGAGACGTTGTCGAATCCATAAGCAGTCCAACGTGTAATTTGTGGTTTATGTGGTAATCCATATTAGGCTCCAGAAGTGGTCCATGGATTTCAGGAATAAGCCATAAAATTTTGGGTTCCCGAAGTAGCCCATGGTTACCAAATGTTTTTTGTTGATTACTTTACTATTTTTCTCTCGTCTATCTTTACCAAAGGATATGGATTCCAGAAGTAATCTATCCGGTAAAGATATGTATGATGGAGATATGTGTCTCAAAGACAGCGGAACAACAAACACAATTTTTCGAACCATTTTTATAACCTTGTAGAGGTTTTGCGAAATGTAAAATATCATTTCAGGTTCGAATAATATGATAGACGTCTGCGGAAAAGCATATATCATTTTATCTGGTGGTATATTGTTCGCCTTATAATTTTCCGGATTCCTGAAGAATCTGTTGAGTTTTTGAGAATATTTGGCGTTACCACCTTGAAACAACAAACGAGCATTTTATGGAGTATTTTGTTACTTCATTTGTTTTTTTGCCAGAAGCACATCGTAAAGAAACGTAAGGCTTTCTTTTATGGGGTGTGCCATAGGAGAATTCGAATAGTCGAATTCCATGTTTTCATTAGCCAGAAGTTTAATGACCCTTGAATTATTCATGCTCTGGCATGATCAGTATGGACACCAAAGTTCTACCAAGATGAGTAGACGATTCAAAATGCTCATGGACATCCTTTACAGAACCTGAAGCTTCTATTAGATAAGGATGTAAATTGTGTTATTGGTCCCTGAGACAATTAGTTGTTAAATTGCATTATCATTAACATTATGGTAACCCATTACTGAATCACCAACATTAACTCCTAGAAAGGATTCAAGGTGGAAATTGCAGGACTTATTCACCCTGCAATATGGAAAATTATTTCAATACTTTAATGTATTGATAGACACATCTACTAGATGGTCTCTTGTTATATTAACACATAATGTTAGATTTTGCCGAACTGTTTGTGCAAATCTTGTGGTTGCGTATCCATTTTTGTAATTTCCACTTAAGTCCATTTATCTTGGTGGTAAATTGATAGGCTTTGATGCTTTGCCTTCAGTTGGTGTTGTATTGAGCATATAGTTAGCACATGTGCGCACTCGACATGATCTAGTTGAGTTCTTTGCTTAATCATCTTTAGTTTATTGCTCGACCAACTATTTACCATCAATTATGTCTTGCGAAGCAACCTTACAATTTACGTGTTTGGTCCATAGCGTCACCCAGCTATATATATTGGTTTCGATTCATAAGACATTTAAAACCGTGTGTTGGTAATGTCTTATTGAAGATGAGACTGTATTCCCGCCCTTAGGGGGAGGAAGTAAGCCGCCAAAAAGGAACGGCGTGAAATGTCTCATCTCTTGTCGAGCCTGCGGCTGTTTTTGGGACACTTATTGTGTGGTTTAATTAAAATCCAAAATCTATCATGAGCAGAATTTCCTTTGAAAATCAGGCAATTATGGAACCAGAAGTTTCCAGAAATGAGATAGTAATGTTTCCGCCATGATCAGGAAAACTAAAATGCCACCAGAAGTTGGCATGAAAACCCGCCACCAGAAGTTCGGCAAGAGTAGGGTTGATAACCTTTAAGGTTCTCCCACTTTAGTCAGGGGGAGAAACGTCACCATAAAAGGATGGTGCAAATTATGATAACCTAAAAGGTTTTCCCTCCCTAACCAGGGGAGAAACAATGCCACCTGAAGATGGCACATATTACGTCGACAAAATTTAAGTACTTTTCCCTTAAAGTCATAGAGATGACAGACACCACCTAAAGGTTGTAGTAAGCAATGTCGACAATCCAACAGGTTATCTGATTAAGTATTTATCCTGATCAAACAAAGTTTGGCTGCCGCTATATATTGGCGTGAAACTATCTCAGTTTGTTTTCTCACACCAAGATATTGGATGTAATTGAGGTGTTGGATATTACTCATGATTAAAACAAATGACTGCAGTAGCTCTAGAAAAATATTGTTTGTCACTTGCTTGAGGATGTAGACACAGGAAGTTGTCTCAGCAGGTTAAATCATGCATCTCGCAGTGACAAAGTCGTGTTTTAAAACACGCTTGAGGCCTGAATAACTGCCTCATATATGCCTCTTAAAAGAGAGTCCAATCATTTTCCAATATGTAATGCTCTTGAAGAGAGACTACAGATAGTGCTCGTGGAGACTATCGGAATATGATCCACATTCTCTAAGCTTATACCTCATTAAAATGAGGATATCATAATGCCCCTGAAGTGGCGCTGGTACCAGTCTATGTAATTTTCATGAATGTGCATGCACTAGAGAATGTGTTAGATTGTATATAATTGTCAATTATTTTACAATAGTGGTTGTGTACCCCTCTGCAGAGGAACATCGACATTGTGATTGGTAGGAATATGATCCGTTCCCCTCAAATTAAAGTAGAGGATGGAATCTCTCGAAAAAGCGCAAAAGATCGGATCCGACTCACACCGTAAAATTGTGAGGCCTGAAAATTACAGGTTGGTGTTTGAGATTAAGCGTAGAGAGAATAGTATTATCGTTTTAAGTGCGATTGAGGGTTTCCTGCTGAACCCCGGGATTGGTTCTGTAAAACTAAAGGTATTCTCCTAATATTGATGCACCTTAGCGTGGTAGTCTCTGAGGGACTTTAATTGCATCTTGCTTTGTGATTATATTTGAATCTTTGAAGGATTCGATTTTCTGAATCAGGAAGCCACCTGACTTTGTGAACCACATCAGGCTTGAAATTTAATCATAATCACCATCTTGAAAAGGAGAAATTTATGAACAATTCTTTGTGTATTTTATGTTCTTGATATAAGGTTAAAATCCGGACGAAATGATGATATCATTTTTGGCTTTTAAAAGGAGCCCTTGGTAGCGCTAAAATCCACGCTTGAACTAAATTTTGAGATCTCGTCGAAATTGAAATATTTCTCGGCCATAAGTTCGAGAATATGCTAGCACAGACTAGAATATCTAACTTTTGATACTGGTAATACTTATTGTGCTTCTAAATTAGCACCATTACTGGGAAGTTATCGATCTATCTGACACGTACGTTAAACTTATGGTTCAGAAGTACCATACATGGATATAATGCACGCATTATGTTTTTCCAACTTTTCTTTTGCAGGTTACACTTTTAGAGGCTGAAATTGATTCTACGGTATTTATGAGTTTACAAAAGGCCTTTCATGGTTATGCCTGAAGTTAAAGCGGAAAACTGAAATTGGTGCGCAATGGACCGAGGATTCAAATGCGAGGTATACAATGGCGATTGTGCACCCGGAGCAATACCTGCAGTCAATACTCCATAAACCCAAATGGTAAAGCGGTTTTCTGAAGTTATATAATGTCTGCACCAAGAAGTCATGCTTCAGGGGGAGTAAACTCATAAATCTTTGGCTGGAATTAAACGTATTGTACTCTTTTTCCTTCGCTAAGGTTTTGTCCTGATAGGTTTTCCTTATCAAGGTTTTAACGAGGCATCATATGCGTGTTCAGCACCATTATCAGGCGACGTCCGTTGTACTCTTTTCCTCTGGTCTGATTTTTCCCACGTGGTTTTCCAGACGAGGTTTTTAACGAGGCAACATTAGCATCGACGTCAGCATTATTATGAACTTTGGGCACTCAGGTTTTGTCCCAAGTGGTTTTTCTGGTGCGGGCACTCAAGATTTGTCCCAAGTGGTTTTCCTGGTGCCGGTGTTCAGGTTTTGTCCTAAATGGTTTTCCTGACGCAAATTTGACAGAGGAAGCATTTCATGACGGTACCAACCCCACTCTAAGTTCAGGTTTTTCCTAAATGGTTTTCCTGACGCAGAAAATATTTTTCGTGGCGGCGATCACCCTTATTATAAGCTCAGGTTTTGTCCTAAATGGTTTTCCTGACACAGTTTCGATAAAGGAAGAAATTCATAGCGGCGACTACCCTTATTTGGAATTTCAAGTGCTCAGATTTTTCCCTAAGCGGTTTTCCTGACACAACTTTAACGAAGAGAGCAGTTCATGGCGGTCCTCACCATTTAAAGATTCTAGTGTTGTACTCATTTTCCTTCGCCCAGTTTTTATCCCAGTCGAAATTTCCTTACAAAGTTTAAACAAGACACCATATATATGTGATGGTGGTCATCCAAGGGGGAGTGTTATATATTGTCGGCTCGATTTATGGATGACCACATTTCAGTGGGAAACACACTTGCTAGGTGATAAATTAATCTCTTGTGGATTAACAAAAAACACTTTAATCTCTTAATTAAAGGCCACGTATGTAAACTCGTGGCAATTAAAGTTGCTACCACCTTGTATGTATGTCATGTGATTTTAGGCTATAAATAACCTTGAATACTTACTTACGGAGATGTACACAAAAAAAGAAAAGTACAGTAATAAAACAACTCTTCCTTCTTTTTCTTGTCCTTGACTCTCGTACTTACATACTGAATTACAAATGCTATTGTTTGTAATAAGTGAATTTGTGTTCGTCTGCTACTCGGTAGCTGTTTGGTACACGCGATTATAAAAATATCCGCATAATCCCTAATATCTAATAAAGTTTTACTTCAGATTTACAATTTTAACTACTAATTTTCTGGTGAGTCTACGTAATGTAATCATCTCATTGGATCATGTACGAACTAATATAGACGCCTTAGTTGAGCTGATGATGCTTAGGAAATATAATTTGTTTAAGATACGATAATAATTATATCTCGGGCCATCCACATTTCTGAATTTCTCTGCGGTCTATAAAAAGAAGTTTAAGGAAGAATATTCATAACTTTTTTTTTCTTTTTCGTTCGCTTTCTCTCTGTCTCTTTTGGAAAATCCTTTGTTTCCAATTGCTCATCTTCTTCACCGCTAACTCTTCTCCTTCAACTGTTAAGATTCTTCACCAACTCCTGCGGAGCTTGTTTCACTGATTTCTCAGCGACAACTCTTCCTTCTTTTACCGGCAAGCAATTATAACTCTTCTTTTACTTGCTTTTAATCTCTCTTTAGATTTCTCAAGAATATTTATTCCCCTAATTTGTTATTGATTGCTTTTATTATGCTGATTTCAAGCTTTGGTGCCACTTTGTTTTGAGCTATAACTATGATTATTACCACGCTTCTTCGTTTTTGCATGTCGCAAAGTTTGCTCCCAAAATGGGTTTTGATTCCTTGATCACTTGATGAGTACTTGGTGGAGAATATCTGATCTTGGTTGCCAAATATTTTTGACTTTGTGATTATTGATTACCTTTTCTTCTGTTGGTGTTAGTGATAATAAGATTACCCCCGAAAAATCCAGCTCGTAAGGAATCTAAGGGAAGATATACCCCTAAGCCCCCTTCCAGGATTGCTAATCCAGGCGCCATAGTTTCTCCACCACCACCTACATCTTTTGAGATGCCCGTGGATGCTGAGGAGGCCTCTCAACACGACGTTGCTTTTGAAAATTCCTCCACCCCCTCATCACTATGAAAATATTACGGTTGGAGGACAAAGATAGCTACCGGAATTGGTCTATTGCTCAGATTTCAAAGGATTTCAGTTTAGAAAAGTTTGAGATTTCTTTCACTAACGGCCCGAAGTCCTTACAGGGTCTATGTTCGAGACTTTCCTTATGACGAGAACTACTTGTTGATAAGTGTTGGTCAGATGACTGTTGGTATCCAATCCATTTTAATACGAAGTGTTGTCCTTAAGAGATTACCCTGCGAGCAAGACTCGGGTTCGTGGGATTAAGTGGTATGAAATGACGAGGGTACCAAGTACATCATAATATTTTTGAATCTAATTGCCTTCAAGCATACGAGTGGAGAGATGATTTTATAATTAAATAACTTTTAATGCGGAAAGAGTAAAAGCACACAAACGCAACAGTTTTGTTAATGAGGAAATCGTAAATGCGGAAAAAAAGCCCCTGGACCTAGTCCAGTTTTGAATACTCTCAGAACTAAGCCGTTATACAAAGACACTACCAACTTCGTATAGTTGAGACCAAGTAAACTACCCATGGATACCTAGTTTCCTTAGTATCCATGAGTTTACAACCAATTTGGCCAACAAATGTGAACCCTAAGATAGAGTCCACTGTCTTAAGTTGCTTCAGTCTCTCTAAATACTTTATGCACTCAACCCTTCCGATCGTCTTTCAAATAGTAAAGGACTAATCTTTTTGGTAACTGCTCTCCTATCTCAGGAAATCAAACATAGATCTACGTGTTGAGTGCGACAATGGCTTTTATGTTTAAAATCAATTAAACTCCTTTGTCGGGTTTAGATCTTCCAAGATTCGGATTAAACAAGTTAACCAGATCAAGTCAAACATAACTTCTGATTCGGATACTGAAGAGTACTACCAAATCATAACTTGTAGATCTAAATTACGGCTAGCAATTACAAGCCTATAAAAATATAAATTAGATATAGTCGGATCCCAACCGATCAAGTTTTTGTACGAAGCAATTCACAAATATACGAAACCAATAATAGAAATCTTTTTGTCTTCAAATCTTCAATAATATTATGTACCTTCACAATAACAAACTTGATTCCTGACTTATGATCGATCACGCACAGAATGAAGTCTATTAACAACGGATTATCACAAGTCAACGTTAATCCCTCGATCTAGTTTGAGTGACCTTATGTCAGAAGAGAAGGCTCTCAAGAATAATCAAACTAGGTGCAATCAAGATTAATAACTGTTATTCAATCAAATCAATAATTGAAAACTAAATAACAATACAATTCTAGTTTCCCACTAATGGTACTAGTAGACGCTTCTTGATCTTAAAGAAGTCTTTAAACTAGTGGACGTAAGAGATCTCTTAATTAGATTACTCTCCTCTCCAAGATAGTATTACGAGAATACTATTAGTCGGCTACACCAGAAATAACAAAGATAAAGTTTGCCTGGCTCATGATAAGTTTGTAAGCAGAAGAAACTCAAATATTTATAAACCAAGGTAAATTGGACACCATGGAATTTCCATAACCGAAAATATTCATAAGATATGCAATAAATCACCTAAATTCGGTTTTGTCTAATTTCAACCAATATCCAACTGTATAACCGAAATATTCATGGATAACTCAATATTAGTTAGCACTTTAACTAATATATCTTTCCCGAGATATATTTTGATTGTTGGTAAAACAAAACATACTAATTTCAAAAATCTAAAAAAGATTATATATTATTTCGATTTGGGATCTCACCTTGAGTATCAAGGAATACATCTGAAGAATTAAGAAATAAGATTTCAGCACATGTTCAAATTACTCATTATCTCGACATCTTTAACTTTCCTATTTTGTAACCCCAATTTCCAAATCGCACAAACCCTAAAGTGTAGGTAACTTGAAGATAATTGGTTTTTCCTATTGGGACCGATGCTACCATGACTCCTAAAACAAGTTAGGACCAGTTCTACCTTGACTCCAAATATAGGAAGGGATTGGTTCTACCTTGGCTCCCAACATAAGCTAGGATTGGTTCTACCTTGATTCCCCATATTGGGTAGGATCGGTCCAACCTTAAGATCTTCAATGAAAACCGGACCATGAATCCTCTTGATCTCCTTTTGACTACGAAACAAGTCCGTACGCCTACTTCCTTAACTCATGTAACTAAACATAGTTTTCTAGGTATGAAATCAAACTTGTGTTCACTACACAATCTAGTAACGAGTTACAAAGATTATTTTGATGTCGCAATTACGAAGTTCGAAAGATAAGAATTATACTTTGTAATTCAATATAAAGATGTAAATCACTTATCATTATTGATATATTGCTCTTTGACACTTTGATCACAATATGATGATCAAGTCTATTATTCTAGAGTTTCATATATATGACTTTGGATATTATGTTTTCAATAAGAACGACTTGAAAGCTTACGATATAGAAACTGAAACAAGTGAAGTCATGTATTACTAACCTCAAGTGGAAGGATGATGTTATCGTTGATATCGATACGTCTTCGGAATCTTCAGATCTTCATAGTAATACTTATATATCTCAACTTTTATAGACTTCAAAATCTAACCTAAGAAAGTTAGACTATAGTAATCTAATCAAACGACTTATGAGTTTTGATACCAAAATATGACAACCAACCTTGACATACCAACGCTTGGTGGGTTCAACCGAGTAATGCTATAACATTGTATACTGGAACTTTTGGCGCATGATGTTGTTGATGGTGAATTTTTGGCAAGGGAGAAGGTATTAATATTGCACCTGCCCAGCTGCAGAAGCATGAAATAAATATGTATGAATTTCTGACCCGACGTCAGAATTTCAGATTCGTACTTCTACTTTATATTCCGTAAGAGAATTGAGAATGTGTATTGATTCATATTTTTGATTGTCGTTGTATTTTTAGTAAATAGGATTTGAACTCTAAGACTTGCTAAGATTAATTTTAAAGCAATAAAATAGAGAGTTACTGGGTCTAGGATTAGGCCAAACTCATATCAATAGGTTCAATTATTCATTCTCAAACAATTATCACTCGACAAATAAAACAACACCGACTCTTATTCTTTCCAAGGTAGATTCTCCAAACATTAGTTATAAATCGTAAGCATGGGACATCAAACATCTAAGTAAGCATGACCCATCTAATAAAATAATAACTAATTTTTTCAAATCATAATTCTATTTTAATTAAGTGCAAAAGTCAAATAGAAAATAAAACAAATTCACCCATGTATGAAGTCCGGCTTCCTTCGCCGACCCAGTGTTGGGGTCTAGCTTCTCATGATAAAAACACACTCAAAAAATATGATTTATAGCTCAAATGGTGTTTTTATTAGTAAAAAATGAATCTGCAACGCTGTATAGGCGTTACAGATATCATTGTTACAATATTTGTTGCAAACTGAAGCTACTTGTTACAATGGACTGTTAAAAATTTAAGACGCTAGGATGTTGGAAAAATAAGACACTAGAAATAACGACTGCAGTTTGCAGTCTTATTTTCTTCGTGGATTATTCTTCCTGCAGGTGATGATTCACTCTGCAACCTCCTATTTTACACTCAGTCTCTGCCCCAAACTCTCGATGTCCTTTCTCTGCTCACAACCACTCTATTTATACTCCACCGGTCGAGAAAATCTTTGTAGTAACTCCATATATTCTTTCTTTACTTTGCTGCATGGTTACAATATTTTATTTCCATTCTTCTTCTTTCTTCTCTTCTCACACGTCTTCTACAACTCAACACACTCCTTACACGCTGAATACAACTCCAAGTCAGAGTAAAACTCGTGCAATCATGGTATATTCAGGTAATCTTCTTAACAGAACCCCATGAAACTCTCGTGCTCTGTTTTCACCAATCCACGTAACCATCCCACTTTTCTCGATTCTAACTCATATACCAGTCCTGTTTTAGTCAAATAGGATATTCTAAACTGATTTCAGCGATTAAATCTCCACCGAGCTTCTCCAAAATCTTCACAAAATCTATACAGGGAATATCGCAGGTGACACACCGTTTTCCCTGTTTTATCTTCAAGTTCGAAATCCGGCCCAAACTGATTGAAACTATCGACCATACCATCCCTGTTTAGTAGAAACAAACCGGTTTCAATCCAAGTTCGAGGTTTAGTCTCTCTCGAACTCCCCACAATCCTTCACAAAAACTTTCGGGTTTTTAAGCCTTCCCTGTTTTCTTCTCTCCGACGATATAACCCAAGTTAATCCAATCCAAAGCCCTTACCAACCATGTTTGGGTCTAATAAAGCTATCACAAAGAAATCAACGATTGAATCTCTCCCTAGAATGCCCAAAAATCAAACCCTAAATTCTGTTCTTCACTGCCATGTTTTCCCGCCAAAAATGTTCTTACTATTTCCATCAATTGTTGATTATCCAACCAAATGTAACTGAAACAAAGCACATTACCACCTCTGTTTAGGCCATAGGAACAAAACCCATTTGATTTCAGCGCTTTAGTCTCTTCCTAACGCCTTCAAATCTTCAACCCTAATTCTGCAGCCATTTTCCCGCTAAAATTCAAAATTCAAACGAAGAAGATGACTGCCCCTTATCCAGATCCAGCGTCCCTTTAGCAATTTGGGGTATATTTAGTAATTCTTGGGCGCGAATAGTAATTGGGTTACCCCTTAGTAATTGAGGTACCCCTTAACCAGCGATGAGAGTCCGAATAACACGTGTCCTCCGGGGTGCAAAAACCACTTTTCGAGCAACTTTCTCCATAAGAGCTTATTTCCTTGAAAAGACTTAAAACAAGTTTATTAGAGAAATAATGAGTCATAGCCAATGTATTTATGGGTTAAAATGCGTCGCACTTTCGTGCTTATCATGTATCCAGCTAATGGCTATATTAACCTTGTAGTTCTCTTATTAATGTACATGCCTGCAGGATTTCAAAGCTTCACTCGGTTGAACTCTCGTTTGTTTTATGTATGGCCATACAGACTATCTAACTCCTTTAAAACCCTAAGCTCCTTAGGCTCCACGTTCAACGGTGACCGTCACCCATTCACAGAATTGCTCCGTTCCACTTTTCCTCAAAGGAGGGAAAAACAAGGCTTTTTTTAAGAAATAAAGAAATTTTACTTATTTATTATCCCGAAGAAAAGAAAAAAAACAAAAACAAAGAAAAACAATATTAGGGTTCTCTTCTTCTTCAACCCATAACTTTCATCTTCTCACTCGATCCTCCTCACTTCTCCCCCTTTTCATTCTTTCTTCTCCGTTATCCCTGCTGATCTATTTTTTTTACTATTTTTTTTATATCGCAGGTAAAGGTTTAAGCACAAAGAAGTGTTTTTGCAAGTGAAGATATATCCGTCTGAACCATACTTTAATTAGGGTTTGTTTTTTTTCTTTTATTTTTTTTTTGGTTTCGAATTAGGGTTCTAATCATATGGGTTTTTAATTTTTAACCTAACCAAGATTACTGTTAGTTCGTTTTTGATGTTCAATTTTTATCGTGCAGCTGATACTAGGTTATTGCGATTAAGGTTTTCTCCCGTAAAACACATCACAATGTCAAAGGTGGGTATTTTTTATTCTTTCAAGCTGGGGTTTTTGCTGCAAATTCTACAATCTTTTGATTTTGTTTTGTGATATGTTGATGTAATCTTAGGTTATGATTTTGTGGTGGAGAAGGATAATCCTTTGCAGCAATCTGTCAGTGTGTTGTCATGGGTAAACAATTTTTTTGCTTCTATGAAATCCTGTTTCATATTAAAACCTTTTTGGCGTTTTTTTTATGTTAATAAAATTGAAGTTTTAAATTTGGTTTTGTTTGTGTTTTTAAATTTCAGTTTGATCGGAAAGTGGATCAGGGATCATTTTTTATTTTTGACAGGCAGCAGAAAATGACAATTAAGTGGTGCAATGGGCTTCAATTGAGGTATTCTGTTGTGCACTTAATCATAGGTACCATGGTTGTTCCCAATGAAATACCAGACTTACGTTAGACTAGAACCATGCTTGCTAGGAAGCTCAGGATTTCTATTTTGCTTCATAAGGTATTTCATATGCAATTAAGATCTGTTAGACTTCGTCACAGTTTACTAAATTTTTGATCTGGATTAGAGAAGACAAGGGATTAATTATGCCATTCTATTTGCAGTTGTTGGTGAAGCCATGGATATGAAAGTTGAGATGAATGTTGACATCAATAATGGTTGGGGATTTGTGAAAACGTGTGTGTGAATGGTTGAATGTGGAAATCATTGCTGGGAAGGAGAAGTTCACTATTTGAGTGCAGGGAATGAGAAGTTCAGTATTGGAGTGTAAGATGCTCTAATTTCTTATTTCCTTCGCGGCCAAGAAAGTTTTTATACTGGAATAATGACATTACTTTCATATCTCACGTAATTTTTTTAAAACAGAATATGGTGGGTACAGATTGTAGCAGCGGTGGAGAAGTTCTTCCCAGTAACCACAAACAAAAGAAACCGTATACTTTCAATGTATTTTGATGTTGAAGTACGTTACACACTATCTATTAAATTGGGTTTCTTTTGTGCTCATGTAATGCAGGTGTTTATGTATTGAAGATGTTGCGGGGTGCTAATTTCATTTTTAGTATTTCTAAATAAAATCTCAATCCTAGAGTAGCAAATTTACCACCCAATAATACTCAATATATAGTATTCATATGTCTTTAAAGCTTCATTTTATAGCACCTGGATTTCCAAGTTATTTTGTTGTGAATAAAATTTGTACCGAAAATTACTTAATTGCAGTTGGCCTATTTATGAAGTTTGTTGTTTGAATGATTTTTTTTGTTAACAGTATTCTGCAAATATTTTTCCCATAAATATAATTATTTGCAGTTAACTATGGAAGAACGTCGTACTAAATATTCTTCAATCTGACATGGTAGAAGAAAATCCAACCGACCTGGTCAGTAAGAGGTAATCAAGCATTTGATACGTATGCTTGCATTTCCGTTGTGTCTTCTAATTTCTTACTTAACACTAGAATTATATGAAAATCTTTGGAAGCAATTGCATCAGAATTTTATTGCTAACTACTGCATCCATATTCCATTAGGAACCAGACAAGGACCAACAGAAAAAGGCTCAAGAAGAGATGAGAGATGCAATGAAATCCATGGAGAATTGAAGGACTTCAAAAGTAAGATAGACAAACTTTCTGCTGAAGTTTATGAAGGTATACCCCGAATATCTTAATTACTCAATGCTTTTCATTAAGGAATTTACATGTGGTGTTCACATATACTTCGTTTTCAGGAGACAACTTTTGAAGTTCTAAACTAAGGAATACAATAAAAGGGTTAAATGGATTTTATGGAGACTGTGCTTAAGAGAGTTTTATTTATGTGGTATCATATATAAATTGGTAACTTTTACTATGTATAAGTATACTTATTCCAAAAGGAATAGTAAAGTTACACAGATTAATATCTATGGGTTTCAATGAACCATGTTAGTCATCGGTTTGAAGGAAATATATACTGCCATGTTCTAAATGGTGTTAGAGATAATCTATTAGGAGATACTGTAACCAGTTTGGCTCCAGCCAAGCTCTTCTACTTCACATCCATTAGGAGTATATATATTGCTTCAGCAAGGGCGCAACATTGTGCAAACGAGGAAATTAATAATCTTCATTTGCCATATGAGATGTTTGATGTCTTCAACCTTTATGTTGGTCCTTTAGGCATTTGCATCGCAAGAGCTCATAGTTCCCTGAATACATGCCTTTCCTTATTTCATTGGCGGTTGGTGGATTAGGCCATTTAGTTATTTGAAACATGTCGCATTCAACAGTTATATTTCTTTTCCCTCATTGTTAGTTGGTTCTATTTCAATTTTAGGCATTACAAGTAACCAAGCTCTATCATGAAAGGCCTCGGTCTCGGGATGTCATTATTAGAAGACCACTTCCATTCTTCACATGACGATGCTCACATCAAGGACAAGATTTCTGTTACAAACAACATGACCACGATACCAGTATGAGGTATAGTGAAAGTGGAATGGTGGATTAGGTAAGTGACCAGTTGATCATGGATTCATTAATAATGCCCAACCTCAACTAAAATATTATTAGGAGCCATCATGAAATTGGATAATCGAGCAAAATAAAATAAAATAATGAGATTGGATGGCGGTGGACCTCTCATTAACAACGTGTACAATAAGTAATATCGTGAGTTCTGTAAGTATGTTCTATAATGAAACATCTCATGCTAAATTACATTTTTCTTGAAGCTGCATGACAATAGCTATGTACTTATCATACATATTTTTTTTTACTGTTTCAATAGATTATTAGTTCAGCGGGTTAATGTTCAGTAATGCATGTATTTTGCTTTTCGTTAATCAACAGTAAAATGCTCAAATTGCTATTTTGATACGATTATGTCTTTATATAGTTTTATGCGTCTCTATGTTACAAATGGTACATTATGAATCAAAATGCATAAACAAACAAAAACGGCGTCAAAACGGTCACTTTCCGGTGCGAAGCACGGGTTACCATCTAGATTTTTGTTGTTAAGAACGCGTATGGCTATTTATCGCTACAAGGTTGTTGAAAATCTAAAACCCACCTCTTACGTATGTAATTATAATGTTTTTGTTTGGTTATTATGCTATTTATAAGCTGAATCCTCTTTTCTTCTTTGCTTTGTTTTCAGGTCCAAGAGCTGCAGTAGAGTCGCAGAATCTTCAAGGATAATTATATTATGACATTTCTCATGAATATTTGGCAGACCTCATAAGGGCTTAAAGCATTTGCTCATGAATATTTGGCATTTGCTACTATACTGTGGAGTGTTGTTCTTTCCTTTAGTCTTTTTCAATCAAAAAAATAAATCCATTTTTCTTATTTGCGGGTTCAGTTTCTTATTTTGTGAAGTTGTCGATGTTTGATTTTGATTGTCTACTTATATGTTGGTTTACAGAAGGTAATCTGGAAAATAGAAATTTAGCCAACAGTGAACGATGAACATATTCAACTTCATCCATTTTGGATAGAAATGCACCCATTTTGAGTTTCCCTTGAAATTATTAATCAAATTATAAGTGAAGTTGTGCTTCTTTGAGGCTACTTATTCTCAAGCAGTGCTACTAATCATATATTAAAATTACTGAATACACCCGCCGATGACAGAAATGTGTCTTCAGAATATGAGAAGAATCAGGTTGACACTCAACCTATCAAGAAGAATATAGTTGTTGCCTCCTCCGACCAAGTAAGCTGAGCATGACATCGGGATGGGGCGAGGAGTGTTAATTGAAACCAAGACGATTACAGGTTATAGAAATTTCCATTCTTCTTGAAACCAAGTTTAACTCTCTACCTAGCTTAATAATTGTAAAAGAAATGTATACAATTCTTATAATTCTAAAATATCTTACAATTTTATGGTTACATAAATACTCTGAATGTATACAATTCTAAAAGAAAGAGTTACCCCATATCAAAAATCCTAAGCATGCGTCGGGGCGAGGCGAAGCCGAGCCACGACAAATCAAAAGTTCTAAGGGTAAAAAGCAACGTGCGACTTACCAAATCAAAAATTCTAAGCATACATCTGGACGGTGCGAGGCGAAGCCGAGCCAAGCATTCATTGGGACCGGAAAAGGCGAAGCCACACCAAATGAAAAATCCTAAACATGCATTGGGACGGGGCGAGGCGAAACCGAGCCACGCCAAATCAGGAATTCTAAGCCACGAGGCGTGGCGAAGCCCCTCGACACCAAATAAAAATGAACGATGGGGCGAGGCGAAGTCACATCACACCAAACCAAAAATATGAACCAGAAATTCTAGATGATTTTTGGGTTTTCCCGGGCGTAGCACGGGCACAAAATCTAGTCATGTATTAATAAGAATACGTTGATGATACACATCATAGATATTCATAATGAGCTTCTATGTCATTTTTGGATGAAAGTACTATTAAAAAAATACTATTTGGTACAAAGTGTATTGAACATTACCACTTCCAAGACTGGTTAGAAAAAACATTGGCATAATCGTCTATTTTCAAGTCTTTGTAAGAGCTTATCCAATGGAATGTGTGTGAAGAAAAAAGTCATAATCCACATAGGATCCACAACCATATTTATGAAAAACCATCTCCAACCGATTGATGTGAAGGTCATGTGGCAAAAAAAAAATTAGACATCCTCTAGGTGAATCTCTAGTTTTAGACATTCACTTAGAGGATGTCTTCCCATCCTAGTCACACTTTTATTTATAAAAATCATTGAAAAATAAAAATGGAAAGGATTTTAACCAATTGTATGCCTACAAATAAGTAAAAAAATAACAGAAAATTTTATAAATTGAAGATAAAGTTTTATTTTTCCTAATATTTAGGATTTTATACTCAAAGATGTCTTAAAATTGATGCCACATATGAAACATTCACGTTAACCAGTGGAGAAGCTCTAAACAAACCTTCTCAACAAAAATAACTACTGGTACTAAATCTTAGCTATCGAAATCCCGCATTCCATGTTCTTATTTGTAATCAAAATAAATTACACAGCTCAATGGAGCCTAACAGAGGATGAAACCAAAATGATTAGCAAAGGGCACAATGAATGATGACTGATGAGAGACTGGGTATGTATCTCTTATTTCTTTATAACCAAGAATACAAACATTCAGATAAAATTGTGCTTAGGGGATATTACCAACAATAAATCCTAGTTGCCCTCTTTGTAGACAATTTTGACAAAAGCCTTATTCACCTTTCTATGAAATGAGGGTTCTTTTGTTTTTGCTAATTCAAAAACTTTATTAATTGATAGCCAAAAGACTACAAAGAAGATAGCTAAAATAAAAAAGCGGAAGACAAACAAAGAAATCCACATCAGGCATCTCTACTCTATCCCTTGCAGAAATGCAGATCTGAGAAAGCTTACACTTTAACTACAACATCATATATTCTAACACTGGTAAGTTTGGTGGGTAGTTTAACAGGTGGTTCAAAGAACAGATTCCCCATACCAACAGGCGCAGGGGTGGCCTGAAATAATCTAAGTAGAGTTCGATATTCTGATCAATTGATGAACACTGCACACAGCCTAAGATGGAAAATACTTGGACTGAATGTTATAATGGCAACACAGTTTATTTTTCCTACAATTCAAATATATAAGAACGCAGTGCACAAGAATCTAAATAAAATTGAGTAAAGAAAACAAACCCAATGCAGAAAAATTGGACTTAAAATAGAGATATTACCTGGTGGAGGTAGAGGAAACTTGAAAGATGGATCACGCACTGCCTCGGTCAACACTCTCGAGTCATGAGAAGTGCCTTCCCATCCAACCACTACATACAAAAAGTACATATCCCAATCACATATCGCAAGCACGTTTTGGCTACATTCTCCTCTTCCCCTTCCTCTATACGGTGTTTGCTTCTCGACTGGAATGCTGGCACTAATTAGAGTGCCATCCAATGCACCAACAACACCTTTGAAAGCACCTTCTCTAAGACGTTTATTCCTTTTAGTTATAGCTGGCTTATCAAATACATTTGGTGGAGGAACTAGGACTTCAGCATACCATTTCTTCATAGCAGTCAACACTTCATGAAAATACTTACTAACTGTTTCACCTGAATGTTGAAAGTGATATAAAATTACACAATTCCTACAATTGTGTCTGATTGTGTATAGAAACATTGCCATCTTCTCCTCTACTTCTAAATACTTGCTATCCTCTAAAAGTCCTTTGGCTCGGAATTCATTGCATAATTGAATAAAAGGAGCCTTAGTCATTCTCAATAGGTTGTACAAACATAAAGCTACCAGTTGAGATAGTAAGGTCTTCATTTTTCTGAAAACAACAAGTATATGGAAGCATTATGAAGTAGTAAGCTTCTGAAAAATAGAGGAAGGCATTACACAACCACATAAGAAAAAAACGAACCAAAATTTACCGTCTTTTTCTTGGCGGCTACAGGGGTCTTAACACCTCTTTTGGGAGTCTGCAAAAGCCAGATGTCAGAATATTAATCAAAATAAGACTTCTCCATTGAATCACATCACCTAAACAATTGTATAAATCAAATACACAAATATGCAGTATATACTAGAAATTCCACTACCAATCTCATGGCCAGGGAACCTATCAAAGTTAAACTCATTTCATCTTAAATCTCCACTAACAGGTTAACATAGTACTCTAACCACGTACTAGTCTAAAAATTTAACCATCTCCATTAAACATTAAAATTTACGATCCATATCCAAGCACTTGGTTTTACCATCACGACATATTTGACTCGGTGCTTTCTGACTAATAATATTCATAAACCTTATTGAGCTTAAATAAAATTTTCTAAATACAGAAGATATCTAAGTAGAGGGACTTACAAAACTGAAACAGTCTCTTACCTTGTCTAATTCAGACCATTGTTCTTCGCTCCAATCAAAAGTGTTCGTCTCCGCGTTGTACCCATGCCCGGTTCTTGCTAAGAGACGAGACCAAGTGACATATTGGGTGCGCAAGTAATCCCAGTGGTTTCTCAATTTCTTTTGGGTGATAGTGCAGTCATACTTCTCAGAAAAAATTTGCACAAATTTCCCCACGAAGTTTGCTTCAAAGAAGTTCCAGAAAACCCATGCTCAGTAGCTTGTGCCAAACATTGGTCAATAAATAACCCTCTAAATTCTGGAACGCTCCTAAAAGTTATCTTATTTGCTTTTTCATCTTCTTTTTTCTCCATAGAGAACTAGCATAAAGTAAAACAATACAAGACGTGGGTAATTTGAAACATATGAGAGTGTGCTAGCTACTGAGAAAGTAAACAGAGTATCTACATTGTTATTTTATATGTAACGGGAGAAAGGCCGAGCAGAAAATACCTGCTTTAGGATCCAGTGATGGCAAAAAATGTCTGCGTACTGAGCTAATGTATAAGGTTGTATGCGAACTATCCCTGCAATGCAGCCAAACAACATTTATTTATAAACAATAAAAACTAACTCAGTAATTAACATTATTAAAGATAATTAGTTAAAGCTAAACCATAAATCAATATGTCAACTAACGGAATTAAAAATGTCCGTTGTTGATGTCAGATTCAAACTCAGAGACAACTAGGGATACTACTGCTATGTGCTTAAGTGATAATGAATTCTCTATATTGAAAATACTGGTTTGGTATGACCACTGTAGGTCATCTATGTTTATGCATCAGCTAACATCTTGTCGACTATGATCACAGCCATCTACTTGCCCTGGACCACGAAAATTCAAATGATAATGGCCTATGCAAACGTAAAGGATTGATGCACTTTGGCTCTTAAAAGAAAAGTACTGATGCACTTTGTTCCAGCAAGCAAGCTATGATGTGGAGAATTATAAACAATGTGAAAACTCATACCCAATGAAAACTCATACCGATATCAAAACAGTAATGCTACCAGACGAGATAAACAATGTGATTATGCAAGATACAAATATGAGGGAGGTATTAAGGTATTCAAAGAATGACAAAAAGCATGGAAGACAACTACTCCCTAATGTATTGACATATACTAGAAAGGAAGAGTGTCTTGTATACCAATAAGTACACCACTTATAAATCTAACTAATATCACTGAAATATCATCTAAATAAGTATACCAGGTCTACATACACTAAGGAAGATATGAACTGATCTCATACAAAATTAACAAGAGGAAAACTTAAACCACCAGTTTCAGCGACATACGCTTTGGAACATGTAGCAGGACCAACCCCATATATACCATTTATGATTCGACTTTAGTTGCCAAAGTCAGACAATATCCATATCTTGTTTCCATTACATACACCATTAATGATTCGACTTTAGTTGCCAAAATCTGACATATATCCCTATCTTGTTTCCATTACAATCAGACCTTAGACTTTGCTTAGGCCATACTAATACTATTACACCCAAAAATTCTATTGCAAACACCATTTCAACCATAACCACATACACAAATAAAAATCTTTAATCCACTATGTTATTGCACAAGTACTCGATAAACCCCATGGGCTTCTACAAAGCACTGTATGATTTCAATGGGCAGTTCTTAAAATTAAAAGCTAAACATTCAACGTGTGCCTATAAAATGGATCCTAAGTTGCTTCTAAATTCAACAGAATCCCAATTTACAAATTATTATTGGCATAATCGAGCTAATCGACACAATTAACGGAAACAATCCCTTCCTTCCAAACATGATATCACAGGCACAATGAAGTGAGATTCTTAATTTTAACTTCATGTTACCAATCTGCGGGTGGAACTACGAATCTCAACAATCTAAGATTCTCTAGATTGAGTTTTGAAGTAATTTCCAAATGACAAGTTACCAAGAATTTCCAAATTGTCCTGCAAACTAAGAATCCACCTGAAATGTAAAAAATCAATAAAAAAGTCTCGAAACTATCTAAATCTTCAACAAAAGAATAACTGGGGACATTGAATCACCTGAAATTGAGCAGCAGTGGTGGAATCCTAGATCTTAACTGCTGTGGAAAAGATCAGAAAAGTAGAAGGTGAATTAGGGTTTATAAATGCTACACAAAACTCACTGTTTTAAAGAAATCAATAATTGCAAGGATCAGAAGTAGAAATCAGCAATATCAATACCACGCAGAAAAAAAAATCTCAAAAAAAAAATAAAAAATCATCGAAAATAAACAGAAATTATTAAAATCCTAGATTTGAAAAGTAAAGGGGTTTTTTCTTCTCACCTTGTAAAAACATCTACAAATGTTTAACCCCAAAAGCAGAATAATCTCTTAATAGCTTGACACATACAGAACAATGGATTCACAAATGTTTAACCCCAAAACAAAATAGACCCAGATATAATCCATCATAACAGGAAACCCCTGTATCTAAAAGAAACAAGATGGAACAAAATTATGATACCTTCTGAAACCTTTAATCCCTCTTCTTTATTTCCTGACGTTGATGACCCTTTTAAAACGAGATGATGAGTTGAAACAATGGAGAGATTAGCTGATACCGATGAAGGAGATGATTAGATTTGTTGAGAAGGGGATGAATGAGACATCAGATCGGGTTTTTCATCATTTTCCATCGCTGGTCTCGATGGATGGAAGAAACGAGAGAAAAAAAGAGAGAAAGGAAATGAAACGAGTTATATGCCCAACAAGGGTATTTTCGAAAATTCGTACGAGTCAGGAGTTGGAGCGAGTGATTCAGGGGTATCTCTGTACCTGAGTCCATAGGGTCCGAGTCAGAGGTTGATAGTGAGTCAGCTCACGAGTCAGGGGTTACAATAAGTGGAAAACAAATGATCTGACTGCTGACTCGGTGCGAGTCAGCAGTTGACTCAGACCCAGACACCGAGTCAGCTGCAAACAAACAAGTTCTAAATCTTAGCTATCGAAATCCCACATTCCATGTTGGGTCAACACCTGATTATCCCTAGTAAACCAATACAGTAATCCCAAATTCCTTAAACCATTTTAATCCCGTAAACATTCCATTATGATACTACTACTTCTTAAAATATAAAATAAAAATAAAATTTACCAGATTGGATTCCCTCTCTCTCCCCCCTGTGCAGACTGTAAATACGAACAGGGAAGGTTTAAGGCCTCTCCCTCTCTTCTCTGCAGCAGATACAAACAGGGCAAAATCACTGTCGCTCTCTCTACTACTATACGTAGAGGAAGGAGGGAGGATCAAAATCGAAGGAATCATTTTTCCCATAATCAGACCAAGATCAACGAGTGAATACAAAAAGGTTATTCGCTCACTCTAAAACCTTCGTTACTGGATTTCTCAATTTCATCGGTTTTTCGGTGATCGGTAGCTGAAATGTCATGTTTGCGTTTTGAAATAGAAATCGATTATGCTTTTTGTCATTTTGCCTTTTATTTCTATTTGGAATTTTGCTCTTTTTTGTATGAATTCTTCACTCTTTTGTTCTTGTCTTCATTCTGGCATTGTGTGTTTTTTTTTTCTTTCTCTCTTTCTTTTTGTGATGAATGAATTTGAATGTAGATCTGGATTGATTTGAAGTTGTTGAGGTTAGATTTTAGCTTACCGTTTCATAATTGTTTATGTTCTTTGTTCATTTTTGTTTCTTATAGAGATCATGTTGTATAGATTCAAATTGTAGGTTTCTTGTTATGCTTGATGTTTTCTTTTGCAATGTACAATCATATTATATTGTTCGAATTTTATTGATTGAATTGAGTGTTACACTTTAGGCTGTTTTCTGCAATTCATTGATGTTTTCAAGTGCTGAATTCATGTTTGATATTAGATTCTTAAACATCCATACATGTAGATCTACGCTTACTGGGTAAAGAATCTTTTGTTCCATTAATTCCAAAACCTTGTGGTATCTGTTGGTAATGGTGACCGACTTTCATTGTCGGTGTACACTCAGGAATGAAGTCTGTGTATGTTGTTTTTATTCAAAAATGCAATTCCGTTTAATGAATTTTGCTAGATGTGTGAAGATAAGGAAACTCATTTGATTTTTGTGTGCTAGTTGTTCTTCAGGATCATACTTGTTGGGGAATTTTGTATGTGAGGAAACAAAATGGCTATTGGAAGAAGTCCAAGAGCTGATGTGAGGAGGTCCACCTCCTCCTTCAGTTCAACAGCTGTTATTGTTGTTTTTGTTGCTCTATGCTTAGTTGGTGTTTGGATGATGACGTCTTCGTCAGTTGTTCCTGTACAAAATATAGAAATTTCTCAGGATGGGAAAGTAGATGTAAAAGATACTGTCACCGAACCTAATTCTCGACAGTTTGAAGATAATCCAGGAGTTTTACCTGAAGATGCAACAAAGGGAGATTCAAACCAGAGCTCACCTCAGGATGAAACCAACACTCAAATTCAAGATGATCAGAAGTCATCTCAGCAAAGCAATGGGGATGCATCTCAAGAAAACCAGGTTCAGAAATCTGAGGAGAGTGGAGATAAGGTTACTGGTACAGATGACACATCAAACCCTGAGAAGAGCACGGATACGGTTACTGGCTCTGATGATGCATCCAACATCGATAAGAGTACAGATAAGGCAACTGGTTCCGGTGATACATCCAACCCTGATACTGAAAAAAATTCTGGGGAATCAAAGACCGAGGATGGCGGATCAAATTCTGAATCTGGAGAAACAAAAACAGAAGGTGGTGAAACTAATGCCAGTGACAAGTCAGAATCAGTGGAAAACCCTGGTGAAACAAAGGAGGAGGATAAGATGGGCGGCCAGACAGAGGAAACTCAAGATAAGGATTCAGAAAATTCCAGTGATAACAAGGAGGACGAAGACAAAAGTCAGGTCCAAAATGAGGTACTTCCAGATGCGGCTCAGGCGGAGATCCAAAATGAGACTACTACACAAAATGGGGCATTTTCAACTCAACGTTCAGAGTCAAAGAATGAAAAGGAAGTGCAACAATCTTCTGTTACAAAAGATGAGAGTGCTTCTGAGTATAGATGGAAAGTTTGTAACGTCACCGCTGGACCAGATTATATACCTTGCCTAGATAATATATATGCTGTTAGGCGTCTTAGAAGTACTAAGCACTACGAACATAGGGAAAGGCACTGCCCTGAAGAACCACCAACTTGTCTTGTTCCTCTACCGCAAGGATACAAAAAATCTATTAAGTGGCCTCAAAGCAGGAATAAGGTAAATAACCTTTCAAGATCGCACTATGAAAATGGTTTCCTTCTGGTATTCTATAGTTATCTGATCTTAACTTGTGTCCTGCAGATATGGTATTTTAATGTTCCCCACACTAAGCTTGCAGAAATAAAGGGGCACCAGAATTGGGTGAAAGTTACTGGAGAGTACCTCACATTTCCTGGTGGTGGAACTCAGTTTAAGCAGGGTGCCTTGCATTATGTTGAATTTATCCAAGAAGTAAGTATTTTATATCTCTATGGATTTATGATCTTTGTTATTACAACTAAGTACACTCACTTTCCTTGAATGATATTGATGAAGTTGTGATTTATAGATTATGCATGATTTTCTTTACTTACAGTTTAATGTGTGAATTAGCATTTAGCTGACCTATTGCATTGTTTAACTTGAAACAAGTGAAGAATTCTAATTTTTACAGTACCCAAATGTTGAAGAATTTATATGGAATGTTTGTGGCTTTTAGATTTCTTAAATAATGAGTGGTAGGCGAAGGTTGGAAAGTCGGTTAGGCGGCAGGTTAGAACAAAGTCTTATTTTTTTTTCCATAATTTCCCCATTGTCTACGAACCTTTAGCATTCCATAAGTATGACTTACACGTATTAGCAGACCCAAAGATACATTTTAATCGGGTAATACACATGAGCAGCATATTATGCATAGTTCATTCCCATCTGGATAGATATGTTAGTGTATTTTTCTTGTTTGTTTGATTATTTCTCAGGCGAGTCATACCTAACCTGTGCATGCCTTGATATTCTCAACAGTATCTTAGATACATAGTTGCAAGATACTTGAGAAATACTCAGTTGAAAGATACTTGAAGATACGTAGTTCAAAAGTACCAAGGGGAATAAGGGTGGTGGGTGGGGTAGAATGCCAATTTGAATCATGACCTTATGTATATCCATTGTATTTTAAATTGATCACAGGAGTCGGCTGATATAGCATGGGGAAAGCAGAGCCGTGTGGTCTTGGATGTTGGATGTGGGGTGGCCAGCTTTGGCGGATTTCTTTTTGACAAAGATGTTCTTACTATGTCATTTGCTCCTAAGGATGAGCATGAAGCCCAAGTTCAGTTTGCACTTGAAAGGGGTATCCCAGCTATATCAGCCGTCATGGGCACCACAAGACTCCCTTTCCCTGGTAGAGTGTTTGATGTTGTCCATTGTGCCCGTTGCAGGGTTCCATGGCATATCGAAGGTATCCTCCATCTTGTTATCTTTTGTATTTCCTTTTATGTGATGCTTGAATTCTTGTTATGGGAATTCACTACAAGGTAATGATGCAGGTGGTAAACTTCTCTTAGAACTGAATCGTGTTCTGAGACCCGGTGGATACTTTGTGTGGTCAGCTACTCCTGTTTACCGAAAAGAACCCGAAGATGTTGGGATCTGGAAAGGTTGATTTTTCCTCGTCTCTAATGGTTATGTACGAGGAAAGGCTATTGAAACTAATGCCTTGTATTCTTTTTTCCGCGATATCTTGCAGCCATGTCTGCACTAACAAAGCAGATGTGCTGGGATTTACTGATAGTTAAAAAGGATACAGTGAACCGTGTTGGGGTTGCAATATACAGGAAGCCTTTATCTAACGAATGCTATGAAAAAAGACCACAAGATGACCCACCTCTATGTAAAGAATCTGATGATCCAAATGCTGCCTGGTAATTTTTCTAGTTGCTCTGCAGTTTAAACTTGTCTTCAGTGTTAGCAGTGAACTCATGACATGTTCGATTTGGTGTAGGAACATTACAATGCAATCATGTATGCACAAGTTGCCAGTAGAAGCGTCAGAGCGGGGGTCTCAGTGGCCAGAGAAGTGGCCGTTGAGGTTGGAAAAGCCACCTTACTGGTTGAAGAGTACGGAACTTGGAGTCTATGGAAAAGCAGCCCCAGAGGATTTCACAGCGGACCACGAACATTGGAAACGTGTCGTCACAAATTCGTATCTGCATGGAATGGGAATCAGCTGGTCTGACGTGAGAAATGTCATGGATATGAGATCAGTTTATGGAGGGTAAGAATTAATTTAAACTTTCAATCAAACTGTTTCTTTTTTATTAGTTGGTCTAGTTAGCACAGCTTGAAATTAGGAGGGTGCTAATCTTTTATTTCCTAGTTGTTGTTTTTTTTTTATAATAGAATAGTATGAAAATAAATTTCTGATGAGATTTTTATTTCTCAAGGCTTATGGTGTGTATCGTTACTTTATTCTAATTTTTATTTGGTCTGTTTGTGCAGTTTTGCTGCTGCGCTGAAGGATTTGAATGTGTGGGTCATGAATGTGGTTACGATTGATTCACCAGACACGCTCCCCATAATTTACGAACGGGGTTTATTTGGTATCTATCATGACTGGTGTGAATCCTTTAGCACCTACCCTAGATCCTATGACCTTCTTCATGCTGATCATCTTTTCTCTAAGCTCAAAACCAGGTTTGCGCTATCTCCCATGGTGTTTTCCCTTTTTACGTTGCTGTATATGTATTCTCAATTAGATTTTCCTCATACGATATTCCCATCCCGATATCAGCCAAAATGGATCACGGTCCTCAACAATTGTCTTAAACACCAAGATCAAATCAGAATGTATGGGTTTTATTCAAAAATATGTGAACAGCAAGAAGGCAAAATCTAGTTAAAACGTCTTTTGACCTTTTTATATTACACCTATTTTCATATTTTGGGTGTTTCCCAAGATTCTATCCAACCCTCATTTCTGTATACAACCTAACCCAACAAGTGTTTCTGGGAGTTTGTAAACCTTGTTTCAACAATGAACACTATCTGGATCACTAGTGGAACACCACGTAGTAGAATTTCTATGCTCTCGCACTAATATGTGAGAAAATATGTCTGACGGGGCTATTGATACTTGTTTGTATGTATCATTTACATAGCCCACTGCCTTAGGATTCACCAAGCATCAAACTGATGTGTGATTGTCTTTCACTTAGTGTGTTATTATTTTATGGCTCTGCAGATGCAGCTTAGTGGCAGTGATAGCAGAAGTGGATAGGATATTGAGGCCAGAAGGAAAATTGATAGTGCGTGACAAAGTGGAGATCATCAAGGAGGTCGAGAAAATGGCAGAGTCTTTGCAATGGGAGATCCGTTTAACCTACAACAAGGACAGCGAAGGATTGTTATGTCTTCAGAAGACGGTATGGAGGCCAAAAGAGGTTGAGACAATCGCTTCAGCCATTGCTTAAGCATTTTCTGAGTTTTTGTTCATAGGTCATTAGGTATCTTCTAAAATTTTGGCTTGCCAATCATCTGTATCTTTTAGCTTTAGGATTGCAGCTCATGTATTATTATTTATTTCTTCCTATACTTATTCATCACAGAGAGAAACCATTATTTTTGACAGTAACATTTGTTCTCGCCAAATACCATACTAACAGAAAATAATAACAAAAATGTTTGAAAATTTCTTAAAATCTCTGAAGTTTCTATTCATCTGCCATCTGCCATCCTTCATAATTTCATTCCTGTCTAAATTCCTTGCATTTTCTGGGTTACACTACGATTCTAAATGTAAAATATAGACCACTGGTTGGCATGATTCTGCACAGGCCGTGGGATGGGACTACCCAAAAGTGCATACACCCATTGGAGCGGGTCCCACCCACCCAAAACTATGAAAATTGTGGGTGGGTCCTGTTCCAATGTATGTGGGGGACTGTGAGATTTTGGGCAGCCCAACTAAATTTTTGTATTAATATCTAGAAATCTTTAAACGTTACTGTCGATCGATGTTGGAGTTTGTGTATTGGTAGCGGTGTCTGTTCGCCGACATTGTGATTATTAGGCATTGTAAGCATGGTACCGCTGGAAGTGGCGATATCGAACTCTGATTGTTACAAGAGCTATTAATCAAAGAGGGAATACTTATGCAAACAATAGATTTAGTTAATAAGAACCCGTCTGTTTTTTGTTTGAAACTAAAAGAATGCATTAAGCAATTAAGAGTTTACATGAGATGCATCAATGATGTTGCTGGGAGGAGAATCAATCCGACTCCACTCATTCTATCAACTCTAACTAGTTTTAACAAAATATCAGCGAATTTGTTTTTTTCCCTGGGCATAAAACTACATTGCCAAGAGGTAAACTCTCTAAAGATACTTTTAATATCCAAAATAGTATTATGGAATCTCGGTATATGATGAAATTTTGCTTATTCACCCCATCTACCACAAGCTTTTAGTCTAGTTCAATGAAAACATTCTCCATTCTCAAGTTTTTTGCCCAGTTGACTACCTTTCATGTCCTTTACACTGAATTTAACAAAGTTTTTGAATTTTTTTGACAGCCAAGTTTTTCTTTTTTTTGATTTTTCTGGAAACAAGAAAGTAATATCATTGATAGAGTTACTGGATTATATGTCGCATATCTTCCGACGGTTGCAAATTGTACTACCGGGGAAGCATTGTTCCGTACCTTATTGATTCTCTCAACTCTTACTTATTAAGATAGAGTATCTGTCATTTTATGGGTTATTTAACGTTTGGTACTTAGCAAATGTCTAGCACCTAGCTTTGGTATCCAATATTCAAAAAATTGAGGGTTGGTTACTTTCACCAACGTTGAGTGTCTAAGATTCTGTTTGACTAATTAATTTTTTATTTTATTTAATTTTTATTCATGCAAATAATTCATTTTACAAATATATCCCTTAACCGTCTTCTTCTACCATCTTTTTCTCCGGTCACAACCAACTTCTAATTCCAAGTTTGATGTTGATGCTGCTCGATGGATTGTACACGTGACTTTGTTGAGTTAGAATATATTTTAAGCTAATATCTGGTTTCAATTAAATCAACTTTATCTGGTTTTTTAACTGTATACATATTATGACAATAATCTTTTGATTCGGCACCAAATCACCACCACCACAAATCCTGATTGGAAGAGTTAGGTTAGAAATTGGTGATTATTTTAATTGCAGTTTGATGATATTGTCGAGAACCCAGCTCAATAATGAATCAAACTAAGAAAGTTTCTTCATTGTTGGATCTTCATGCTTATCATCTTAATCTCAACTACAACCACTACTTTTGTTTTCTTTGATGCTCATTAGAACCCTGATTAAAACCTGAGCAAAAAATCCCTCGATTCACAAATCAATAACATTAAAACAAAATCAAAGTAGAACCCAAGCTTCTAAAATGGTACAAAAATTTAGAATTTCATTCAATTATATCAAAAATTCAGAACGTGTATCAAATGATTCTTTATGAAAAAGACTTTATTTATCGTGTTTTCAATAATAGATACAACAAGTGACTTGCTTCCTACATTTGAAGGGATTTCTACTTTGCATCTCAATCAGTTCAAGTCTTAAAAGAGTATTTCATAACCACAACAACTAATAGCGGAAGTGGTGATTATCTCAAGGTGTACGTGTATGACGACAACAATAATGATTGTTATAGAAAGGTTTTTGGGAGAGGGTGGTGTCGGCAGTGATGATGGTGAAAGTGTGGGAAAAGATGGTTGGGTGTGGACGAATAAAACAGAAGATAAAGGGTTATGCTATGTTTGTAATTTCCGATAATTTTGGAATAAAACTAATATAAAGTAATAAATAGTATGGTCAAAGTTTGATTTTGTATTCAACTGTTATGTTAGGTACCAACTATTAATTTTTCAAATGGTGGGTACCAAAACTAGGTGTTGGACATTTGTTGGGTACCAAACATTAAATAGCCCCTATTTTATTCATCTCCTATATCACCTAGTAACAAGTAGGAGCTAAATTCCCTTAAAGACTAGTCTAATGTCTTTAATTAAATTATGAAGTCTCAATCAAGATAGGTATTTTCACTACTGCAGCTACCACCACTTTTGAGTTAAGCTCGAAATGCACTTTCTTCGGCGATAATTCTTTTGTCCAGTACACTACCTCTAATAGCGCTATGCATTCCACTTGCTCAACACCTCTAGCTTGATTTAAATGGATGCATTCTGCTCCCCTAAATATTTCAAATGGTTAAACCAATGCCTCATGATTTAGTAACATCATGATAAGATCTATCAGTATTAATAGCTAGACACACATATTTAGAGGTAACCGATGTATGTTACAACCATTCTACCTTGTCTCTCTTCTTTGTATGGGAACAATCTTGGACATTTGTTTTTTTATAAGTTTTTTACATCTAAGAGTGATCTTTTCAGGGAAAGAGTCACTATTCTAAAATACCGCTTCCCACCTTTCCTGCCAAATAGACCAAGAGACAATTGCTCTCTTAATAAGATCATGTTTAGTAAAAAGAATTGTTGTTGACTCTCAGACCAACTACAAATCCAGTCCACCAGTTTCGTAGTATTATTAGTTGTCCAACCAATAATTCTGAACCAAATTGCTCTAGGCAAATTACAGTTCATGACGATACAAGGTGGAGTCTTAGAATATTGAGCACACAATGAACAAGTATTATCCATATTGTTTATAATTCTAACAAGCTGATCTTTTTAAAAAGAATATTATACATAAAATTCCATAGAAACTAGCGGATTATTGGAAGCATTGAGAGTCTCCATAGAGTTTTATAAATATTTGCGTTCTTTGTCCCACAAACCCATCATGTTGATTTTCCTCATTCATCTTTCTGTAGCATGACTTAGAAGAAAAGGTACCACTTTTCTCAAGTGTTCATATCAATTTGTCTTCATGTTCTCTATGAATTGTGATATTGAGAATATACCTTACAGTGTAGACTCAAGGAGAGTTTTAATAATGTAAATACTTTTATGTGTAGAAATTAAAAATAGATCAAATAAGTTTTAAATAGCTCATCAGAATTTCGTAAATTTTTTGTGTTTGAAAATATTTTTGTGATATTTATGCACCAAATAAAAATTAGACCAATAAATGTTTGTTTATTTTTTATTTTGACAACATGCGACAAGCTAATTTCGAGATAAAAAAAGACTTGTATTGAGTGGAGCCAACTGCTTGAGCCGATGTGTTTTGGATATATCATTTGAGATTAACGTATTTTTAATATATTTTTTAAAATTACTACATGGTTTTAAAATAAGAAATACAGATACTTGCACTGTTGCGAAGTATCAAATTGGGACATTTTTGGTACACCGACCGGATAACAAGGTAGAGCCGGCTTAAAGCATGGGTGTGCAACACTGTCTCCCAAACCCATTTTTGGCCACTTTAGCTCATTTTAACTATTTTAGTCCATTTTTGCATCCTCCAATGTGCCATATTGGTACTTCCCTACCCTTTCTTCAAAATCGGCTCCTCCCCTGTAGGATAAGGCCAAAAATTTCTTTCCCTTTCCCGTTACATTTAATAATAGTTTTATTTTTCTTTTTTTAAAAAAGAACACCAACAGAAATTCACATATATAAAAGAAATCTGGATTCATCGAGAAAATGTAATTTTCATACTTAGTTACACTGACTCATGAAAAATTACTGCAGCCAGAGGCTCGATACCAGGGTTATCCGCTTTTTAGTTATTTTTATCCAAAAGTACACTATTTTTTTTATCAGGACATGCATTGCTTAATTTTTATTGCTCAGTTGCAAACAACTCGGTATTAATATCTTTTTGTTGCGTTGCTTTATTGTTTGCATTGATTTCAGCTTTTCGAGTTGAAGACTCACTCATAATCGTCTGTGAGTTTTTTTGCGGTGGATTCTTGCCCTCTCCCATGGGAGGAGTAGTAGGTTTTTTCGCCGCATCTTTGAATACTAAAGAACACAAAATTTCATAAAGCATAATTAGCATATATATAGCTTATTCTAAAAAGTTTTTATGTTTCTTTTTCTTTTGCTAGATTTAAAACAAACGACTTATGTGTTATGACACTGTAAAATTAATTTACCGCTAACGTTTGTGGCATTTGAGGTTGAATGAAATGAAGGTCCTACAAGTTAAAATGACTGTCAATATACCGAACTTGTACTTGTAGGTAGAGGAGTTTCCTTATAAAAAAGACTTACGGGAAAAAAAAGTAGCATAATCGAATTGGAGACAATTTTCTTTAACAAGTTTCTAGACATTTCGGTCTCATCACTTGTAATGACAGGTTAGACAACGGCTTATGCCTAGCTCTAATATTCACATACACCAAAACATCTTAACCAAATAAATCAGAAAACAGCAAAAACATTAAGGAAAATAAGATATTTACCTAATGGTTCTGTTTTGATTGGTTCGTGTGAAAGTGTTGGGTTTAAGACCTAATGTACTTCTTGTAGCGAAGGTAGTTATCTTAATTGAAGCCATTGATTGTTTGAGCAAGGGAGGATGTAAATAGAAAATATTTACAAACTTAAGTTCATGAACCTGCTCAAACTTTTCTTTATTCGCTTTTCATTAAAATAAAGTATGATGCTCCTCTAAATATCCAAACAATCTGTGAAGTGTGAACTGTGAAGGTAGTCTTTAGAAAGTCAGTACTGTACAGTTCATCCTCTTGAGTCCTGACTCTGGCTTGTAAACTTGTGTTTGAATTATTAAGCACTTTATGTATTATAATAAGGGAAAAATACGGTTTAGTCCAAAGACGCGTCAAAAAATACGGATTGGTCCATCCTGAATTAACTAGGTACAATTTAGTCCAAAATACATTTAAAATAGATTTTTGTTATAGGGAAAGCTGATTTGTTTACGGGGACAACACTTTAAGGGGAAAACTAGTATTATTGTTGTGTATTTGGTGGGAAATATTTACCGAAATATATTTTCAAAATTTATTTTGTATTACAAAATTACCCTTTAACCAAACCCATATGAGCCATATCCACCGGACTGTAACAGCCGATAAAAGACAATTCGTTTCTCCCAATGAGGAAACAAAACACAGGTATTTTCATGGCCTAAATTTTAGTTTGTCAACGAATTCGTCGTCTCATTTTCTATCTCTTTTGACCTGTTCAGTAGCTCTTTTACAAATTGTTTTAGTATAACTCTTATCTGTTTTATTGTTCATCTTCCTTAAATTAAAACAGCTCCTTTTGAATTTAATCCCATTTAGTCCATTGAGGAACGCATTTTAAAGTTTGGGTACGAAAAAAAAGTTTAGTTTTTGAAATTTTATTGACATGCATGTGAATTTTTGTATAGATGCACGATGGGTGTTCGATAAAATGTTTTTTTGCCTTGCAAACATGTTTTTGTGCTCATAAGGTCATACAATCATGTTTCTTCATCAATGGCATCAGCTAAAAAAAGACAGTGGAAACTCCTGAAAGATTCGAAATACATACGTAACTTTTGCCGGAAAGTTTCAATTCTCATGAAGAACTCGAGTCATGATAAGCATCAAATATATATCCATTTGTTCTCTTGATTCGGACCCTTCTTGACATTTGAACCTCTATACTATTTAAGGGGTATATTGAGATTTTGCCACACGGTCAATGAAAGAATTTGGAGATACATATCGCAACGATGCAATCCCGGTTCTTGCTTATACGCTTACTTAGTTTCTTATAAATTATTAATTTGTTTGACCTATGTAATTTTGTTTGATGCCTTTGTTGCCGATCTTAACAAATTCATAGTTTTCTTGTTATGGTGCAAAAATAAATTTTCATCTTGATTGTGATGAGAAGATTCATAGATTCTATTGTTATCGTTTGTGCTTGTATAGTCTGTATTTGACAAAAATAATAGATTTTCATCTTCTAAGATTGATGTGCAATCGCTCCAATAAGTATCTTCATCATTCATGTTATTTTTTCAGAGAAAACTTCATGGAGGAACGAACAATAGGGTTTAATCGTGAAAATGATTTAGGGTTAAACATACTTATACGCAATAGATTAATAATAAGAATAAGATTAGGTGAAGTTGAAGTTGAGGACAAAACTGTAAATTTCGGTGTTTTGTTAAGGGGAAAGATAATTTTTCACTCCTCCCCTTTAATTACCAGAAGTCAATATAAATAGACTGTAGTCAAACCATTTTAGCTTTCCCCCTAAATAAATTAGCTTTCTCTATAACAAAAATCTTAAAATATGGAAAATACACAAGTAACATTTCTGATTTATAATTTAGTATAAATGTTTACAGTTTAGTCCAACAACTTTAAATAATATAAAATTTGTTAGAGCATTGCTCGGTCGAACTCGCATGCGACTCTATCTCAAGCATGTTTGTCAATGTTAGTGATCAAAACTATAAGTCTTGATTTCTAGCCTACATAGCTAAAGGTCTCTGACTAGGATATAAAGTGTAGTTGAGCTCAAGAACTCCATGGAAATCATTATACAAGACGAAGGACTACTCAAGGAACTGGTGGATCTTCATCGACTAAAAGGTATGTGGAGACTTGAACTTATCTGTCACTCAAAAGTCTATCTATTCTATCTCCTACTCTTGAGACAAAATTCATTTTGATACATAGACTTTCATTATGCGCATTTGCTATTTCGAGACGAGTTTATCTCGCCTATCTATTTCTTGAAATATATGTTGGTAAGCTTTCGCTAGGTGTTGGACATTTGTTGGGTACCAAACGTTAAATAGCCCCTATTTTATTCATCTCCTATATCACCTAGTAACAAGTAGGAGCTAAATTCCCTTAAATACTAGTCTAGTGTCTTTAATTAAATTATGAAGTCTCAATCAAGGTAGGTATTTTCACTACTGCAGCTACCACCACTTTTGAGTTAAGCTCGAAATGCACTTTCTTCAGCGATAATTCTTTTGTCCAGTACACTACCTCTCATAGCGCTATGCATTCCACTTGCTCAGCAACTCTAGCTTGATTTAAATGGATGCATTCTTCTCCCCTAAAGATTTCAAATTATTAAACCAATGCCTCATGATTTAGTAACATGATGATAAGATCTATCAGTATTAACAGCTAGACACACATATTTAGAGGTAACCGATGTATGTTACAACCATTCTACCTTGTCTCTCTTCTTTGTATGGGAACTTTCTTAGGCATTTGTTCTTTTATAAGTTTTTTACATCTAAGAGTGATCTTTTCAGGGGAAGAGTCACTATTCTAAAATACCGCTTCCCACCATAACTGCCAAATACACCAAGAGACAATTGCTCTCTTAATAAGATAATGTTTAGTAAAAAGTATTGTTGTTGACTCTCAGACCAACTACAAATCCAGTCCACCAGTTTCGTAGTATTATTAGTTGTCCAACCAATAATTCTGAACCAAATTGCTCTAGGAAAATTACAGTTCATGACGATACAAGGTGGAGTTTTAGAATATTGAGCACACAATGGACAAGTATTATCCATATTGTTTATAATTCTAACAAGCTGATCTTTTTAAAAAGAATATTATACATAAAATTCCATAGAAACTGGCGGATTATTGGAAGCATTGAGAGTCTCCATAGAGTTTTATAAATATTTGCGTTCTTTGTCCCACAAACCCATTATGTTGATTTTCCTCATTCATGTTTCTGTAGCATGACTTAGAAGAAAAGGTACCGATTTTCTCAAGTGTTCATATCAATTTGTCTTCATGTTCTCTATGAATTGTGATATTGAGAATATACCTTACAGTGTAGACTCAAGGAGAGTTTTAATATTGTAAATACTTTTATGTGTAGAAATTAAAAATAGATCAAATAAGTTTTAAATAGCTCATCAGAATTTCGTAAATTTTTTGTGTTTGAAAATATTTTTGTGATATTTATGCACCAAATAAAAATTAGACCAATAAATGTTTGTTTATTTTTTATTTTGACAACATGCGACAAGCTAATTTCGAGATAAAAAAAGACTTGTATTGAGTGGAGCCAACTGCTTGAGCCGATGTGTTTTGGCTATATCATTTGAGATTAACGTATTTTTAATATATTTTTTAAAATTACTACATGGTTTTAAAATAAGAAATACAGATACTTGTACTGTTGCGAAGTATCACATTGGGACATTTTTGGTACACCGACCGGATAACAAGGTAGAGCCGGCTTAAAGCATGGGTGTGCAACACTGTCTCCCAAACCCATTTTTGGCCACTTTAGCTCATTTTAACTATTTTAGTCCATTTTTGCATCCTCCAATGTGCCATATTGGTACTTCCCTACCCTTTCTTCAAAATCGGCTCCTTCCCTGTAGGATAAGGCCAAAAATTTCTTTCCCTTTCCCGTTACATTTAATAATAGTTTTATTTTTCTTTTTTAAAAAAAGAACACCAACAGAAATTCACATATATAAAAGAAATCTGGATTCATCGAAAAAATGTAATTTTCATACTTAGTTACACTGACTCATGAAAAATTACTGCAGCCAGAGGCTCGATACCAGGGTTATCCGCTTTTTAGTTTTTTTTATCCCAAAGTACACTATTTTTTTTATCACGACATGCATTCCTTAATTTTTATTGCTCAGTTTCAAACAAGTCGGTATTAATATCTTTTTGTTGCGTTGCTTTATTGTTTGCATTGATTTCAGCTTTTCGAGTTGAAGACTCACTCATAATCGTCTGCGAGTTTTTTTGCGGTGGCTTCTTGCCCTCTCCCGTGGGAGGAGTAGTAGGTTTTTGCGCCGCATCTTTGAGTACTAAAGAACACAAAATTTCATAAAGCATAATTAGCATATATATAGCTTATTCTAAAAAGTTTTTATGTTTCTTTTTCTTTTGCTAGATTTAAATCAAACGACTTATGTGTTATGACACTGTAAAATTAATTTACCGCTAATGTTTGTGGCATTTGAGGTTGAATGAAATGAAGGTCCTACAAGTGAAAATGACTGTCATTTTACCGAACTTGTACTTGTAGGTAGAGGAGTTTCTTTATAAAAAAGACTTACGGGAAAAAATAAATATCATAATCGAATTGGAGACAATTTTCTTTAACAAGTTTCTAGACATTTCAGTCTCATCACTTGTAATGACATGTTAGACAACGGCTTATGCCTAGCTCTAAATATTCACATACACCAAAACATCTTTACCAAATAAATCAGAAAACAACAAAAACATTAAGGAAAATAAGATATTTACCTAATGGTTCTGTTTTGATTGGTTCGTGTGAGAGTGTTGGATTTAAGACCTAAAGTACTTGATGGTTTGAGCAAGGGAGGATGTAAATAGAAAACCTTTAAAAACTTAAGTTCATGAACCTTCTCAAACTTTTCTTTATTCGCTTTTCATTAAAATCAAGTATGATGCTCCTCTAAATACCCAAACAATCTGTGAAGTGTGAACTGTGAAGGTAGTCTTTAGAAAGTCAGTACTGTACAATTCATCCTCCTGAGTCCTGACTCTGGCTTGTAAACTTGTGTTTGAATTATTAAGCACTTTATGTATTATAATAAGGAAAAAATACGGTTTAGTCCAAAGACGCGTCAAAAAATACGGATTGGTCCATCCTGAATTAACTAGGTACAGTTTAGTCCAAAATACATTTAAAATAGATTTTTGTTATAGGGAACGCTGATTTGTTTAGGGGGACAACACTTTAAGGGGAAAACTAGTATTATTGTTGTGTGTTTAATGGGAAATAGTTACCGAATTTGATTTTCAAAATTTAATTTGTATTACAAAATTACCCTTTAACCAAACCCATATGAGCCATATCCACCGGACTGTAACAGTCGATAAAAGACAATTCGTTTCACCCAATGAGGAAACAAAACACAAGTATTTTCATGGCTTAAATTTTAGTTTGTCAGCGAATTCCGCGTCTCATTTTCTATCTCTTTTGACCCTTTTAGTAGCTCTTTTACAAATTGTTTTAGTATAACTCTTATCTGTTTTATTGTTCATCTTCCTTAAATTAAAACAACTCTTTCTGAATTTAATCCCATTTAGTCCATTGAGGAACGCATTTTAAAGTTTGGGTACGAAAAAAAAGTTTAGTTTTTGAAATTTTATTGACATGCATGTGAATTTTTGTATATATGCTCGATGGGTGATCTATAAAATGTTTTTTTTGCCTTGCAAACATGTTTTTACGCTCATACGATCATATAATCATGTTTCTTCATCAATGGCATCAGCTAAAAAAAGACAGTGGAAACTCCTGAAAGATTCGAAATACATACGTAACTTTTGCCGGAAAGTTTCAATTCTCATGAAGAATTCGAGTCATGGTAAGCATCAAATATATATCCATTTGTTCTCTTGATTCGGACCCTGCTTGACATTTGAAACTCTATACTATTTAAGGGGTATATTGAGATTTTTCCACACGGTTAATGAAAGAATTTGGAGAAACATATCGCAAGGATGCAATCCCGGGTCTTGCTTATACGCTTACTTAGTTTCTTATAAATTATTAATTTGTTTGATCTATGTAATTTTGTTTGATGCATTTGTTGCCGATCTTAAAATATTCATAGTTTTCTTGTTATGGTGCAAAAATAAATTTTCATCTCGATTGTGATGAGAAGATTCATAGATTCTCTTGTTATCGTTTATGCTTGTATAGTCTGTATTTGACAAAAATAATAGATTTTCATCTTCTAAGGTTGATGTGCAATCGCTCCAATAAGTATCTTCATCATTCATGTTATTTTTTCAGAGAAAACTTCATGGAAGGAACGAACAATAGGGTTTAATCGTGAAAATGATTTAGGGTTAAACATACTTATACGCAATAGATTAATAATAAGATTAAGATTAGGTGAAGTTGAGGACAAAAATGTAAATTTCGGTGTTTTGTTAAGGGGAAAGATAATTTTTCACTCCTCCCCTTTAATTACCAGAAGTCAATATAAATAGACCGTAGTCAAACCATTTTAGCTTTCCCCCTAAATAAATCAGCTTTCCCTATAACAAAAATCTTAAAATATGGAAAATACACAAGTAACCTTTCTGATTTATAATTTAGTCTAAATGTTTACAGTTTAGTCCAACAACTTTAAATAATATAAAATTTGTTAGAGCATTGCTCGGTCGAACTCGCATGCGTCGCTATCTCAAGCATGTTTGTCAATGTTAGTGATCAAAACTATAAGTCTTGATTTCTAGCCTACATAGCTAAAGGTCTCTGACTAGGACATAAAGTGTATTTGAGCTCAGGAACTCCATGGCAATCATCATACAAGACGAAAGACTACTCAAGGAACTGGTGGATCTTCATCGACTAAAAGGTATGTGGAGACTTGAACTTATTTGTCACTCAAAAGTCTATCTATTCTATCTCCTACTCTTGAGAGAAAATTCATTTTGATATATAGACTTTCATTATGCACATTTGCTATTTCAAGACGAGTTTATCTCGCCTATCTATTTCTCGAAATATGTGTTGGTAAGCTTTCGCTAGGTGTTGGACATTTGTTGGGTACCAAACGTTAAATAACCCCTATTTTATTCATCTCTTATATCATCTAGTAACAAGTAGGAGATAAATTCCCATAAAGACTAGTCTAGTGTCTTTAATTAAATTATGAAGTCTCAATCAAGGTAGGTATTTTCACCACTGCAGCTACCACCACTTTTGAGTTAAGCTCGAAATGCAATTTCTTCAGCGATAATTCTTTTGTCCAGTACACTACCTCTCATAACGCTATGCATTCCACTTGCTCAGCACCTCTAGCTTGATTTAAATGGATGCATTATGCTCCCCTAAAGATTTCAAATTGTTAAACCAAGTGGAAATTGAACTATTGTCCTTACTTTTGATGGACTTTACAAATATCCTTATCACACAATAATTCTATCCCTATCCTTGTACAATCCCATCAGGGGCCCAATATCAAATTATGGACTTCCAAATATACCCCCCGTATATATTTAGATAACAAAATTAAAATTCAGTTATTAACGGAAATCAAAAACTGAATGAGAGAGAGAGAGATCTAGCTGAACTCTGCTCGTGAAATTTTGATTCGAATTTTTCTGGTTCAATCTATGCTTCCTAGATTGAAATTCATCTTCTCCTCCACCTTCTTCATCATCCTTGCAGCAAGATTCATCAACAGAATCGTATCCAGCTGAAGATCTGCTCTGCTCGTGAAAATATTGATTCGAAGGTTTCCGTTTCAATTTATCCTTCGGAGATTGAAATTCATCTTCTCCTCCATCTTCTTCATCATCCGTGCAGCTATATTCATCCACTGAATCAGATATTTTACTTCCGTTTAACTGAAATTTCCATTAACAACAGAAATTTGTACTCAGTTCAACTGGATCTCTCTTTCTGAAACAAATTGGTATTGTTGATGTTTATTTGAAGATTCGTATAGTTGTTTTTGATGATTGCATGTTAGTTTCATTGATTTTTATTTCCACTTTTTGTTTTTGGTTATTGATGCAGAGATCGTGATTTATTTTAGAAGATTGATTTCATCTATTAGACAGGTACCTTTTAATTTTTGATCTGTTATTTACACTTATTCTTAAATCTGCTCATAAACTTTGGTTTTATGTATATTCTGAAATGTTGAAGAATTTCATTTCGTTTTGTTGTTGATCCAAAATTAATGCTGAAATGTTTATGATTCATGTTTGTTATGTATATTTTAGACACTCTACTGATTATGTCATTGATGAAAAGTAGATATTTTTTTGTTGATACACAGAAAACTCTATTGAAATGTTGTTGATCCAAATTTCTGAGCACAAAATGTTTGTATTTCGTGTGTTTATTTTGCAGGTAATCATTATGCATTCATTCTTGTTGATAATGTAGCTTTTATTTTATGTTTCTCACATTCTACATTGAATTTAACTTTCACGAGGGGGCGTAGCCCCCGAGTGAGGTGCGACGTAATACTATATGTAGCTTAGGGTAGTTTAGACTGCTTTCTTCTTGGTTTGCATTGAAATTCATGCTCTAACTACCTCTTATTTGGATCAACTGTGATTGTTTACACATATTTATTGGATCAACTATGACTAATGATCCAAAACTATGATTGCTTACAAATATTTATTGGATCAACTGTGATTGTTGATCCAAAAATGTGATTGTTGATTCATATTTATTGTATCAAGTGTGATTGTTGATACAAAACTGTGATTCTTGATCCATATTTATTGGATCAACTGTGACTGTTGATCCAAAATTATGATTGCTTACACAAATTTATTGGATCAATCGTGATTATTGATCCAAAAATGTGATTGTTGATTCATATTTATTGGATCAAGTGTGATTGTTGATACAAACTATGATTCTTGATCCATATTTATTGGATTAACTGTGACTGTTGATCCATATTTTCTGAATACCACTATCTGTTTATTTTTTATTGCAAGCCAAAGATGGTTGTTGCAGAGTTCAAATTTTGCAATCAGACCATCTCGCATCCTGTTTCAGGATCAATTACTGTCAAGGAGATGATAAGTGTGGTGAAACAAAAGTGGCCTTATGTCCCTGAAGACCTCATTCTTTTTGGTTACACTGTAGAAGGGATCTCAAATATTATCAATCATGATTTGGATTTGAGGTTTCTCATTCACTACTGCACCTCACAAGGGATTGACTTGGTGAAGTTTGAAATCCAGTTAAGGACCTGTGTTGATTTTATTTCTTCATATTCTGCCCCTGCTCCTGCTTCTTCGTCATCATCAAATTGTATTTCAAGCGATGAGGTAGTTGAATTGGAAGACGTCACTGATGATGCGTGTTTGATCAAAAAGGTCCCGAAGAAGTCTGATGCTTGGGTCAACATCTTAACTGGAGTAGGGTAGTTTTTTGAAGGTGGTATTAAAGAAGTTAAGGATTGTGTTACAAAGTATGAAATAAATAGTGGTCGCAAATACAAATTGAAGAAGAGTGACCTTGTACGATACACTGTGGAGTGCAAGTTCAAAAAGGAGGAAAATTATCGCTGGAGGTTTCACGCCTCTCTCCTCGCCAATACAAAAGGTGTATTTCAATGCAAGAGATACATTGGAGAGCATTCATGTAGTTTAGCTTCTTCTAACACATCAAAATTTAGGATGAGAAAATCGTTTTTGAAGGATATATTGGCAGATGATTTACGAGCATCTAAGAAGAAGAAGACTGCTTCTGATGTTACTCCGAATGGAATATGGAGTTGACCTCACGTATAGTCAGGCATACCACAGTTTACAATTCACCAAACAATTTCTTTGGGATGATGACATCAAGTCTTATTCAGATTTTGTTTGGTATAAAGATGCCATTAAACATTACAATCCTGGAACCGTCGTGAATTTTTAGTATGATGGTGTGACTCGTCGGTTCAAAAGGTTTTTCGTGGCCTTTGAAGCTTTTATAACTGGTTTAACAATTACTACCGTCCGATGCTATTTATTGACTGTACCTTTCTCACTGGGAAGTTCAAAGGTGGTCTTATGGTTGCTTGCGGCAAAACTGGTAACCAAGGTGTGATTTTTAACCTTTTACTTTTTTTTTTTCATTTTGTATCCATGAATGTTTAAACTTTTTACTGTTGATTCATTATTATGCATTCATTTTCTTGATTAATGTAGCTAGGTTTCTGACATTCTATATTGAATTTAACTCTCACGAGGGGGCGTAGCCCCTGAGTGAGGTGCGACGTAATAATATATGTAGCTTAGGTTAGTTTAGACTGTTTTTTTTTGCTTGCATTGAAGTACTTTCTTTTAACTACCTCTTATTGGATCAACTGTGACTGTTTATCCAAAACTATGATTGCTTGCACAGATTTTATTGAATCAACTGTGATTGTTGATCCAACTAAAATGGATCAACTTCCACTGTTTATCCAAGTAAAATGGTTTTGCATTGAAATTCATGACTGTTGGATCAACTGTGATTGTTTACACATATTTATTGGATCAACTGTGACTGTTGATCCAAAATTATTTTTGCTTACACAGATTTTATTGAATCAACTATGATTGTTGATCCAACTAAAATGGATCAACTTCCACTATTGATCCAATTGAAATGTATCAACTTTGTTTGTTGACACTAGTTACTCGTCACTTATTTTTGTTTCTGGTTACTTATTTTTGTTTTTTGGTTTTTCTAGGGATCTATCCAGTTGCATTTGAAATTGTTGAAAGTGAAAATTGTGATAGTTGGGAATGGTTCTTAACCAATTTGAAGGGTATTATTCATGAAGATCGTCCACTGACAATCATATCAGATCGTGGAATTGGCCTTTTGAAGCATGTGCCTGTAGTCTTCCCAAAGGCTTTCCATTCCTACTGTTTGTACCATATGAAAGGAAATATTCCTATTCCAAAGGGCATGAGCAGACAAACTGCAGTCAAGTTATTCGAAGAGTGCTACACTACATTAACAAAGGAAAAAATTTATGCTGCTGCGAAGAGTATGAGTAATCTAAAGTTGGATTCAGTGGTTGCTTGGATGATGAAGATTCCATTTGAGAATTGGGCTTCTCATGCATTTCTAGGAGAAAGGTGGGGTGAGAACACATCTAATATTGATGAGAGTTTTAACAACGTCATTAATCATGATAAGGCGCTTCCAGCACTTGAGCTTGTTGATGTTATTCGTGCTAAAGTGATGGAGCAGAATTACAAGAGGTTAGTGGAGTCTAACAATTGGACTACAAGGCTCACTCCTCGTATGCAAGCAAGGTTTAACAAAAGGATAAATGACTGTCGTTCATACAAGTTTCGGAGAGCAAGTGAGAAGGTATTTGAGATCATATCTCCAACAGGGAAGCATACTGTTGACTTGGATTCTAGAACTTGCACCTGCAAATGGTGGCAAAAACATAGCTTTCCTTGCACTCATGCAATGAAAGCAATGTTGCAGATTGGAAATGATGAACCGTACAACTACATCAGCCCTTATTATACTTCTGACTACTATAGAAGGTTGTACTCTCGACCCATTTATCCTATTCCTGACTCTGAGAAGCCACCTAGAATTAATGAAAATGGGTATATTTTGCCTCCCAGCGGTGGTCGAGAACAAGCTGGAAGACCTAAAGGTGTTAGGTACAGGGGTTCTCGTGAAAAGGTGTGGAAGAAGAGGAAGTGTGGCCAGTGTGGGATGCTGACCTTTCACAACCGTCGAACATGTCGCAGAGCTCCTTTGGCTCCTCGTGCACCAACGTTTCGCAAGGAGTCTCATTCCAGGATTATCAACTTCTTGAAGAGGATGTTGTTATGAAGTTCTTGTGGTGTTTATGAACAAACTTGTTTTAGGTTTCTTACCAATTTGGTGTTTCTTTTCCTTTTTTGGTTTGCACTTGTTATTTAATGACATACATTCTTATATGTTGTTATGAATTCTACTGTTTTGTTTCTCAAGTATATGTCAGTTGACAGGTTCAGGTTTATTGATTTTACAGGTTGTTGACACTATTGTGTGGAAACATTGTTCTTGGGTTCCAACCTATTTGGATCAACAATGGTTGTTTATCCAACTTTTTTAGATCAACAATGGTTGTTGATCCAACTTATTTGGATCAATAATGGTTTTTGACACAAAACAAACAAAAAAATTGCATGGTTATATCTGTATTTTCTAGTAAAACTCCTCAAGCTTTGCATACCTGTAACATTCATTCATAATCAGACCAACATAACTGGATCAACAGTGGCTGTTGATCCAACATAACTGGATCAACAGTGGTTGTTGGCACACAAAACAAACAAAAAAATTGCATGGCTCCATCTGTATTTGCTAATAAACTCCTCAAGCTATACATACCTGTAACATTCATCCATAATCAGACAACAAATACATCCATAAATGATCATACAAAACAAATACCTGTAACAAATAATTCATTCATAATGGTTCATAATAATTCAATCAGACCTACAATAAGTTTTACTTACTAAGATAAGTATTTTTAAAACTACAGTTAGATTTTGTTTACAGACCATGAACATACTATGACATCAAGCTCACTCTAATGGTTCAGCTAATGCTTCATCTACTGGATCAACTACTTGTTCAATTGAGTCTTGCAATTGGATTTTTTGTTGAATAGAGTCAGTAGCTGAATCAGGAAGTTGTTCTGGTTTCTTCCATGAACCCAATTCTGACAAGATTCTTGCTGCAATCTTCACTCGCTTCTTTTTCAACTTCTCATCTAAGTTAGCAATTTCAGATAGGTGTTCACAGTTTCCACGCTTCACCAAATTCTTCATGTACATGAAAGTGTGCAATGCACAGTCGCATCCGTCTTGTGCTGGTACAGTGCAATGTGAGAAGCTTGTCTCGATATTACCACCTGTCTCCGGATCTCTGTGGCCCATTTCATTCATCCACTGAGTCAGTGGTACTATCATCACCATATACTGCCATTTGTAATCTGCGTTTCGCCTTGCAGAGTTGTACACTATCCATTTTCCTTTTACCAACGCCAGCACCACCCAATGGTATCCAACACCGTCCTTGTCCGTCAAGCACATTGGTATGATGAGGTATGTGTCTTCAACATTCCCTGTGTAACTGGTCCTCACCTTTTCTGGAACCCCACATCTCTCTACCTTTGCCATATTTTTAGTGGCTAATGCGATCCCCAATATCGGCTGTATCAGTATTTTTAAAGAAATATATTAGTTTTGCATTTTATGGATCATCTACATTACAAACAAAAGCTACATTTGTCAACAACAAAAAATGCAACTGTGATATCGTAACCAGAGAACAACATAAAATGAACAACATATCATATTTGCAATTAAACTCCTAAAGCTATACATACCTGTAACATTCATTCATAATCAGACTAACTTATTTGGATCAACAATGGTTGTTGATCCAACTTATTTGGATCAACAATTGTTGTTGACATACAAAACAAACCAAGATTTTTCGGTTACTTACATAATCATTTGTTGAGAGAATGACGTGGTTCTTGTAATATGGTTTATGCGGCGAATCCATCTTTGCTTTCAGCAAGTTGATGTAGTAATCAACAATCTCAGCATGAATGTTTTGATTATTCAGTAGACACTGTATGAACTTCCCATTGATGACTACCTCGAAATCTTGGTTGCAGAAATAAAAACTGTAAGCTTTCTCGCTGCAAAATAAACAACAGATGAATATGTTATTAAAAAGAGCTAGCATAACCCAAAAAATAACGATGTGAACTGAGTTGTTTGACTTCGAATATGTTATTACATACCATTCAGTTGCATTCTCAAAGAATGGCTCGATGACTTCTCTTTCGCTGTCATTGAATTTTTTCCACAACTTAGTTTTTTTGGCTTCATCAGTTTTGTGGGTTCCGCTGGTGTGTTGTCAATTTGACTGTCGAGAGTGTCGAGGTCAATTGTTTCAATTTGCTTCTGCTTATTTTTTCCTTTTCCACCTTTCCTTTGTCCCCTTTTACACTTAGCAGTAGGTGTTCGACTTCGAAGTTTATACGGCTTTCTCTTCGGCCTTTCTCCCTTCTTCACCCGTTTCACAAGAGAACTGACCTGCGGTTTTTATGATGCTTTTGTACCATCAGATTGTTCCTATGATTCGGTTTACTCTTCAGTTTGCTCCTCAACTGCATCCAAATTAAACAATTTCTTTAATCCTGCGCGTATTGCAGCTCCTTGTGTATTGTCATCCTCTTCACTTTGCTCTTCAACCTCTTCACTTTTCTTTTCAACCTCTTCTGCTTGTTGTGTTTCCTCACGATCTACCTCATCCATTATTGCACCGAAACTCGGTTGTGAGGGAGCTGTTTGCACATTAGCAACAATTTCATAAGGTTTTATTATTGAAAGTGGAGGAGTGTCAAACACAATCAGATCCGCTGGTATGTCATCATTCTTCTTCTCAACAGACGGACTCTTCTCTTCCATTTGTATGTCACCTTTCTCTTCTACTATTCCAGCAGATATTGAAATGTTTTCCACCACCGAATCGAGCTCTGCAACGTTTTCGACAACTGTATTGAGCTCTAAGTCATCAGCTTTCTTTACTTCTCTTCCTGCATGAAATCCTTTCTTCCAACTCTCCTTATTTTTGCTACTTGTTTGTTTTTCCGAATACGTCATTCCACTTTGAAAACCCTTCTGAAAAAACTTATCTTGAGTTCCAAAACTTTCTTGAGTTCCCAAAGTACTTTGAGTTCCCAATGTACTTTGAGTTCCATCTTTAGTTCCCAACGAATCGTTCATTTCTTGAGTGTCTTCATTGTTCATAGCCGCAGAATCATCCATTTCCATGTCTACTCTAGTTTCATTCCCATCTGTTGGTTGATCATTCGCCGCAGATTTCATTTCATCTTGATTACCTTTTCCAGATGATTCGCCTTTTTGTTGCTGTGTGAACAAATCTTTGAATTCCAAACCTTCAAATTCTTTCCCTGTATACACTGGTTTATTTTTATTCAGTGATTCCTGAAAAATACTTTCTTCTTCATGCCATTTCTTTATGTTCTTGTCAATATCAGCAAGTCGCTCTGGTTCTCCATCTTGCAACTGTAGTTTTTCCTTGTTCCTCTCATACAACTCTCTCAAGAATATCGTGCTGTGGACAAACATTTTGATTTGATCCTTGTCCATGTAATGAATCTCATGCCTGTCACAATCAAGAAGGATGTTTTCTTCCTCTAGTTCCTTTATCTTTTTCTTGTTCCAGTTCTCTTGCAGGTGCCGATATGTCAATTAAATAGTTCTCCTCAGCAGACGCTGGGTCAACAAAGTCTTGATGAAACTGCCAAGCATGATCAGCACAAATCAAAATATTGTAGACACTAAAACTGGATCAACATTGGTTGTTGATCCCATTCACATGGATCAACACTAAAATGGGCTGATTAAGTCCCAATATGGAGATTTCTTCAGTGCTTTTGCAAGTATCGGTTTCTTTTTGTTATTTGCATCTTCTACTTCAAATTTTTTGCATAGAAAATTCCCCATATCATCCAATGGTTGGAGACCTCCTTTGATTCTTTTTTCATTTGCTCTCGACTTGCCTGCATACATGAAACTCAAATCATTTTCATTTTCATTTTTGACAATAATCTTTTGTTTTCTCACATTCTACCCATAATATATTTTCACGAGGGGGCGTAGCCCCCGAGTGAGGTGCGACGTATAAATATGTGTAATCACAGTTCATGCTTTTAACTACCTCTTATTGGATCAAATGTGATATTTTACACAGATTTATTGGATCAACTGTGGTTGTTTACACATATTTATTGGATCAACTGTGACTGTTTATCCAAAACTATGATTGATTACACATATTTATTGTATCAACTGTGACTGTTGATCCAAAACTATGATTGCTTACACATATTATTTCATTAAAGAATCAATGTTTTTACCTTTGAGTTGTGCCTCTGGTTTGCTCTCCTCTTGATTCTCTTCATCTGAATTTTGTTGCTCTTCTTCATCGGATTCTGATTCCGATTCTTCTGATTATACCTTCTTGGTTTTCAGCTTTTGTTGTGGTTTTGCTCTCGGCCTTGAACCGCCTACATACATGAAGATCAATCATTGTGTTTTCAATATTTCAAACAACATAGTTAGATATATATACCAACACACATATCATTTTGTTATATCATTTTGCTTTCAGCCTGTTGTTGTAAAAAATATTACAATCTATTTTTTTTACCTTTTACGACTTTCTTCAGTTTGCCCTTTTCTGCTACTTTATGTCTTCTTCCTCCTATTGATCATCTGAATCTTCTTGCTGTAGATGGTGGATTTTCGACAAGGGCCAAAATCGTAGACCCATGATTATACGAACCTCTGATCCAGCAATCACACGTGAGTATCGAGACACGGGTCTCTCATCGAATTCTCTAAAGGAGAGTACTTTCTCTCAGAGTACATGTAGATATGTAGTCTCACGGCTGGACAACGACATATCTCATGAATACTGAACACTTTCAGTGATTATTTCTATATAGTATCACGAGATGGACGACTCCTAGACAGCTTGCTCTGCTAGTATAGAGCGATAACGTCTCCAGGAACAAACAACAAGTTTACCCTGACTATAAAAAGGATATGACTTACCGGCAAGCTCATATCGGGATAATTAATGCTCCTAGAGAGCTTGCTCTGCTAGTATAGAGCCACAAAGTTAATTATTCCTAATTAAGATTAATTCTGTCGTGACATTCACTACTGAATTCCCAGAATAATCTACTATTGCTCATATTCCATGGTCGAATCCACGGCCTGATCCCATGGAATGACAATAACCACTGCTCCTATTCCATGGTCGAATCCACGGCCTGATCCCTTGGAATGGCAATAACAATTGCTCCTATTCCATGGTCGAATCCACGGCCTGATCCCATGGAATGGAAATAACAATTGCTCATATTTCATGGTCGAATCCACGGCATGATCTCATGAAATGGCAATAAACAATTATATTATCTCATTACTCCGATTTCATGATCGAACTGGTCTCATAAATGGTAATAGATAAATCTTAATTACTCTGATTCTTTGGTCGAATCTACGATCCCATATAATGGTAATGCCCGTTTTATTATTCTGAATTTGTAGTCGAATCCTCAGCTGATCCTATGAACTAATAGTAAACATCTATTTATTTTATTAATCAGTTTCATGAATTATTCTCCACTGAATTTCATAAATTAGTAATAAACAATCAACAACCAGGCGTCTGAGCTACCTCTAAGTAAGCCCCAATTCAAATGGTGAAAGTGTATTCAACGACGATACACTAACAGTCACCGCACGAACGAGTATTTAAAAATACAACGAAACGATGAACCTATGTAAAATCGGGAAGAAAATAATAAATAATTAAAAATATTGACCAAGGTGCTGGAAGCACGGACACACGACCGACCGACCGTGTCGTAGTCAATCCCACACCAGTTTTATATTTTTAATGCATTTTTATTATTTTTCATGATTTGATGAAAATTCTCTCATTTTATCAAATCTCCTTCATCCCGAGGAAACTCCTCGGTTTCATGGTTGGCAGGCCCCGGAAGGGTATAGAAATGATGCAATGGAAACGGGCCTACAGTAATACCGCAAGTGCACGGTCGTCAGTTGTAGCTCGTGCAAGTACGGGTCGATCCGCAGAGATCGGGTGTATTTCGGAAATGTGTCTTAGCTAATTGGGTTCCTAGATTTGCTTTAGGCTTAGAAGCCCTTTGGAAGTGTTGGGCTTAATGTACTATTGGGTTTGAATGCCCTTTGAATGGATTGGGCTTAGTGGGTTTGTTAAACATAAAATGAACTGAGCTTGGGCTCAGTTATCTTTAAAGTGCAAATGGGCTTTGAGCCTTTGATTGAGCTTTGGGTTAAGCCCACAGTTGATTTGAATTGGGCCTTCAACCTTAACCCAAACTGGGCTTGGAGCTTTAATGGAATGGGCCTTAGTATTGGTCTTACAGTTGGGCTCAAATTGTGTTCTGGGCTTTTGGGCTTCACTGAGTTTAACTTGGGCTCAAGAATGAAGTGAGCTTTGGGCTGTAGGAACTGTACTTTGGGCTTGAGTGCACAGCAGAGCAGATGCAAGCAGAAGCAGCTGGGCTAACAACAGTGCTGCAACAAAGAATGGCAGCAGGAGAGGAAAGTAGCAGTGCAGCACAAGCAGTGCACAGGGCCAAGATAAGAAGGCAGTACTGCAACAGCAGCTACAGCAGAAGAAGCTGCAGCAGCAACAGAAGTGGTGCAGCAGAATGGAGCTGCAGCAGGAGAAGAAGAAGCAGCTACACAAGTGCTGCACAGCAGAGAATGCAACAACAGGGCAGAAGAGTAAAAGCAATAGGAAAAAGTGACAGAACACCTCAACTATAAGCAAAGAACAATGTAAATTAGCAAAGGGAAAGAACACAGCAACAACAATCAGAAATCAGTGCAAGGTGAACCAAGGCCTAAGGCCAAGGGCAGTGATGTGAAGAAAATAGCAAATGAAAGAAAGAAAACAGTGAACAATGGAATGATTCTAAACATGAAAAAGAGCAAAACAAATCAGTGAAGACAAGAGGATGAATTCAACTGATCATGCCAATTCTTCCTTACAGCAGGTAAAGGTAAGGTTCAAGTCTGCCTTTTACCTAAGGTGTTTCACCAATGGATAGTTGAATCACAACTAATGTGTCAATCCTAAGCACTAAATGTCTGACTAAAGCACAATTAGTCAAAGAATTTGACAATGTCAATAAGGTATGAGTTGTGGTAATATCACATAGTTTTATCCTAACTACAAAGCATACATGATATGCACTGTGAGAGTAAAATGTGGCTTACCTTGATTCAATTTTATCCTAGAACATTTCACACATCTAAGAATGACATGAACAAGACACTAACAGGAACAAGACACTAACAGGAACAATTGAAAATTGCACATTGCACATTAACAGTAACAAGACACTAACAGAAACAAGACACTAACAATGAACAATTGAAATTAGGCTAACCCAAATTGGGTGGAAACTTGGCTAGTCCAAGAACAAGTTTTAACATCTCATACACATCCCCTTTTATACCCAAATTAGCAAATTAGGGTTTACACCCATTTTCCCCAAATCAGAAAATTAGGGCAATTTTAAATTACATAAAATTTGCTTACAATCTCCCAAAATTGGCTCGACCCATGCTTCGGGTATGTCCCCTCTGCTCTTCTGAAGCTTTTCCAGCCCTCAATTGTGTCTTCTCCTCGCTGTTGGTGAAACCCTAGCTTCTCACTGTTCTAGCTTGTAGCACCTAGTTAGATGCTAGAAACGAGACAAGGGAGAGACTTGGGATGGAGTGGTGATGTACGGTGTGGTGTGGTTGTGGTGTAAGCGACAGCGGCAGAGAGTGGAGGTGGTGGAGTTGCAGGCTCTGCAACTGTCGGGTGTTTGTGGTGAACTGGTTTTGGGAAGATGAGAAGGAAGAGCTCGATGGGATTAGGATTAGGGGTTGTTTGGTTGGGAATAGGGTATGTGTTGCTATGGTGTGAGGCAGGATATCAAATTTAGATGTTGGCGAATCTGAGATGTTGGATCATTGGATCTAAGTGGAATCGAACGGATAGATGGAAGGATGTGTGAAGCGACCGTCGGATTCTGAGGTGCAACGAAGTTAACGGCAGAGAAGATGGAGTTAGGTACTGTAGTGTAAGGCGGAATCATCGGGATTTGATGCACAGGCATAGGAGCGACCGTTGGATTCAACTACCATCTAATCTGAAGGCTTGGAATTTCAGCGCTGTGTGTGGTGGCAGAGACTTCCGATTTGATGCTCTATGAAGGAGCGACCGTCGGATGCTTCTGAGAACTGATCTGATGGCTGAGAACGGAGGCGCTTTTGTGTGTAGAAAATGAGGTTGTGCGCACCATTCTTCGCGGCTTCCTTGCGTAATTTCTCCCAGCTTTTCACTACTTTTCTGCTCTTTTCGCTCCGCGACTCATCCGAACTTTATTTATTACCTAAAAATGCAAAATTAATTAATAAAAATATTTATTCTTGAAAACAATGAAAATACAGAATATGGGATAAAATGTAGAATTAATGCGCAAGAGATGAGTTAAATGCCAACAAAAAGGGATAAATATATACAATATTTGGCACTCATCAATGGTATTTTCATAAATTCGTAAAAAATAATATAAAATTAAGGAAAGAAGTGTGGGGCGTGACCATTGGCCAACCGGCCATGCCTTGGTCCAGCTGGCCCCACACCTCACAGTTTTTTATTTTATTATTATTTCTCTAATTTCATGAAAAACTCCTTGATTTCATGGTATTTTGCACAAATCATCAAATAATAATAAAATAAAATGAACTATGAAAACTTGTGGGACCGGGTCCACATGCCCCTTTGTTTTATTATTAGTTTTCCTTGAATTCTTTAAATTCCTTGATTTCATGGTATTTCTCTCAAATTAGGAAAAATTCCCTCAATTCATCAAAAATACATGAAAAATACACAAAAATTAGGGAAACTCGAGGGACCGGGCCCAAGCCGGCCTGCCATGCCTTCCACGGTCCCACACGCCCTTGTTTTTATTATTTTAATATTTTTTGCTTCCTTCAACTCATGAAAACTCCTTGAATTCATGGAAACTCCCTAAATTCATCAAATTTCTCAAAAATTCATGAATTTTCATAAAATCATCAAAATATTATAAAATTAAGAAAAAGGCACCACGGGACCGTGGTCACGACCGGATGACCATGCCTTGACCACGGCGGTCCCACGCCTCCTCCTTCCTTATTTTATAATTATTTTCCATCATCTCATGGTGTTTTCCTCAGTTTCGTCGAAACCCTAATTTTGACATATTTTCTCGAATGGATGCTCAATTGCACGCCAGAAAATATCAAAATTCTCAGGACTGGGATGCGGACGCCTTGGGGACACGAGAACGCTATCTTGACCGACCAAGATTAGCTCTTTGGCTTACATAAGTCGGTCCCATCAAGTTTCACAGTTTTGACCTAATTTGCACAATTCCACGTATTAGGTCCAAGACTCTTCCAAACACTTTGGATTCTCATAAAGTGATCATCAGGCGGTCACGTGACTACCCAGGGCCGGTTTCATGACCCCATGGTCGGTCCCTCATTCCGTCATAATTAATTAGGTTTTTTCACCTAAGGCTCAGACGAGCATTTTCGAATAAATGATTGAACCAACATTTAATCATTCTTTCACCAACAAATCGTCAACTCTTCAGGAGTACTTTGTATTTGCTCACGTGAGCATATGGACACTACATGGTGGATCCACGGTCCCATGTAGTCGCTCCCTCCTTCGTCCCATGGTTAAACTTCTTACGAATCATCAATTGATCAAATTAGGGTTTCTGAATCCAAGGATCATCATTACAGATTCCAACCTTAATAATTTTACGACGACCTCATGGTCATTAATTTTATTAATTATGCTCGGTTCAACGACCAGTATTCTAATTAATATTTTTGGTACGCTGCCAATAATCCATCAGATGAGCAACACATGCTCAGACGATCAAATATTCAACAATTCATCACATGAGCAACACTTGCTCAGATGATAAATATTTGCTCAAACCAAGGAATATTGGTTCAACAATCAATATTCAACGATCCATCGAATGAGCAATACTTGCTCACTTCATCGTAAGAACTATACCTCTGTCTCATGACATGTTCAATTCATGAGTTTCAGAACATCATGTTCAACTCAGCAACTACATGGACTCATCGTCCCATCAAACCATGAAGTTATCAATTGACTAACAAACCACGAGACGTCAATCGTGTCATTTTGGGGGATATCACTTAGGGTTTTGGTTTGGCGGTCTACAACACGTTTGTTCAAACACACGATGTAATGTGAGCAAGTCGTGCAATCAGTTGAAGGAATTCACGAGGTAGTGGGTGGAAAATCGACCAAGTCTCCACACGTTAAGCAACTGGTTTCAAACACGATCTCCACTTCCCCACTCCTTGATTCCTTCAACTGACACACTTCATGGGATCATGGTGTCTACAATTCCAGCAATATAAATAAGTCTCTGAATCATGATTGAAAAACACAGAACAAGAATCTCACGTCTCATCGAAAACACGAGATCATCAACTCATCAATTGAGCAATCACTCTCAATTGAGCAATTTCGATCATTCAGAACTTATCATATTCAGAATTTGCAACACACCCACAATCTTTGATTACCATTGGTTCCACACATTTCTCAGCTTCCCTCCTACAGATCAACCCATCCACTCTTGTGACCGAATTTACTCTGGAACGGTCATTGTCTTGATTTAGGCTGGAGTACTACAGATTGATCTCTCGAATCTAAAGCACCCCCTTTGCAGCGGTGCATCTGTTCGAGGTTTAACATTCGCTGGAGTCTCCTCCGTACGGTCGTCTCCTCAATTCCTTAAAAACCAGCAAATCATTTTTCCCCATCTACAGTGAGAGATCATTCTCTCGGTTGCAATCTCAATTCTCACAAGGATGGACGGTCTTAGGTCTGCCAATCCGGGTTTAAAACCCGATCCTAATATCACAAGCTCTAGTGGTACCTCTAACACCACTTCTCCGACGCAACCTGCTACGATTACTCCTCCGAGCACTGGTGCTCCAGTGATCACCCTGCAAGCGGTGACACTGGCGCCATAAACAATCTACTCTTCGGTTGATCTCCTGAAGAAACCAGAGAAAATCAGCCTACCATTGTTGATCTCATGAAGGTTCAGACTGACGTGGCTGCAGCACAGAAAGAGTTGTGTACGTATGTCAAAACTCTCACAGACAAGCTTGCGTCTGAACGAACTCAGCCTCAGCGCGAGAAAGGAAAAGTTAAAGAAACATCTTCAACTGATGATCCTGAAATCTCTCCCATCCATGTTGTACATGATGAAGAATTCTGCAACGCTGCAAATGACTCTCCAGCAATGGAACCTGCAAGTTTCATCACTCGTGAACACCTGGAGCACTCTTTTGAGGATCGATGAAAATACAAGACATCATTTGTCCATCTTCGCCAACCTCCATATCATGATGCCAATACTCAAAAACATATTTCTCGATTTCTGGAATTATTGGGCGAACACGAGCACAACCATGTTGTCTGTCTGAAGGAATTTTCAAAGTCTCTGACAGACAGAGCATACACCTGGTACAACAACATCGCACCAGGAAGTATCACCGATTTAGGATAGATGATTAATGGTTTCTACAGAAAATACTTCTTCGTGTCAGAGCAAGTCACTCTCTCTGATATAGGAAGGATGTTTCAGAGGAGCAACGAACATCTTGATGATTATGTGAAAAGGTTCAGAGTTCAAGCCTTGGACTGCCACGACCCAACGTCACATCTCAGCAACTAGTAGACTTGTGCATCAACAGAATGATACCGGTCTACAGAGCCTTATTGGAAAACCTCCGGTTCCATGCTTTATCAGAGTTTTATGAAGCAGCCAAACGATCCGCGACTACTGCACCTGCTTTCCTGAAAAGCAAAGTCTGCAAGATCGAAGAACCTTGAATCAGCCGACGCCTAGTCAGCAATCAGTGCAATCTCCAGCCTTCTACAAACATTGTTGCTGAAAGAAGTGAAAGGAAATCCTAGACACGACATCATATCGCTTCTCCAACATCCCAGACTCCTCTAAAGGCGCAAAAGATAACCAACCTTGAAATGCACAAACCTCGACCCGACATCAAAGAACGGGGAAATGATCGGGGACTCAAACTGCCATCTTCCAACTGAAGAAGTGATCGAGTTACTGGAATTCTAGGTTTAAGATGATGCAATCTACTGTTCATCATAGAGGGCCAACTGAAGGAAAAATGGAGAATCCCAGGTACCACCGTCTTCATAGACTCATCAATCATCCAACAAGTAACTGCAACATATAAGGTGGATCCACCATGGCTTCAACTGGGGAATGAAGGAGTACACAAGAATCCTCTCTTAATCGGAACCTTTACACTCTCCGAACAACCAGTCGAAGAAGTAGTTCAATCGTTGATCGAGCATATCTGTGAATTGCTCTATTCATCAAAGGCACAAAGGAAATACAAGTGATAGAAGACGGAGAACAGTGAAACTGAAACTGAAAATGAAAAAGTTTAATGTGTCTGATCTAGTATAATGTGGAATATATAGGGGGCATTTTAGTAATCTAATAAATTCGTATTTTAATTCCTAAAAATGGTAGGGATATATTTATTTTAGGGAAGGATATATTTGTTGGCTTCTAAAAGTAGGGACATATAAATAATGTACCCCCAAACCAATGCCTCATGATTTAGTAACATCATGATAAGATCTGTATTAATAGATAGACACACATATTTAAAGGTAACCGATGTATGTTACAACCATTTTACCTTGTCTCTCTTCTTTGCATAGGAACATTCTTGGGCATTTGTTTTTTTATAAGTTTTTTTACATCTAAGAGTGATCTTTTCAGGGGAAGAGTCACTATTCTAAAATACCGCTTCCCACCTTTCCTGCCAAATACACCAAGAGACAACTGCTCTCTTAATAAGATCATGTTTAGTATAAAGAATTGTTGTTGACTCTCAGACCAACTACAAATCCAGTCCACCAGTTTCGTAGTATTATTAGTTGTCCAACCAATAATTCTGAACCAAATTGCTCTAGGCAAATTACAGTTCATGACGATACAAGGTGGAGTCTTAGAATATTGAGCACACAATGGACAAGTATTATCCATATTGTTTATAATTCTAACAAGCTGATCATTTTAAAAAGAATATTATACATAAAATTCCATAGAAACTGGCGGATTATTGGAAGCATTGAGAGTCTCCATAGAGTTTTATAAATATTTACGTTCTTTGTCCCATAAACCCATTATGTTGATTTTCCTCATTCATCTTTTTGTAGCATGACTTAGAAGAAAAGGTACCGCTTTTCTCAAGTGTTCATATCTATTTGTCTTCATGTTCTCTATGAATTGTGATATTGAGAATATACCTTACGGTGTAGACTCAAGGAGAGTTTTAATATTGTAAATACTTTTATGTGTAGAAATTAAAAATATATCAAATAAGTTTTAAATAACTCATCAGAATTTCGTAAATTTTTTGTGTTTGAAAATATTTTTGTGATATTTATGCACTAAATAAAAATTAGACCAATAAACGTTTGTTTATTTTTTATTTTGACAACATGCGACAAGCTAATTTCGAGATAAAAAAAGACTTGTATTGAGTGGAGCCAACTGCTTGAGCCGATGTGTTTTGGCTATATCATTTGAGATTAATGTATTTTTAATATATTTTTTAAAATTACTACATGGTTTTAAAATAAGAAATACAGATACTTGTACTGTTGCGAAGTATCAAATTGGGACATTTTTGGTACGCCGACCGGATAACAAGGTAGAGCCGGCTTAAAGCATGAGTGTGCAACACTGTCTCCCAAACCCATTTTTGGCCACTTTAGCTCATTTTAACTATTTTAGTCCATTTTTGCATCCTCCAATGTGCCATATTGGTACTTCCCTACCCTTTCTTCAAAATCGGCTCCTCCCCTGTAGAATAAGGCCAAAAATTTCTTTTCCTTTCCCGTTACATTTAATAATAGTTTTATTTTTCTTTTCTAAAAAAAAGAACACCAACAGAAATTCACATATATAAAAGAAATCTGGATTCATCGAGAAAATATAATTTTTATACTTAGTTACAATGACTCATGAGAAATTACGGCAGCTAGAGGCTCGATACCAGGGTTATCCGCTTTTTAGTCATTTTTATCCCAAAGTACACTATATTTTTTTATCACGACATGCATTCCTTAATTTTTATTACTCAGTTGCAAAAAAACTCGGTATTAATATCTTTTTGTTGCGTTGCTTTATTGTTTTCATTGATTTCAGCTTTTCGAGTTGAAGACTCACTCATAATCATCTGCGAGTTTTTTTGCGGTGGCTTCTTGCCCTCTCCCGTGGGAGGAGTAGTAGTTTTTTTCGCTGCATCTTTGAATACTAAAGAACACAAAATTTCATAAAGCATAATTAGCATATATATAGCTTATTCTAAAAAGTTTTTATGTTTCTTTTTCTTTTGCTAGATTTAAAACAAACGACTTATGTGTTATGACACTGTAAAATTAATTTACCGCTAATGTTTGTGGCATTTGAGGTTGAATGAAATGAAAGTCCTACAAGTGAAAATGACTGTCATTTTACCGAACTTGTACTTGTAGGTAGAGGAGTTTCCTTATAAAAAAGACTTACGAGAAAAAAAAAGTAGCATAATCGAATTGGAGACAATTTTCTTTAACAAGTTTCTAGACATTTCAGTCTCATCACTTGTAATGACAGGTTAGACAACCTCTTATGCTTAGCTCTAAATATTCATATACACCAAAACATCTTAACCAAATAAATCAGAAAACAGAAAAAACATTAAGGAAAATAAGATATTTACCTAATGGTTCTGTTTTGATTGGTTCGTGTGAGAGTGTTGGGTTTAAGACCTAAAGTACTTGTTGTAGCGAAGGCAGTTATCTTAATTGAAGCCATTAATTGTTTGAGCTAGGGAGGATGTAAATAGAAAAGCTTTACAAACTTAAGTTCAAGAACATGCTCAAACTTTTCTTTATTCGCTTTTCATTAAAATCAAGTATGATGTTTCTCTAAATACCCAAACAATCTGTGAAGTGTGAACTGTGAAGGTAGTCTTTAGAAAGTCAGTACTATACAGTTCATCCTCCAGAGTCCTGACTCTGGCTTGTAAACTTGTGTTTGAATTATTAATCACTTTATGTATTATAATAAGGGAAAAATACGGTTTAGCCCAAAGACGCGTCAAAAAATACGAATTGGTTCATCCTGAATTAACTAGGTACAATTTAGTCCAAAATACATTTAAAATATATTTTTGTTATAGGGAAAGCTAATTTGTTTAGGGGGACAACACTTTAAGGGGAAAACTACTATTATTGTTGTGTGTTTAGTGGGAAATATTTACCGAAATTGATTTTCAAAATTTATTTTGTATTACAAAATTACCCTTTAACCAAACCCATATGAGCCATATCCACCGGACTGTAACAGCCGATAAAAGACAATTCGTTTCACCCAATGAGGAAACAAAACACAGGTATTTTCATGGCCTAAATTTTAGTTTGTCAACGAATCCGTCGTCTCATTTTCTATCTCTTTCGACATGTTCAGTAGCTCTTTTACAAATTGTTTTAGTATAACTCTTATTTGTTTTATTGTTCATCTTCCTTAAATTAAAACAGCTCTTTCTGAATTTAATCCCATTTAGTCCATTGAGGAACGCATTTTAAAGTTTGGGTACGAAAAAAAAGTTTGGTTTTTGAAATTTTATTGACATGCATGTGAATTTTTGTATATATGCACGATGGGTGTTCGATAAAATGTTTTTTTTTTTCCTTGCAAACACGTTTTTTTTGCTCATACGATCATACAATCATGTTTCTTCATCAACGGCATCAGCTAAAAAAAGACAGTGGAAACTCTTGAAAGATTCGAAATACATACATAAATTTTGCCGAAAAGTTTCAATTCTCATGAAGAATTCGAGTCATGGTAAGCATCAAATATATATCCATTTGTTCTCTTGATTCGGACCCTGCTTGACATTTGAAACTCTATACTATTTAAGGAGTATATTGAGATTTTTCCACACGGTCAATTAGAGAATTTGGAGATACATATCGCAACGATGCAATCCCGGATCTTGCTTATACGCTTACTTAGCTTCTTATAAATTATTAATTTGTTTGACCTATGTAATTTTGTTTGATGCATTTGTTGCCGATCTTAACAAATTCATAGTTTTCTTGTTATGGTGCAAAAATAAATTTTCATCTTGATTGTGATGAGAAGATTCATAGATTCTCTTGTTATCGTTTGTGCTTGTATAGTTTGTATTTGACAAAAATAATAGATTTTCATCTTCTAAGATTGATGTGCAATCGCTTCAATAAGTATCTTCATCATTCATGTTATTTTTTCAGAGAAAACTTCATGGAGGAACGAACAATAGGATTAATCGTGAAAATGATTTAGGGTTAAACATACTTATACGCAATAGATTAGGGTTAAACAATAATAAGAATAAGATTAGGTGAAGTTGAGGACAAAACTGTAAATTTCGGAGTTTTGTTAAGGGGAAAGATAATTTTTCACTCCTCCCCTTTAATTACCAGAAGTCAATATAAATAGACCGTAGTCAAACCATTTTAGCTTTCCCCCTAAATAAATCAGCTTTCCCTATAACAAAAATCTTAAAATATGGAAAATACACAAGTAACCTTTCTGATTTATAATTTAGTCTAAATGTTTACAGTTTAGTCCAACAACTTTAAATAATATAAAATTTGTTAGAGCATTGCTCGGTCGAACTCGCATGCATTGCTATCTCAAGCATGTTTGTCAATGTTAGTGATCAAAACTATAAGTCTTGATTTCTAGCCTACATAGCTAAAGGTCTCTGACTAGGATATAAATTGTAATTGAGCTCAAGAACTCCATGGCAATCATCATACAAGACGAAGGACTACTCAAGGAACTGGTGGATCTTCATCGACTAAAAGGCATGTGGAGACTTGAACTTATCTGTCACTCAAAAGTATATCTATTCTATCTCCTGCTCTTGAGACAAAATTCGTTTTGATATATAGACTTTCATTATGCACATTTTCTATTTTGAGACGAGTTTATCTCGCCTATCTATTTCTCGAAATATGTGTTGGTAAGCTTTCGCTTCAGCTGAATTCATCTTTACCTAGTGACGAAAGTCATGTTATGTTTCAATCACTTTGAAAATTGCTCTGATGAAAAATGGTCTGTGAATAACGACTATATCCGTCCTCTGAAAATGTTTCAATGATTGAAATGAGAGTTTAGATTACATAACCATTGGTAGGATATAAGCATTGTTGTGGAAACACATATATGTATAAGTCCTTATTCATTGAACCAAAGTTTGCGAACTTTGTTGATCAAGAGAAATGGAAGTGGCGTGAGCGTAGTCCGCGAACTAAGTCCGCGAACTGGCGGAAGTTCTCTACCCGAGAATTTCTGCTGGAGTTTGTGAACTCCTTCCATGAGCTTAAGTCCGCGAACCCAGTCCACGAACTTGAGCAGGTTATATCTAAAACCGGTTGTTCTTGAACTCATGTTTATTCAAAATAAAGGAATGCTTTTGCAAACAGTGGCTATAAAGTTCATGAACCGATTCGAGTGAATCAAACAGTTTTTGCTTCGATTGTGTCTTGTGTAGTTACATAAGATCTAAGCAATTGAACTACTCTCTAACTAGTTTATTTGAGTCATTTGAACTAGTTATGGTGAAGAAGAATATGGCTGATATGAAAGTAATCATATGGCTAACCATTTGGTCAACTATTGTTGAACCAACAAATGTTAATGTTTGGGAACGGTTCGTAAACCCAAAATTGGACATTTCATTTGTGTGTAACAAGCTAAGTTTTCAATCCAACTGTTGAGAAATATTAGCTTGAATCTAATCAGGTTTTCATCTAACGATGAATATTGAATGCTTTGTTACCAAGCTAACATTGATTGCAAACCCTGATTTGAAAATTATAAAAAGGGAGAACTCTAGCAACTGGGAAACCTAATCCCCACACCTTACGTGTGATACTATTTGCATAGCTAGAGTCGATTCTCCTTTAACCTTTGGTTTCTTCTTCTAAACCAGGTTAATGACTTCAAGACTTCATTGGGATTATGAAGCCAGGCCGATACTACTTTTCTTGTAGTTGTGTGATCTGATCTTGTTGTTTCTATCGTACGAGTACAATTGAAATAATTGGCTTCAGATTTTATATTTCTGATAGGCAAGATAGAAAAGTAATCACAAACACTTCGTCTCATCGTTTGTGATTCCACAATATCTTTTTTCACTGCGTCGATTAAGATTATTGTGAGGTGATCAATAATACTAGGATGTTCTTCGGGAATATAAGACCGGTTTATTGATTGGTTCTTGTTCACCTTGATTTATCAAAGGACAGAACAAAACTCGTAGGTATATTCGTGGGAGACGGATTTATCTATTACCGTAGACTTTTCTGTGTGATACAGATTTGTTTATTAAAGTCTTCGACTTTGGGTCGTAGCAACTCTTAGTTATGGGTGAGATCATCTAAGGGAATCAAGTACATAGCATCCTGCTGGGATTAGAGGCGTAGGAGCATAACTTTACCTTGGATCAGTGTTAGATTGATTGGGGTTCAACTACAATCCAGACCGAAGTTAATTTGGAGTAGGCTAGTGTATGTAGCGGCTTAATACAGTGTGTGTTCAATCTGGACTAGGTCCCGGGGGTTTTCTGCATTTGCGGTTTCCTCGTTAACAAAATTCTGGTGTCTGTGTTATTTCTATTCCGCATTATATTTGTTTATATAATTGAAATATCACAGGTTGTGCGTTGTTCAATCAATTAGAATATCCGACCTTTTGGTTGTTGATTTAAATTGATTGACACTTGGATATTGGTATTTGTTACCATACAAGTTATCTCTCTTTGATAAAAAAAACTCGCAGATTTCTATTTTCTTGAGTAAAGATCAAATCGAGAGATTGAGATATAAACTCTTTGATATACTTTTTATCTAGATTGAGTTTGACTGTCTAGTTGATTCTCTAGAAAGTATATTGGAGTTTGTCCATACAGATTTCTAATCGAATTGTTGGGTGTGGTTGTTATACCCCGATTTTTCATTTGGTATCAGAGCAGGCAAACACGTTTAAGACCTTACAAGTCTGTGTTTGTAGCGATTTGACTCTATGGACAGAGGTTCTATCTCAATATACGTACCACCAGTCATCGATGGAGGAAATAACCTCAACACCCTCTCCAAAAATACCTCTCTTGGAAAGGTAAAAATACTTGATCCAAATTCTGTTCAAACTCTTGCATTCAATGCTGTTTCTGATACAAGTGAAACCTCTAACTTGTCTTGGGCTGATGAATGCTGTTCAAATAGTGATGGTTCGACAAACCATTGATAACAGAAAGGATCAAGGATTTTGTAAAGAGAAGCATGAGATGTGATAAACATCCTCTGTCAGCCTTTGCTGCTAATGATTTTGAGAAAGAAAAATCTTTAAGTGTCAACATTTTGAATACATCTGATGGACGTGATGAACCCACAACTCTCGCAGCAGATTCGTCCACATACTCAAAGTCTGATTCAGAAATTGAGTCTGACACAGAAATTTTTGAATTCTTGAATAAAGAGGTTCTTCAAGATAATCTTCAATTAAAAGCTTCATTGAAGAAATTAGAATCATTAATCCAGGTGAAAGATCTTGAGATAGACTGTCTCAATGATAAACTCACCAGAACCATTGTTCTAAATGAAAAAGAGATTAATACTCTCAAAGATGATCTACAACGATTGTCTGGAAGTTCTGACAAAATCTCAGCAATGTTATTTGGGCAGAAATCCTTTGGAAACACAAATGGTTTAGGATTTAAAAGCAATACTGCAAGTATTGTCAACCCTGTTTCGAAATGTCATGGGAAATTAAAGGTTGACAGTTGTGATAAACAGAAGGAACTTCAACAAGACAAAGGATCCTCGATTTGTTCGTTTTGTAGAAATGTGAATCATGTTCAAAGCTCGTGTTGGAGGTTCAAGAGAAACAACAAAAGAATGTCCAGCCTGCAAAAGAACATGCAAAAGATGAATCTGGATAATCAACATAGGTCTCATAAAACCAATGCTTCCAGAATCAGAAGAGGTAGGAAACCTGCTTATACAACAAACCTTGGTAAATCACTAAGTGATAAACAAGAGGAGCGTTTAGCTCACAACATCTTTGTCTAGTCCCAGAGACGTTCGCATCCTCATTTTTAACTTGAGAAATTGAGGCTTTGCATCTTTGTGGCTCAAGTATTGTATTTATTTTTGTTAAAAATATATATTCTCCTAACAATATAGATATTGAATCTTTAAACAATGGAAGACTTATTCTTCTAGGGTTTAGACGTTCACAAGTCTATTTATTTCATTTGTAGACTCCTTTCTTTTTTTCCTAGAGAGATGCAGTCGAAGCAATCAACGTGTATCTGTGTAAAGGAATCTCTTCCTCAAGGGTAAAGAAAGTGAAGACTACAAATTGTGGAGAAGGTTCTTCCTCTAACTACATTTTGTCTTTTTATCATCACGATGATAACTTCAGGGGTTTGGTGAAAGATTTCATCAACAAACGAAGCAATTTAAAATCTCAAATTATTTCATCTTTAGAAGAGATAGCTCACTATGAACAAATTTTGTATCTAACCAAGAACACCTTGCGTGAGCTAAAAAGAGAACTTAGTGAGTTGAATGATATTTCGAAGATTTGGAGGAATTGAACGATCCCATAATCAATGGGTTTTTCAATAATGAGAAGGAATTCTCAGTAGAGGCTCTGAGAAGGATCTACAACGATTAGTAAGTCTTCGGATGAGAATTTTATGTTGTTGTTTTTATTAGAAGAATAACTAGAGTTTGGAATAGCCATTATTGTGATTACACATAGCCATGTCCAACGTTTTCATCTTCATGTTTTTAGATTTATTGGTTTAAATTCTAAACTTGTTTGGAAGATGATTTTTGCAGTATTAATCTTTATGGTTTTATATATTGCAATATTGTTATGGGATTTCTGTGTTTACGTCCGTGAACTTGACCATCCCATATCTTGTCAAAAGTAAAGTCTTTCGTAAGTCGATATGCATGTATTGATAAAAGAATGAATGGAATTTTGACAAATACAAAAGTTAAGCCTATATTGTCAATCTTTGATGGAAGATAGGTTAAAATCTTTTGTTTGCAAGGATTATGTCTATTGTATGTCACTGTGCAAATAGTGATGGAAAATAGAATGAATCCTTGTGTATTCCACAGTAATTGATCTTCCTTGATCCGTATTTTATGTATTACTGTGAGGCTCCGTAAAGTGTCTTATGTTGAGCATTAAACAACCAAGTTGATTATTTTTGATTAGCTATGTTGTTGTTCCGTAAGGTACTTTATGTCGAGCATTTTTCAACTAAGTTAATCATCTTGTTTGGTTATTTAGTTGTTGCTCCGTAAGTTCTCTTATGTCGAGCATGACCAATTAAATTAATTACTTTTGTGATTATATTTGTTGTGTATTTCAATTAGATTAATTACGGGTTCACTTATGTTTGAGCATTTGTCGATTAAATTAATCATGGGTTCTCTTGTGGTTAATTTAATTGAACTTTTTGGATTCAAATTCATACTTGTATGTGATTTGTTATGTCCAAAGAAATCCTTCTTTTCTTTCGAAATTAAGGTCGCTCTTGTTGTTCTTTCGGGAATGACATTTAATGGGGGAGAGTTCTTCTGAACTTGCGCTTAATTGTCATATCTTTGTGGGGAGTGCGGCTGTGGAATATTATAGGGGTTATCTTGTATCTTTATAAACTCCTTCATGAATGCATTTAGCTTCGGATTTATGATTGCATCTAAAGAACAAGATGATATTTTTGCTTTCTTTTGCTCAAGAAATGTCTCTTTCAGAAATTTCATTAGGATCCCGTTCTTGTACCTTTGCCAATTTTATTGACAAAAAGGGGGAGAATTAATATGTTGTTCACACTACAAATACATATGGTTTTAGGATCATTATGTAAGGGGGAATGGTTTCCATGTGAGATGAGTATTGACTAAGGGGGAGTGATACATATCACCATAGTATTGTTTTTGAAGTTGTGATACAATTGGACTTTGACGCTGTGTAATGATACTATGACAATGTATAACAATGATTGAGAACTATTGTTTTCTTATTATTATAGCTATGGATTTTCAACAACGATGATGCTAAACTTACAACCTTTGGGATCATTGGAGTACTTGGAAGTGACGAAGATTTCGAGTAATGTTGAAGATTAGGCATGTGGAATAGGAGATACAAAAGTTAATTTATTTATTTTTTTGTATTTCATATGTATTAATAGTTTTTCCACTAAAATTGACAAAGGGGGAGATTGTTAGAGCATTGCTCGGTCGAACTCGCATGCGTTGCTATCTCAAGCATGTTTGTCAATGTTAATGATCAAAACTACAAGTCTTGATTTCTAGACTACATAGCTAAAGGTCTCGTACTAGGATAGAAAGTGTAGTTGAGCTCAAGAACTCCATGGAAATCATCATACAAGACGAAGGACTACTTAAGGAACTGGTGGATCTTCATCGACTAAAAGGTATGTGGAGACTTGAACTTATCTGTCACTCAAAAGTCTATTTATTATATCTCCTACTCTTGAGACAAAAGTCGTTTTGATATATAGACTTTCATTATGCATATTTGCTATTGCGAGCCGAGTTTATCTCGCCTATCTATTTCTCGAAATATGTGTTGGTAAGCTTTCGCTTTAGCTGAATTCATCTTTACCGAGTAATGAAAGTCATGTTATATTTCAATCACTTTGAAAATTTCTCTGACGAAAAATGGTCTGTGAATAACGGCTATATCCTCCTCTGAGAATGTTTCAATGATTGAAATGAGAGTTTAGATTACATAACCATTAGTAGGATATAAGCATTGTTGTGGAAACACATATATGTATAAGTCCTTATTCCTTGAACCAAAGTTTGCGAACTTTGTTGATCAAGAGAAATGGAAGTGGCGTGAGCCAAGTCCGCGAACTGGCGGAAGTTCTCGACCCGAGAATTTCTGCTGGAGTTTGTGAACTCCTTCCATGAGATTAAGTCCGCGAACCCAGTCCGCGAACTTGAGAAGGTTATATCTAAAACCGGTTGTTCTTGAACTCATGTTTATTTAAACTAAGGAATGCTTTTGCGAACTGTGGCTATAAAGTTCATGAACCGATTCGAGTGAATCAAACAGTTTTTGCTTCGATTGTGTCTTGTGTAGTTACATAAGATCTAAGCAATTGAACAACTCTCTAACTAGTTCATTTGAGTTATTTGAACTAGTTATGGTGAAGAATATGGTTGATATGAAAGTAATCATATGGCTAACCATTTAGTTAACTATTGTTGAACCAACAAATGTTAATGTTTGGGAACGGTTCGTAAACCCAAAATTGGACATTTCATTTGTGTGTAACAAGCTAAGTTTTTGATCCAACGGTTGAGATTTATTAGCTTGAATCTAATCAGGTTTTCATCTAACGGTGAATATTAAATGCTTTGTTACCAAGCTAACATTGATTGCAAACCCTGATTTGAAAACTATATAAGGGAGAACACTAGCAACTGGGAAACTTAATCCCCACACCTTACGTGTGATACTAGTTGCATAGCTAGAGTCGATTCTCCTTTAACCTTTGGTTTCTTATTCTAAACTAGATTAACGACTTAAAGACTTCATTGGGATTGTGAATCCATACCGATACTACTTTTCTTGTAGATGTGTGATCGGATCTTGTTGTTTCTATCGTACGAGTACAATTGAAATAATTGGCTTGAGATTTTATATCTCCGATACACAAGATAGAAAAGTAATCACAAACACTTCGTCTCATCGTTTGTGATTCCACAATATCTTTATTCACTACGTCGATTAAGTTTATTGTGAGGTGATAAATAATACTAGGATGTTCTTCGGGAATATAAGACCGGTTTATTGATTGGTTCCTATTCACCTTGATTTATCAAAAGACGGAACAAAACTCGTAGGTATATTCGTGGGAGATGGATTTGTCTATTACCGTAGACTTTTCTGTGTGATACAGATTTGTTTATTAAAGTCTTCCACTTTGGGTCGTAACAACTCTTAGTTGTGGGTGAGATCAGCTAAGGGAATCAAGTACGTAGCATCCTGCTGGGATCAAAGGCGTAGGAGCATAATTGTACCTTGGATCAGTGTGAGACTGATTGAGGTTCAACTACAGTCCATACCGAAGTTAATTTGGAGTAGGATAGTGTCTGTAGCGGCTTAATACAGTGTGTGTTCAATCTAGACTAGGTCCCGGGGGTTTTCTGCATTTGCGGTTTCCTCGTTAACAAAATTCTGGTGTCTGTGTTATTTCTATTCCACATCATATTTGTTTATATAATTGAAATATCCAAGGTTGTGCGTTGTTCAATCAATTAGAATATCCGACCTTTTGGTTGTTGATTTAAATTGATTGACACTTGGATATTGGTCTTTGCTACCATCCAAGTTATCTCTCTTTGATAAAAACTCGCAAATTTCTATTTGCTTGAGTAAAGATCAAATCGAGAGATTGAGATATAAACTCTTTGATATAATTTTTATCTAGATTGAGTCTGACTGTCTAGTTGATTCTCTAGAAAGTATATTGGAGTTTTTCCATACAGATTGCTAATCGAATTGTTGGGTGTGGTTGTTATACCCCCGCTTTTTCAAAATTAATTAAAAAATTATTTATCTTTTGAACCGCTTGTCCAAAATTCACTAACTTTATATATTTGGAAAGCTCTTTCCGAGATCTACAAAAAGAGTACCCATATGGCTATATAGTTTTCAGATTAAAAAAAAATTGCTTTGTTATTTGATGTGTACAAAAAAGTACACATGCACAGAATTTTCAAGAGTTACCTGTCATTTTTCACATGTGCACCACTTTGTCCACACCTACAAAAATATGCATGATTGGTCAATCATATCCACCATTAGACCTACTTTTCATGAGAATTACACTGGTGCACCAATATGTACACCCTGCAAAACATGCGCGAGACTGTTTATTCATTACCACAAACAAATTTACTTTTTCATGGAAAAATACACTTGTGCATCAATATGTACACCCCTTAAAAACATGCATAAAATCGATCATTCATAACCACGTCCTAACCTTTTTTTTCAAAGGAATTACATTGGGGCACCAATATGTACACCCTCACAAACATGCATAAAATCGATCATTCATAGCTACACACAAACCTACTTTTTCATGGGAATTACACATGTGCACTAATATGTACACCTCTACAAAACATGCATAAAATCAACAATTCATACCCCACACGTCGACTTATTTTTCATGGAAAATATATGATGCATCATGGAACAAATCAACCATATGCGCCTACAAACAAATTTATTTCATGGATTTACACAGGTGCATTAGTATGTATGAACCTACACATATTGTATAAACATATCATGGAAACTCATATGGATTTGAACCATCAACCTCCGCAAACCTAGTGATAGGCTTGGGCGCTCTACCATTTTGATCTTGTGAGTCCCTAAATTAGATGCATAAAACCAAGACAAATTGATGTCAAAGGTATATCAAGGTATAATAAAGTTCTCTATCATAATCAACATATGTACAACGATGTACACATTAACAAGCAACATGTGTATAATTATGTACACATTAAGAATCAACATGTGTACAACTATGAACACATTAAAAATATGGAACTGGGCCTTCATTAACTTACATATGCTTAGCAATTCCTACATACAGAAACATGACAGTTGGTTGATAAATGGATTTTGAAAAACTTCTAAGAACCTAAAGATTATTTCCAAATTGGTCAAGTGAGTACAGGATAGGATATTGGTCGCTAAGAAAGAAACTTTCTCATCAGAAGAATGTCCAGTAGAAAACATACCTAGCAGCGAACTTTTACTATTAAAAATTTTTAGCAGCCTTTTTGGGTGATTCCACCATCCTCACATATAGGTAACTTGAATTAGGTCCAACCTCCGCAAACTAACAAAATATGAGCTGATAGAACCTATTTAGAATACATGAAATTAGAAGAATATTTTACCTGAAGCAACGACAATGTAAGTAAACAAAAACTCAACGTAACATAGTTGTATTTACATGAAAATAAAAAAGATAGGGTAATCTAAAGTGATATTCAGCCTTTAAAATCTATAATTATAGTAGATGAAGATATGCCTGAGGTGCGAGAATTTAGACCAGCAAGCAGTATAATTTATACCCAAAATGTAAGAATCTATATTATAGAACTTCTCACATTGAGATTAAGAATCTGGGGACTAACGATGATGGTATATGAAGGTATTTTTCCTATAAAGGTTACATAGTAAGTTAATTCTTAATATTATAGAAAATCCTTCATGTGTAGAACTATGTGTAAATTACCGATCAACAGGTGTCACAATTATGTGCACATTGAAAATCAATATGTGTACAATTATGTACACACGGGTAAGAAGACAAAAAAAACGTTTCATAGGTACCGTATGATTTTTGAGCTTCTTCCAAACATTACATCGATGCTCTGTCATATTTCCTGCAAAGTTTTGACCCAGTGGTCATTCAGTTATTCAGAATAACGTAGTTTTAACTAGTGCAAGAAAATTTTGGTAGTTAATAGAATACTAGCACCAATGAAGTACATAAATAAGCAGTATACCTAGAACTGGATAAATCTCATATCTTAAACTCATCTTTCTCCATATCATATCCACAATTCACAACACAGTGACCTAAAACATCCAAGTATGGCTAACATCGTTCATAACATTTTTAGTCACAACTAAGAAGCTATGTGTATGCAAAATATGATTAAAATGTCCTAAAGATGAAAGCATCACTTGGTTCCGTGTTTCTGAAATTGCAGTTACATGTTACCACTGAATGTCGATATTAGTGTAATCTGATACTTCATGGGAAATTAAACTTGAATAAGAAAAATTATTAATAATCAGCATTGTACAACTATGTACACACTAACGATCAACAAGTGTACAATTATGTACACATTTCAACATGTGTACAACTATGTACACATTGACAATAAATAGGTGTACAACTATGTATACAAGCCTCTAACCCGGTGCATACGCACCGGATTGGATTTCTAACATACTAAGATCTAAATTCTATTGTTGTCCATTATCATTATCTTTGTACTGTTAACTTGTTTTCTCCCCTGTTTATTGATACATAAAAATTTGCTTCAAATGGAAGTTACAGTCTGTTATGCCCAAGTGACTTAATATTTTCCAGTAATGTCAATATCTTTGTTTCCTCTTCTTCTTTTCCATTACTCCTGCTGGCTGCTTCAGAGCCTCATTTTTTTGTAATGAAATGCCTTGTTTCCGGAACCGGAGTAACTCTAAGCTTGGTGTGAACACATAAATCACGAAGCCATCCACGTGTTCACAAACAATATTCACATACATCCTAATTCTAGAATTGTACGTCGTATGCGTAATGGGGATGATTATATCGATTCATCGACTCGAAGCCCTCGGGCTTGTCATTGTCTAGTCGAATATTATCATAAATAATGTTCGTATAAAGGAATAAACCAAGAATCAAGTATAAATGTAAAGCATATGAAGTTTAACGTTGAATGTAAGGTGCTGAAATGTAAATAAGACAAATTTACGTGGTTCGGAGCTAAGGCCTACATCCACGGGGTTGGTGTTTCACTATGTATTGAATGGTTACAAAGATAGTCGAATGACTTTAGAGTATACATAGGTCTGCGGAAGTAGGGGGATTACTTACTCTTCCTATTTCTCTCTCCTATAATCTCTTATAATTGCTCTCACTTGGTCGACCCCTTCTCTCTTAGTGGAGAGGGGTATTTATAGGGTTGGAACGTGGGTCCCATTTCTGAGGCGCTGTTGTAATCTTATCTTCTTGTGCTTTGTGCCTATTACGCAGAGGTCTTCGGCATATGCAGCGGCCTGAGATTGAATACGAAGGATTATCCTCGCCTCTTCCACGAGCTGATTGACACGTGTATATCTCTTTGGTATTTAATGTGGGTAGATGGATGTCTGCTCGTGTCAGACAAGTGTCTCTTTGTCTGGTCACATCTGTGTCAGCCGAACTTCCTCTCGGCCGTTGATCTGGGATCTTCCTCGGGATTGGGTGTGATAACACCCAAGGGGTATTATCTGGTGCTCCTCTGAGCCATCATACCTCTGTGATCCTCTGTCCCTGACCGTCAGATCTGCTGACCGGTGGCATCTTCTGATGAAATGCTTGCTATCATGTTTTGATATCTTGTTTTGCATGCCTTCCACGTGTCTCTTTCTGTACACGTGGTGGATGATGAAAGGTGTACATACACTTGGTTCCGATGAAAAAAAAACTAAGATGGTTTATATGATTATAACATTTTTCCAATTGTAAGTGTATGTTTCTCGTTTTCATTCTAATTCACATAAGGTCAAAATACCGTCCCCAAAACCATTCTCCTCTAAATCTACCATACCCAAAGTACTAACTAAAAGGAATCATATTTATCTTAACGAACCCAGAAACCGTTGATTCAATCCAATTCTATCCTCAAATAGTCACTCTTAAATCTATTAGTCTCACATGTACTTACAAAATACTCATAGCAAGTAAAGTAGAGTTAATTCCGTCTGTTTAGATAGCATGATGGTGGATTCATTTCTAGATCATTCGTCCCGTGCCGCCATCTATCATCATTATATAATGCTTGGCCGAAGGTTCAAATCAAAGGCTAGCATAATTATGAAGCGTTGAGTCTAATTTGACTGATTTAATAACAAACTCTCACAGTACATTTTGCTCATCATTAACAATATTGTGTATTCAACCTACATAAAGATTTAGGGTCTCTATAAAGTGCATGTTCTTCTCCATGCTGTATTGATGTTTGTTGTCATTCTCATAGACCTAACTTTAAACGCGCCAGTTCAAAGGTTTCATGAACAACTCCATTAAAGATCCCGATTTCATCAAGGAATGTGTTGTTTTAGTATATTGAGTAACCTAAGTAGGTAGGCTCTCTCCCCTTCGATGTTGGATGTGCATGGTAAAACCTTTCTGATGTTTTTTTAAAATGTCCTCTTGACACTTGAGCACCTCTTATTCTCTTTACTACGTACTCATTCATTGGGTGTATCAAGTTCTACCGGATTTATCAGTCTGCAAACATCACCCAAGTCAGTCTTTGCCAAAAAATGAAGATATATATCTGATCTCTTGGTTCACTGTAACAACTTTCGAAATTATTGTTCGCCTCATATACCCCACGGGATGTATCTTTCTTATGTTTATCTGTGTCTGTTAAAAGTTTCTTCAACTGTCCAAGTGCTTGATCTTTCTTTTTATATAATCATTATACCATGAATCACAACTTTGATGGAGTTATAAATGACCCCTCCACAAGTATATTGAACGTAATTTTTCTTTCAAGAAGATTTTGTTCTTGCCTCCTCTTTGTTCTTTCCCTTTTGATTTCGATTATTTTCTAAATAAAGTTGCTCCCTACATGGAGATGTGGCCGAAAAAGAAATTAGTGAACGTAATTAAATTTTCGAAACCGAATGAGGCCTTACGAACGATAAATATAAATATCCTCATGAATGTTGGTTTGTTTGTCTAGAATCGACTCGCTGAATCTTTCAATCAAACTCGTTGTGTTTTGTGCAATTGCGCGTCTGGCAAGTGGCAACTGCATATGTTAAGTATTTGTGTTTTTATAGTTATCCCAAAAGATGGGATGCCCTAAACGGTTATCTGCGCAAAGAAAGCAATTGAATTTCGTCGAGTCCGGTTGATGGATTTTGACAGTTATAGATCAATAGATATCTAATGATAAAATTGGCGTCCCTAAACACTTGTATGAAAAGTCAATTGTTTAAAGATATGTTATCTCGCGTTGAGTTTCCTAAAGGAAGTGTAAAGACACGTAGGTTCAAATAGTTACGACTCTTATGAATCAAGGGTTGTGATGAGGTGAAAAGATACGTTATTTCGTATCGAGTAAGACATGCAGGTTTAGATGGTTGTGACTCTTATAACTCAAGGGTTATGATGAGGTGGTATTGATGACATGTAATATGTGGCTATTGGTGACATGTAAATAAGTGATGACATGACATGTAAATAAGTGATGATTGTGGTGAAGCCATGTGGCTTTTTTTTTTGGTATCTCTTACTCCCTCGTTCTTTTTTAATAGGTCAGTTTTGTTTTTAGCGAAATTTAAGGAAATAAAGAGAATTAATTATTGAAAATGGTCCTCATGACACTTGTCAATAAAAGAAGTGACATGAAATGGTCCCCATGACACTTGTTAGCAAAAGAATTAAAGTGAAGTGGTCCACATGACACTTGTCATCAAAAGAAGTTAAGAGAAAAGTGGTCCCAAAAATTAAAATAACATTTGACTTTCCCAATTAGGAAACTGGCCTATTTTTTTGAAACTTTTATTTATAGAAACTGGCCTATTAAAAGAGAACGGAGGGAGTATTATAAAGAAAGATGTTAACAGTCAACTGATTTCTTAGCCTAATCTCATGAGATCATGTTCCGAAACTTGTCTGATTTTGATTTCTTGCACATTTTTATCTGATATATAAAGAATAAAACACAATATAGTTCTTTAGATCGAACATTTTGTATATACTACAAAAGTAAACAAAAGAGGATTTCACCTTCCGAACGAAAAATGAGGTCAAATGATTGTGTGAATAAGCATTGATGACATACATGTTCTGGGAAGAGTAGGTAAGAACTTTCCCATTCACATCATCAAACTCCACAAAACCAGGCCACTTCAGTTACCCGGATTCAAAAAGAGCAAAACCAGCATTGTGATTTCCTCTTCGTATGTACCTAAGTTAGTACATTTACTCTTTTCATAATTAAGCTCCAAAAAAGAATAAGCTAGAGAAGCAAACATAAAAACCTTTGTTCTAAGAGAGAGTCTACGTACCAATCCTGGTTGTTCTACATTATAAGGAACTGAAATTATCCAAGGCATGAACTGAAATTGTGATAACTGAACCGTTATTTTTATTATCGAACAAACTATGAATGACTTCATCAGGCCTCACATTAAGAAAGCATATTCTATGGTTTGTGCCTGCACTGGAAACTAAAAAAAATGTAATAAACATATTAACAATTCAAAATTTATCATGGAAATATTTTTTCAACTTCCAAAAAAATTTAACTGGAGTTACGGAAGCTGACCTCTACTGAGTGTTGCACATACACCAGATTGTGCAAGGGAAAAGACAATATCGTGCTGCCACTATCTCAATAATTTTTTTTATCTCTTCTTTAAAAATGACAAGATCATAGGACAATGTCCCTGGATCATGAGTATCATACTCCTCCAGAGAAATTATTCAAATGATAATAATTATATTTTTGATCTTTGCAACATTTTCACTTGAATTTTAAAAATACTAAGTGAACAGTAAAATCCAAACATAAAAAGATGACAAACGAGGTTTTTCGAAAGCTGAACCTCTCAATAGATGTCTAAATATCTTCAATCCAACCTGTGCTTGAAGGAGTCAAAACCTTATTTCTCTAATTTCCTAACCTAAAACATACAACACAAACATTTAATCTTCATTTAAGCACTAAAATCTAAAGAAAGCACAACAATATGTTACAATTTGAATTGGATCTATAAAGGGTGCGCTATTATGTACACATGTAATTTATGTTACATGTGTACAACAATGTACACTTATATCATAAGTGTATTAATATGTACACATTTAGTTTCTATCGTAACCAATAGCCAGGGACTCATAGCATCACTGATTCGAAATCCAAAAAATGAAAAAAAGATTGTTCACTAAAATTTGATTAAAAGTCCTAAAAATGATTATTATGCACACATATAATTTCTGTCACATGTATACAACAATGTACGCATATATAACAAGATTGTGTGAGGTTAGACGGTTTTCCGGGTAGAATTCTATGATGCATTCAAACTACTCAAGGACTGATCCTCGGAATTGAAGACCACCCACCGAAAGTCTGCTAGATTCTCCAAACTAAGAACCGTAACTTATAAGAGGAAACTACCATGTAGCTACTGATGTACGACATGGCAAAAAATGGAACCAATGAACATCCTTCAAAATGCAAATCCCAATAATACATTAGTACGTATCTCTTCTCTACCCGAAACTAACTACAAAAACAAAATCTTTCTTAGAAAGTCAGGTTTATAGTAGTAGTTGTTTATGATCTGAAATTAAAGAATGATATCCATGATCAGATGGATGAATGAATATGTATATTAATGATATGAATAGACATATTTTGTCCGATTCGGGTTATAAAGGTTTCCCATATATGGGGTCAAAACACTTGAGTAGTAACTTTACTTTTATTTTCCTTTTTAAAATTGAGTTAAGGACACATCTCATCCTGTCATGTGATTGTAGCAATCTACACTTCGTCTAGTCCACACATAACATTGTTGATGGGAGAAAACGATTTGCTGGTTATATAAGAAAATGAAGAGACGACCATGCGGAGGAGACTCCTCAACCGAAAAAATTGCTTTAACCTTTTGCAAACAGATGCACTGCATGTGAGTGCTTTTAGTTCGAGAGATCAATCTGTAGGACTCCGGCCTAAACCAAGAAATGGTCGTTCCATAGTCAATTCAGTCACAAGATAGGATGGGTCGTTCTGTAGGAGGGAAGCTGAGAAGTATGTGTGAGATCAATGATGATCACAGAGATTGTAAATGTGTTGTGGGTTTCTGCAAATTGGTGAGCAGTTGGGTTCAAATAAGTTTGAATTATGTTATATTAAGAGTGATTGTTCAGATGAGAATTGTTGTGATAATTCTCGTATCTCTGTTGTTCTCAAAATCATGAATTTGTGGAACTTATTTATATTGCTAGAATGTCGACACATTGATCTTCAGTAAGTGTGACGGTTGTTTGAGCGAAAGAGTGGGAAAGTGGGAGATCGTGGTTTAACCAGTTCCATGTCGTGAGGATACTGGGTTGATCATCCACCCACTACTTTGCCAACTTCCTCAATCGCTTGCACGACTTACTCACATATCTCATTCGTGGATGAACACACGTGTCGTAGGCCTCCAACCAAAACCCTAGTTAATATCCCCCTCATGCGACGTGATTGATGTCTCATGAATGTGGAGTCTGCAAAGCAGACGTGTATTTAGTCAGTTGTTGTCTTGACTAGATAATGAGTCTTAGTATTGTTGAGTCGAGCATGATGGGGGAATGCTTTAAGACTCATGAATTGAGCATGTCTACTGGGACAAATGTATAGTTCTCGAATGAATATTAATAATTGAATCAACATGATGAATATTGACAGGCTGAAAAAATATTGCTCGTCTGAGCAAATATTGCTCGTATGATGAATTGTTGAATATTGATAGTTGAATCAATATTATTAGTTTGAGAAAATATTGCTCGTCTGAGCAAATATTGCTCGTTGGAGGAATTATTAAATATGGATAGTTGAATCAATATTATAAACTGAGCGAATATTGCTCGTCTGAGCAAATATTGCTCGTTTGATGATTGTTGGTAACACGACCAGATAAAATATTAATTTAAAATATTGGTATCTGGACCGTATATTATATCATAAAATGTTGACTGCTTGATCAACATAAAAATAGTGGTGTTTGAACCTGTTCAAAATTATGCTTTGCAGAGCATTGGTTAAACCCTAATTTTGAACGATTGTTGATCCATTGATGGTTTACTGAAAATCAACCAATGAGTGAGAGAAGAACCAGCTACATGGGATGATGGGCCGACGCTCAGATGCTCAAATGAGCAAGAACCAAAGTCCTTTGCGGACAAGTTGGTGAAAATATGATTAAATGCTGGTTTAATCATTTATTAAAATAGTGCTCGTCTGGGGATTAGGTAATAAAACCTAATTATGGAGAGATGAGGGACCGACCAAGAGGGAATGGAACCGGCCCTTGGTGGTTGTGGAACTAATTGACGGTCGTTTGATGAAATTCCAAATTATTTGGAAAGAGTTTGAACCCAATATGAACAAATTATGTCAAGAAGATGTGTGGGACCGGCTCCTTGCAAGCCAAAGGGCCGACCTTGGTCGATCAAGTTGGCATGCCCATGTCACCATGTTGCTTGTGTCCCATTTTTGAGAATTTTGATATTTTGTGCGTTCGAGTAATGTCTTGGATTTTCAGAAGAGTTTGATCTTGACTGAAACTCTCAATTTCGCTTGAATGATCAAGTAAGGCATTGCTCGTGCAATCAATATTTTAAAATTTACGTGAGAGCTTTTTGGTTTTTTGCTAGTTCGAGTAATATTGGTGAAATATTGAAAAAATTAGGTTTTTGCTCAAATGAAGGAGTTTCATGAGATGCAGGAAGAAATAATAATAATATAAGGAATTAGAGAAGTGTGGGACTGGCCATGGCTAGGGCATGGCCGACCGGCTAGTAGGCTCGTTCCCTTGACACTTTTACTTACTTTAAATTATTTTTCATCGTGTGAGAAATATGGAGAAATTAGGAGTTTCGCTCGAACGAGGGAGTTTGCTCGAATGAAGGAGTTTTCATGAGATTAGGAAAAATAATAAAATAAATGGGAGAGGCATGGGACCGGCCGGCCGGTGGGCCCGGTCCCCTAGGCGCCTCTCTATTATTTTATTATTATTATTCCCTATTTTGCATAGGTTTTCTCGTTCGTGCATTATTGTTAAGTACGCTTGCACCATTTTCTCGGGGCTTATTCGATGGTGGCCCAGATGCCCGTGCATTGAATATTTATTACTAACCCATGGAATTCTGTTGGAAAAGGCCATGAATTGAAGTAACGAAATATTATGATGAACATAGAATATTTTCTAGGAATTCAATTGATGAATCTTGCGACAAGAAATAATTAATTGATTAATTGATGGCTTTGTACTAGCAGGCAAGTTGTCTAGGAGCATTATGATTATTCAAGAATTGAGCGATATGAGCTAGTTGAAGTGTCATATTTATTCTGAATATTAATTATGTATAGTCAGGGAAAACATTGTTACATCCTGAAGACATTATCACGCTATACAAGCAGGCAAGTTGTCTAGGAGCCGTCCTATCTTTAAGATTCTATACATATGTATTCTATATAGTCAGGGAAAACATTGTTATATCTTGAAGACGTTATCGCTCTATACTAGCAGGCAAGCTGTCTAGGAGCCGTCCAATCGTTTTCAATTCTATATAGAAGTGAATACTGAAATTGCTCAGTTGATGAAATGTGTCGTGGTCTCAATTGATAGACTGCATATTCATGCATGCTCTGAGAGGCAATACACTCAGTCAGAGGTTTTTATGATGCTTTGAGAGGCAATACACTCAGTCAGAGTTTTTTATGGATGTTCTGAGAGGCAATACACTTTGTCAGAGATCATCGTGGCATGAGCTTTCATGCTAACGAGAGACATGGATCTCAATACTCGTCTGATTGCTGGTTCAGGAATATGCAAGACTATGATTTTACGATTTTTTCCTTTGTCAAATATCCACCATCAGCAAACACGACTCATTTTTGGACATCCAACGTCAACATATTTTTCAAACTTTACTGATTAAATTAATTAATAAAAATAGAGTTTAAAAACTTAATATTGCATCCATATTTTATAGTACAAGGGGAAAAAAACTTGAGGCAACTCCAAATATGACACCAATATTGTTGGTATGCGGAGAATGAAAGATTGTATCCATTCAAAACTGACGCATACTACTCTAGATCATCGATTTCACTAAAAGAGCAGTCGCACTACTTCGTAAGAAAGTTCATGAACAAAATTTTGAAGTAATGAGTCACTATTGCCTATCAAATAATTCTACGAGATGAGACCAGTCACAAAAAATTGATACCGTCATCTATAATGCACTAAAAAACGAAGTACAAAGGGATGCACAAGAAGGAAAGTGATAGACACATTTTTGTGTCTAAGTTTTTCTCAATTTTCTGTATTGTTGGTACTCGATTTTGTACTTATTATGGTGTTTTATTTGTTTGTAGGTATTTCTGGGCAATAAACATTTTTGGAAAAATCTGCTCGAAAAGTTGTTAAAGGCATCCCGGAGGGCAACTACTAAATGGACCCCATCTTTGGATAAGGGGTACTCAATTACTAAGGGGCACCTTATTTACTATTCGCACCCCAACTGTTGGATAAGGGGCAAACCTGTCTTCTTCGTTTAAATTTTATTTTGGCGGGAAAATAGTCTCCTCACCTCCGTAACTTCCTGGATGTGATTTGCATGAGATATAATCGGGATTTTGGTCAGAGTATAAATGGGAATGTCGTGTCATAGTTAAACAGGGAATGTATGTTCATCAGATTCGATAAAACAAGGATTAACCTTTGGTTTAAACAAAACAGGGTTGCAGTCAACTGGAAGATTTTTGGTTCGAGTTTTGGTGATGATTTAGCGGGACTCAATAGCTGGAATTGCATGGGAAGACTTAACTGAGCCTAACAGGATTGGTATGGGTCTTTGGTTCGATTGAATTTGGATAGAACCCGTGTTGAAGTGAAGCAGCAAAGATGCATGCTTTCTCGTGAAAACATAGGCTGGGGATTGTTCTGTTCTATTTTTGGAGGGTTGTCGTGCGTTTTGAGCATGTCTAGCACTATATGATTCGTTTACACATTCATTTTATGCGTGATTGAGTACATATTGACAGTTGCACATTCGAAATCATGAATGAAAAGGAAATAAAATATTCCTGAGTTATGAGAGAATATTTTGGAGTTTAATACGATATTTAAAGGTGCTGACAGTATATAAAGGTGATACAGGAATGAGATAAGGGGATGGAGAGTTTGGTAGAAGTTTAGAGCATCAACAGAGCGTAAAATCGAGTTGCAAGAAAAAAAAATTCTGCTGCTGCTGTGAAGAACACGAAGAACCTACAAAACTGTCGTTTATGCTACAGTCTCAGCAGCAGTTATTCTTTATCGTTCATTGGAACTGTTATTTTGTAACAATTATAAGCGTTATAAATCTCTGTTTTTCATATATTTTCATCCTTGTAAACACCTCTTGAGCAATGAATTCATACTTTGAGCGTGTTTCCAACATGATGGGCTAAAACCCAATCCTTGGGGCGACGGAGGAAGTTATCTTGCCAATGAAAAAGTGGTAATTCTTAATTATTTAATTTGTGCAGTTTTTATTTATGATTATTTTCCTAGATTGAAAATAGATTTTATGAGTTTTGTTAAACAATTGTATTTTCTATTGATGGAACATGCTTAGCCTAGGGTTTTGATGTTCCATGCTTTGGATTAACATTTGTTGTTTCTAAAAATCTACTTTTGCAATAGCTGAGAATCAAATTGAACGTGTGAAATTGCATGATTATAATTAGTATCACTTTGGAATTGGTAAATAGCAGAATCCTAGCCCCAGTCTCTCCACAATTTTCACAACACTTTTTACTTTGAGTTTGTTACATTTTTAGCTTTAAAATTAGATCAAAAATCTGCTTTCACAAGTCTTAAACGAACCATATTACTTACCACTTCTACAATCACTTGTAAAAATACCATCAATTTTTGGCGCCGCCGACGCGGACTTGTTTTTAGGTTTAGAATTTTAGATTTAATTTTTAGGTTTTGTTTTTGTAGTTTTTATTTTTATTTTATTTTATTTTATTTGTTCTATTTTATGTTTTTGGGTATTTGTCTTTTAAATGCAGATTTTGGATTTTGGAGCGAAAGAAAAAAAGGAGTTGCCAAAGCTTTTGGTGGTCAATTAAAGAATTTGGAGTCGAAAAGACAAAGCGAAAAGAACGAAGAAAAAAAAACATTATTTTATTTATTTTATTTCTTTAGATTTTTATTAGATTTTAGTTTTACTATTACTATTTTTCTAGATTTTCTTAGTTTTTCTCTTTAGAAATTTTATTAGCAATATTTTGTTTTTGTAATTTTCTTTTTATTTTTCACTTTCCTTTTCGAACATTGGACTTTGGACTTTGGATATTATTTCTTTTTATTTTTAAACCCTAAGGAAGGGTAATTAAATATAAATTGTTTGCAGAGAAGGACGGCAATTACGATATTTCCTCGGCCCCTCGGGTTCGTACACTGATATCGGAGTCGGTGGCCCGAGTCGACTTCAGCGGTTCATCCCCCGTCTGGAACGAGAGGTAAGTTTATTCCAAACACCCGCGAATCCCCTGTCAGCGGGTTTACTGTCTTCCTTCGTATGCATATATGTTGAGGAACTGAACACGGATTTAATTTCTAGTAAAAGGCAAGGCCTGGCCATACAAGATAAGGGTTCAGATTTCATCACCGTTATCTTCTTGTCTGCCTTAGGAACACACAACCTACGCGAACTTAAGCTTAAAATACTGACTATAACAAGACCGATATGGTAACGAGCTTAATAAGAAAGTCGTTCGAAAAATATTGGTTGCTTTATTAAGCATACTTCGAAGTTCATGATGGTTAATGTAAGTTGATCGTGCCGCCTTGTAACCCAAGTGAATGTTTTGCCAGTGAGGCCTGGGTGTCAAAGCTCCATTGAGTTTCCTTTGTCTCTATTCAACTTAGTTTAACTCAGATTGATTCCAGAGAGGATTGCTTAAATTGTAACGAATTTCCTTTCGAAAGAGTAGAAGCTGGTCTAGAAACAATCTAAGGAAGCCATCATGCTTTTTGTTTGCTAGAATCACTAGGTTTGTTGTGGTGGAGTCAGCCTTGTGTGTGTTTGCTTAGAACTTCCCTTCCTTTTAGGATTTTTCTTCTTTTTTGTTTTTCTAGTGTATGCCCGAGGTCATTAGAGAACGGGCTTGGAAAAGAGACACTCCAGGTCGATTCATTAGTGAAAAACCTAGTAGTTCTTCTGGTGAAGGCGGGGAACTCGAAGACTCTTCTTTTGAGAGCCCTGTCTTTGGAAGTTTCAGTTTTAAAAACTTGACACTTAGTGAAGAAAGTACTCCTAGTCCTTTGGTAGTACCAGAAATGGCAACTTTAAAAGCTTTGTTGAACCCAACTAGGACCTCTCGTCCGTCATGTATCAAGTTAGCTGAAACTGAGGAAAATTATGAACTAAATCCTGGGACCTTACAGATGCTCACAGTCTTTTTAGGGAAAGAAAATGAAAACCCATATTTTCATGTTAGGGAATTCGAGGAAATTCGTAGTACTCTGAAAATTAAAAACCTAAATGATGATGCTTTGAAACTTAGGTTATTCCCCTTTTCCCTGAAAAATAAAGTCAAATCTTCACTATATAGTTTTCCTTCTGAGTCAATTCAAACCTATGACCAAATTACATCTGCCTTTTTACAGAAGTTTTTCCCTAGGCACAAAACATCGTCTATTAGGACGCAGATCTGTACTTTTGCTCCAAAAGAGGGAGAATTCTATATAGGTATTTGGAAAGGTTAAATGACTTGTTATCTAAATGTCCTCACCATGGTTTAGAGAAGGTTAGGCTAGTTCAGATCCTTTATGAGTGTTTAGATTATTCGACAACAACCATGGTTGAGTCTTTATGCACAGGTGGGTTTGAGAATAAAGATATTGATCAGGCGATGACATTTTTTTTTGAATGAAATCGCCGAAAAGACCTATCAGTGGGAACATAATAGGGAACCCAAGAAAACTATTCTTCTAGGTAGAGGAACTGTTACTAGGATAGGAGGATCTTATGAGTCAGATGCCAAAATAGCAGTTATAGCAAAAAGGTTAGAAGTTTTAGAATTGAGTCACTCTAGTGGTAGAGTAGAGCCTTTTTGGGAAGGACAGACTGTTAAGTGCATATTTTGCATATATTTAGTACCGAATCCATGCTAGTAATTGCTATTTATTATTGCGAATTATTGTATATTACTCTTGTTTTCTCTTATTTATGTTTTACTAGGTGAATCATCCAAAGAAGAGAATTTGCACTTAATTGTGCAATAAAAGAAGTTAGCTACAAGTGGAGAAGGGTCAAAGACCCAATGAAAGTCGTTCAAATGAAGGATTTCTAGTTCTCATTGCGTAGAGGATGAGAAGACGAAGTCAATGGTGAAAGAACGAAGTCATTCCGACATCTTATGAAGAAGTTATGGGCGAAACAAGAATGAAGCTGGAACTAAACTGTCAGTCTTCCAGGACTGACAGTTGAATGAAGATCGCTAAGGGACACCCTCATGTTAAGGGGCAGACATTTTCAAAGGAAGTGCTAAAGGGAGTCGAGTTTTGTTCACTGGGGGGCTGCCAGATTCAAATGTTGTTAAGGGCACCCACTTATTATCTCAGGGCACTTCGTCTTCTCTATTCCTAAAACAGCACACAACCAATGGCAGTCGGAGCTTGATGATCATGATGATCACGACGGTGATGAATTTTGGAAGAAGTGATATTCGAATTTGAATAGATCACTGGGTTCCTGGAGATGATGGAGAGCTTGGGTAGGAACCTGATTTCAATTAAATGGGATCGAGCAGGTTCAGGGAGATGATGATGCTGAATTCTCGAATTCGAATGAACCAATGGGCTACTGGAGCAATTAGAAGAGATGGGTCGTGCTTGGATATGTGTTTAACAGATCGGTGATGCTGCTGCCATCAATTATCAGCAGTGATTGGGAATTGTTGTGGAGCTGTGAACCATGGTAGCGATGGAAAGTTGATGTGATGAATGGAGCTTGGTTTTTGCAGAGAAGTTGAAGCCTCGTCGAGTTGCTGTTGTGATGATATTAATGGCAGTGGTGATGATGATTTCGAGCAGGAGAAGAAGCTTGGTACTGGTGATGATATTGGCAGTAACGAGTGAGAGATGAAAGTGGTCAATGGAGATGAACATGGGAAAGACGTGAGCGGCAGAAGATAATGATCGAGAAAACGTGTGGTGGGGCCTGCTGTTGTACGAATCAGAAAACACGCTTCTACAGAGTGTTGATATGTCTTGAAGAAAAGGTCATGATTCGGTGTGTTGCGAATCATCAAAGCTTCACAGGTAGACGGTGCAGATGACAACATATGGGTCTTGCTACGAACCAAGCCAATCGGAAGCTGCGATTGTGTTCCACTAAAGTACCTCTCACACACTGAATCCGAATTTGGATAACCTCAACGGACTTTACATCTCTATCTTCTACGACTTCCGTGGATCGGCTAAGTATTTGAAAGCCTGTAAATAGCCCTGGCGAGATTGGGGTATACTCAAACTAATTGGGGTATACCCAATAAGATAAAATTTGGTCATTATGAAGTAAAACCAAGCAATTCCTTAACCTTGTATTTTCTAAATGGCTAATATGCCCTTAGTTAATTAACACTAAAATTCTGATTAGGTTAATTAATTGAGTTTAGATTAAAAATTTGAAATTATGAATTCAGTAGATTAAACCTTTCATCTGTCTTATGAGTTCGATTTCGATCAAAAATTTGGTTTTGAAAAAACACAAGGTCGGCAAGGTAAGGGTTTGAATAAGGTGCCGACCGGTCTTCGGCCGGCAAGGTCCACGTTGAATAAGCTACCGACCATTTTTCGGCCGGCAGTGCCAATTTGAATAAGCTGCCGACCAGTATTCGGCCGGCATGGTCCTCGGATGAAGAACACGCCGACTATCTTGGGAAACAATCTTACGGTCGGCATGTAAATATTTCCTACCATGTCGGCTATCGTAAAGTCGGCATGCACATAATTTATAACACTTCCGGCTGACCTTTTAGCCGGCATGATAAGGATTTATAACCTTGCCGACATGTACTTATACCAAACAGAAAACAGAATATGGGTAGATGTAATTCACTTTATTCATCCAATTTTGGTTACTACATTGATTGAAACATAAAAACGAATGAACTTAGCATGTGCGTCAAGCCTTTGAACCCCTAGCGACCCTAGTGGACGAGTTATAGTCTCGTGAGGGCTTACATAGAGGTATACCCACAAAACTTACACTAAAACTTCTAAAACCATCAATCTTCCTCCGACGAAGACGATACCGCATCCAAGTAGTCCGGGTTATCCTCCGGGATTCTTTCGGCCAAAAAGTGATAGCTTGCATCGAACGCGAATGCTTCCCCCTTTACCTCCAAGTAGCGCGCTTTCACGACTTCGTGCTACAAAAACAAACTTACATTTGTTAGTGGTGTTTCATTGGAAGATAAAACAACATGGATCACGTAAAACAAACCACAAAAATACTCACAAATTGTGCAATGGACAAGGTGAAGGGGCGAATGTTAAAAATCCGAGGTTGGAGAGCTAAAAATGCAAGTAGCGCATTTTCAATGACTAGGTGCCTCTCATGCACTTGTTGAACACTTCTTGCATTTGGATTGCCAAAGTCTTGGATAAATTTGTTGTGTACCCTAGCCCAAAAGGTTGTGGAATCCACCCTTTCGGAGGATTGACGTCTAAGTTATTTTTCCGCATACCATGCTTTTGTGATTGCCAAATCTTCATTTGAATCAAATGAAGTCATTGTTGTTTAGCTATTGGGTGAGTTAGATGGATTGTATGATGATATGAGCTTTGGATAGTATATGGAACTATTTGTAGGTTATTTTGTAGAGAGAAGTAGTGTATTTATAGGATGGTGGCCAAATTTGGCCGTTATATGAATTTTTAATTCGCCGGCGAGGTTTGTTTTCTCCAAAATGCCGACCTAATAAACAGCCGGATAGGTATGAATTTTGTTACCATGCCGACCTGATAAGATTTTAGGCATCAGGAGAAAGGTTTTTCTGCCACATATAGCCGGCAGGCTCGATAACATACTACCCTGCCGACTAATAAACAGCCGGCAATGTAAGAATCTTGTTACCACGCCGACCTTATATGATTTTAGGCATCAGGAGAAGATTTTTTTTGCCACAAATAGCCGGCATGGTCGGTAACATATTACCTTGCCGGCGAGTAAACATACGGCTAGGTTGGAATCGTATTACCTTTCCGACCCTGGTAACTATACAATTTCCGTTGTCAGGGCCGGCAGTCTGACAATTCACAACCTTGCCGGCCCTGGGACAGTCGGCAATGTAACTTAAAAGAAGCATGCCAGCATATGTATTTAAACTTTACATAGCTAAACAAACCATTTATTCAACAACTAGAAATCCAACACTTTTTGTCCAAAATATGAAAACATGTCTCCCACAATTTGTCCCTCAACTTCTTCAGATTAAACTTCTTGCTTAGACGACCATCCTTCATCTCAAGACCAGACTTTGTTTCAACCTGATTCCAACCGAACAATTTCTGGATCAATTTGTAAATATCCTTGAAAATAAACTTATTATTGAATCTCTCAGTGAATGCTTTTCCATCAACCTGGAGGCCTAGAATTTGTTGAGCATCATCGGGAGTTATCGCCATCTCACCGAATGGGAATAACATTGCATCAGTCTCTCCGTAGAACCTCTCACATAATGCAGATACGGTAACTTTATCATGATCAATATTCGAACTCTCCACCGCAGGCCACAACCCGGAGTTCTTGACAATCACTTTCACCTCCTCGTATTCCTTGTCATGATCCCAAGTATTAGTCACTGAACACGAAGCTTGGCGCCTCATGATACGGATGGCATGCCTGTGATCCTAAATACCAAAAAGAACAAAATGAAAAGAAATTCAAACATTTGACCCCCTCTATGTGTTGAAGTCAAGAGTTTTTCACCAACACGAGGAGGTCTTGAAGGAGGACTAAGAGCTTTGAGAGATTTATTCTTTGCCTTTTCCAACCTAAACAAGAACAATTAAGAAAAAAATTTACAGGTCGGCAGGGTCGACAGGTTTAACCAATCCGGCGTAACAATGGCCGGAAGGGTCGACTAAAACATACGTGTCGGCTAAAGTATAGTCGGCAGGGCATCATCAAAATAACCTGCCGGTTGATGACAAATATGAACACAGTAGAACATGAATTTTTCATATTACAGGTCGGCAAGGTCCATTACCCATACACTGTCGGACAACTAACAGCCGACATGGTCTTATATAAATACCTTTCCGGTTTTATAAATTCTAGGCATCAGGAACCAAATATTCAAAACAATGGGTCGACAGGGTAAAAACTGATACATGCCGGCTTTATTAAAAACTGCCGCCGGCAAGGTCTATATTTGAATAACCTGTCGGCCCTTCTAGTAGCAGTTACAGATACTAAACAGCCGGCAAGTGCTTCAACCTAAGATCTTACCAACCAAACCCTAACTATGAAAAGTCGGCAAGGTCGATAACATAGTACTTTGTCGGCGTCGCAACTGCCAATTCACATTTTCGATTTTTCTGCCCTAATTTAACATGCAAACATCAAATCGAAGTATTAGAGTGAGTTTAAGTAGACCCTTACTTTCTTAATCGCACCATTTCTTCGTTTTGAGCGGGTTCAATTTCTCCTTCTTCAACCGTTTTTTTCTTCACTTTCTTAGAAACCAAACTTGCAATTCCAGGGTTATACTCATTGGGTTTTCGATTAGCGTCTTTCATACGAGTAGCTTTACGTCTTGGCGGATCCATTTTTGCAGATTAATCGTAGTTTTCGAATCGACGATTTCGATGAGTTAATCGTCGATTTTTTTTGATGGTGGTGGTGGTGGGGGTCGGTATGGTGGGTAAGAGAAGAAGAAGAGAAGAAGAAGATGAAATGAAGAGAATAAAAACTGATTTAGGGTAATTAAGATTATTAATGGGTAAGGGTAGTTTTGTAACTTACCCATTAGGACTCCTCCTAAAACCCTCAAAAAGAGTCCCTTTAAAATTGGGTATACCCCAATTAGTTTGAGTATACCCCAATCTCGCCAGGTAAATAGCTAGCTCAACCCAACAGAGAATTCACTTCTTCTTTTATTATTTCTTTTGTAGCTAGAGACAAAAATAGATAGAGAAATAAAGTTTTGCTCCTGGCTTTTCTTGTGAGCTTTTATTTTTAGTTTCAATTTCTTTCTTTCTTTTTTATTTAATTCTTATTACTTTTTAGCTATGGGTAGCTACACTTCTCTTTGATTAGGGATGATTTCAAAGTCCTGAACAATGAAGCTTTAATTTCTTAAACCAAGTTTATTTGAAGTTTTATTTATTTGTTGATTATCTTTATTATTTTTAAAGTCTAAGAATATTGAAGGGATATTTAAAGTGATCAATCAAATTAACCAATCAATATTTCTTCTACTAGTTTAGGGTTGTGTGATATGTGTAATTTTCACATCAACTCTTTACACAAGTAGTAATCGCAAGAGCTGATAGAGGGATTTTGTTAAGCAATTGTGTATAAAGATAACCCTAGTAAGCGGGCCGAGCCTATGCGTCTGATGGTAGGATCAACCTGATTCACAGAGTTTAAAGCATTCGTTAATCTACACCTTGAGAGCTTATTCTTGGTGGGTTAGTTGGATAGAAACTGGTAGTCGAGCGCTTCCATATCCAGTGACAACAGGAATCCGGGGGATAGCAGAGCTTATTTCTATCTACGGTTGGTAACAATATAAATTCAACAATAGAGAAACTTGTATTCAATTAAGTTTCAGTTCAGTGACGGCGAAGGATTCCCTAGTCATCTTTCTTCTTATTATTTACAACAAATCTTTTATATTTTGTTCTGTCAATTACTTTGATTAAAATCTAACCCCCCCCCCCCCCCGGTTACTTTTTAACAACTAAAATCTCCCTGCTCTTCGTGGGAACGAACTCCTTGCCATTATATTACCAGTTAATTGTGTGGAAAGAAGTAATTAATTTGTTGTGTAAACGACGCGCATCAAATTTTGGCGCCGCTGCCGGGGAGCGGTCGGTAGCTTTTAATTGTTTTATTTTATTTTAGTATATATATATATATATATATATATTTTTTATTTTAGTACTTTGTTTTTTATTATTTTGTTTTTTATTTTTATTAAAACGAAAAAAAAAAATAGATTTTACTCCAGATTTTTTTTGGTTTCAGGTACTCAATCTCCGGCATCAAAGGAATGGAATTACAACATTGTTGCAAGATTTTAAATTCTCCTTAATAGATTCAGCAGAAGAATGGTTGTATTACCTCCCTCCAAGGAGTATTACAACATGGAATGAGATGAAAAAGCTATTTTTAGAGAAATATTTTCCTGCTTCTAAGGCGGCTTCTGTCCGTAAGGAGATTAGTGGTATTCTTCAGTTTACTAGGGAGTCTCTCCATGAATACTGGGATAGATACAAAAAGTTGTTGGCAAGCTGTCCTCACCACAACAAATCTCCAACACTCATCATTCAATATTTCTACGAAGGATTACTTCCAGAGCAACGGAATTTGATTGATGCAGCTGCTGGTGGTTCCCTTACCGAAAAGACAATCTCGCAGGAAACTAGTTTGATTGAGAGTATGGCTTCGAATGCTCAACAGTTCTACACCAGAAACATCTCAAATGTCAGAAGAGTTAGCGAGATAGGAGAAACTTCACAATCAGAACAACGGATGAACAACATCGAAAGGTAGTGCAACGAATGGCAGTAGTGATCATTCCTTCATATGAAGATGAAGCTGAGGTAAATGCTATATTTCCTAATCAGAGGCCTAGGTATGATCCATATTCTAATACTTATAATCCTGGTTGGAAAGATCATCCTAATTTCAGTTATGCTAACAAGCAAGCTGCAACTCCTAATCCATATGCAAGACAGGGTGGTTTTCAACAACAGTTTCAGCAACTACAACAGCATCAAACACAGAATAAAGATTCATTTGTAGACGATAAGCTCCATAGCATCTTGCAAACTATGCAGAATTTTGCTTCTTCTACAGAGGGTCTCAAGGAAACAATACTGAAAAATCAACAAAAGAACGATGTTGCCATTAAATATTTGCATACTCAGATTGGGAAATTGGCAACGTATATGAATCTTATGAATGTTCATGCGTCTACAACACTCCCATCACAATCTTTTGTGAATCCAAGAGAGCACGTTAATGCAGTCACTCTAAGAAGTGGGAGACAAACAGAATAACCAAAGCAGCAAGAAAAGGGTAGTAACGACATCGAAAAGGAAATAGAAGCGGAAACCATACCAAAGGAAAATCCAACCTCAACCGGCCAACCTAAGGACACGGTTCCTACTTTTACCACACACCTCCTTTCCCTAGTCGTTTTTCCAAGTCAAAAAAGCAAGCTCAAGACAAGGAGATCATGGATATTTTCAGCAAGATACAAATCAACATTCCATTTATTGAGGCCATCAGAACCGTACCCAGGTATTCCAAGGAAGGATAGGTTGATTGTTAATCAAATTACTCAGGTGGGCGAAAGTGCTACAGCTATGTTACTAAAGAAGATGCCTGCAAAGTGTGAAGATCCGTATTGGTAATCGACGATTCGAGCGTGCTTTGCTTGATTTGGGAGCATCCATAAGTGTTATGTCAGCCGATGTTTATGATTCTTTGAATCTTGGACCTTTGAAAGAGGCAAAGATTACTATTCAATTGGCTAACAAGTCCAATATATATCCTAAGGGAGTCGTGGAGGACGTGTTAGTTCAAGTGAATCAGTTAATCTTTCCGGTTGATTTCTACATTGTGGATATGCACAATGGAGATAATTGTTCATATACTTCGTTACTTCTTGGAGACCATTCATGAAGACTGCAAAGACGAAGATTGATGTCGATAGTGGTTCACTCACTATGGAATTTTATAAAGAGATCATTCGCTTCAACATATTTGAGGCTATGCGTTATCCTAGTGATGTGCACTCCGCTTTTTCTATAGATGCTATTAGTTCGTTAGTACAACAAATGTTTGATTTGAGCAATGAAGATGAACTTGGAGTTGTGTTGCGAAATAGCATTGATTTGGACGTTCATGGGAACCAAATTTGGACATCGACCTAGCCAAAGAGCTAATGGATATGTGTGGTGCTTTAACAACATTACAAGAAGATCGAACGGGTAATATCTCTTATATTTCTTTACCCGTAACTAATGAGGTTCCTTTACCTTCTATTGTGCAGGCACCTAAGCTAGAATTGAAGCCTCTTCCCGATCACTTAAAGTATGCTTATTTGGGTGATAAATAGGAGCTTCCGGTGATCATTTCAAAGAACCTCACTGCCATACAAGAAGAACGTCTACTTCGGGTTCTGAAAGAGCACAAAACGGCCATTGGTTGGACAATTGCTGACCTCAAAGGTATTAGTCCATCAATGTGCATGCATAGAATCCTTATGGAAGAAGATAGAAAGCCGGTACGTGATGATCAACGTAGGCTTAACCCCCCAATGATGGAGGTCGTAAAGAAAGAGATCCTCAAGTTGCTAAGTGTGGGGGTGATTTACCCAATTTCTGACAGTAAATGGGTTAGTCCGGTGCAAGTGGTGCCTAAGAAATCAGGTGTCACTGTTGTCAGAAATCAAGATGATGAACTTGTTCCTACAAGAGTTCAAACAGGATGGCGAGTCTGCATAGACTACAGAAAGCTCAATTCGGCTACCCGCAAGGATTACTTTCCTTTGCCTTTCATTGATCATATGTTAGAGCGGCTGGCGGGACATTCGCATTATTGCTTTTTGGACGGCTATTCGGGCTACAATCAAATAGTAATTGCACCAGGGGATCAAGATAATACTACATTTACTTGTCCTTTCGGTACATTTGCATATAGAAGAATGCCATTTGGTCTTTGCAATGCGCCTGCCACATTTCAAAGGTGTATGGTCAGTATATTTTCTGACTAAGTGGAAAACATAATTGAGGTATTTATGGATGATTTCAGTGTTTATGGTGATTCATTTGATATTTTTTTAAATAATCTTGAACTTGTTCTTAAAAGATGCATAGACACCAATCTTGTTTTAAACTGGGAGAAATGCCACTTTATGGTAAACCATGGTAAGTGCTTGGTCACATCATGTCCTCTCAAGGGCTCGAAGTAGACAAGGAAAAGATAGACTCGATTAGAAACTTAGAATACCCCACTTCGGTGAGGGAGATTCGCTCTTTTCTTGGTCAATGTCGATGTGCAAATTGTTGCAAAAGGAGGTTGCCTTTAACTTCGATTAGGAGTGCAAGGATGCCTTTGACAAATTAAAGGAGATGTTGACTACTGCGCCAATTATTAAGTCACCTGACTGGAGTTTGTCGTTCGAGTTCATGTGTGATGCAAGTGATTATGCAGTCGGAGCTGTTTTGGGTCAGAAAGTGGACAAGAGGTCACATGAGATTTATTATGCATCAAGGACCCTTAATGAGGCTCAAATAAATTATTCAACCACTGAGAAAGAGTTGCTGGCTATAGTATTTGCATCAGAAAAATTCAGAGCTTATTTAGTGGGTACAAAAGTGATTGTATATTCTGATCATGCAGCACTTCGGTACCTATTGAAAAGAAGGAGGAAAAGCCAAGACTCATAAGATGGATTCTTTTGCTACAAGAATTCAATATTGAAATCAGGGACAAGAAAGGTATTGAGAATACTGTTGCTGATCATCTTAGTAGACTTATTGTCTCCGAAGAAGAACTTCCCTTACAGGATCGTTTCCAGACGAGCAACTCTTCTCAATTGAAGAATCAACACCTTGGTATGCTGATATAGTGAACTATTTGGCTACAAGGCAAGTACCTAGTACCATGTCTAATTTTCAAAAGCTTAATCTTAAGAAGATAGCCAAACAGTATGTGTGGGATGAGCCCTACTTGTGGAAATATGGTGTTGATCAGATTATCCGCAGGTGCGTACCTAACTCTGAATTTCAATCGATTCTATGTTTTTGTCATTCTTATGCTTGTGGTAGTCGTTTTGGTTCTAAACGTACCGCTCTCAAAGTTCTTGAGAGTGGTTTTTATTTGCCTACCCTATTTGAGGATGCATATACTTTTTGCAAATCTTGTGATAGATGTCAACGAACGGGAAATCTAGCTGCTCGAAATCAAATGCCACTCATACCGATTCTCCATGTTGAAATTTTCGATGTGTGGGGTATTGATTTTATGGGCCCTTTTGTTAATTCGAATGGAAAATTCTATATACTTCTTGTTGTGGATTATGTTTCTAAATGGGTGGAAGCTAAATCCACCCGTACTAATGATTCTCAAGTTGTTTGTGAGTTTGTGAAGAATATATTTTCTCTAGACATGGTACACCAAGAGTGGTTATCAGTGATGGAGGCTCGCACTTCAAGAAATCCTTCCATGCTCTCCTAAAGAAGTACAATATTACACACAAGGTTGGCATGCCATATCACCCACAAACTAGTGGGCAAGCTGAAATTTCAAATCGTGAAATTAAGTCCAATTTGGAGAAAATCGTTAACACTACACGAAAAGATTGGAGTTTTAGGCTTAATGATGCACTTTGGGAATATAGAACGGCGTATAAGACACCAATTGGTATGTCTCCATATCGGTTGGTTTATGGCAAAGCTTGTCATCTCCCGGTTGAACTTGAGCATAAGGCTTTTTGGGCGGTAAAGATGTACAACATGGAGTATGATGAAGCTGGGAAACAAAGGAAGCTACAAATCAATGAGCTAGAGGACATACGTAATGATGCTTATGAGAGCTCTCGTATATACAAGGAAAAGACAAAGTTATTCCACGACAAAATGATTTCTCGAAAAATTTTTGTTGTGGGGCAAAAAGTTCTTTTATTTAATTCTCGTCTTAAGTTATTTCCAGGCAAGCTAAGGTCCCGATGGGTGGGACCATTTGTTGTTACTAATGTTTTTCCTCATGGTGCAGTTGAAATAACTAGTCCTAAAACTTGGAAAGTTTTCAAGATCAACGGCCATAAACTGAAGCCATACTACGAGAACTTCACTACATTGGATGTTGATGATATTGAGCTTCGTGATTTACTCCCTCTGGAGGAGTAATTTGGAGAATGCCAAGTCGGGCTGAGGACATAAAACTAAGCGCTAAATGGGAGGCAACCCATCGGTTTTGTATCTCTATCTTTTTTATTTTATTTTTCTTAGCTTTTAATATCATATTTTTATTTCCCACCTTAAATTTACTTAGGATGAGTCAATTACATTGAGGACAGTGTAAAGTTTAAGTGTGGGGGAGTATTTTGCATATAGAGTTCTTAAAATTTTGCATAAAACCTCCAACTTTTAGAGATTTTAGAGTCACTAGAATACTTCTAGGTATGTTTACATAGAGAAGTCTGACCGACATAACTGAACTTGGAAGTGTTAGGGAACTACGTTCTGATTTCTTATGAATTGGAGTGTTAAATAATGGATTTAATCATGCCGGTGATGCAAACGAGGTGCAGGGAGAAATGCATTATTAGAGTTGATGATCAATCATTAGTGGAGACTACCCATTTTCATATCAACTGAGGCACTAGACCAGATTTCTTTATAAATGACTAAAGAGCTTTCTTTTGAGTGTGTGTCACCGTACGTTAATTCCGGGTAGAATGGTGAGCTACCCAACCTCCCACCAATAGAAACACTACTTTTTGATCTCTTGAGTGCTAATTTTGTCAATCATGAGGCTGACGTCTATAGACGAAAACCATCTTCTTGTAGTTTGATTTGCAGTTAGCACCATTCTCTCTCTCTCGCCAACAACCGATCCATAAAAACACATCATCATCATCAACAAGGGAGCGACATCAAAATCTACAAGGAAAGTTGAAGACGTTTGAGGTTTACAAGCAACAATACACGGAAGAGCAAATTTCATATCCAAGTAAGCAACAAACAGTGAGCGGATTTTTTATACATGTGAAGACTTACATATAAGGAGCGGAATTCTATATCTAAGTATGAAGACTTATTACAAGAGCGAAGAAAAACAAAAGATGAGAGCTATTGAAGTTTAGGATACAAAGACAATACCAGTTCTGAAAACTCAAGTGGTAAAGTACTTCTTTCATGGCCATGTTAATTTTTATTTTTATTTTTGTAGTTGCAATCTTTTTGGAAAAAAAAAATTGAAAAAAAAAAAAAGAAAAAAGAAAAGAGAAAATACCAAAAGATTTGCATTTAGGTTGTTATTTGTCAATAAGACCATGAGGAAGAAAAATATACAAAGAAGTTTCAAGCAACAAGGAAATTGAGGAAAAGAGTTACAATTTGTCAAGGATCTAAGAAGTTCAAGAATTTATCATCAACAGTTGAAGACCAAGAAGATGAAGAAGACGAGCCGAAGGAAGACGTTTCTGTTGGATGCCGTGAGAGTGGTGTTATCATCATTGCAATCATATGTGAAGGTGGCAAGTACTCTCATACTCTATTTTTAATAATAATGGTTGATTTCCTTTCTTAGAGATCATCAGAAAAAAAAAAGTCTTTTATTTTCCACGATTTTGTGGAGTCTCTAGAAATTATTTCGGAAGGTTTCCTTCCCACCATTCAACGTGTGTAGGATTTATCTCTTCATTCCTACCTGCACACATGTGAGACCCATAAAAAAAACTGTCTTATTGAGTGCAATTATCATAAAATCCTTTTAAGTGAGACAGAAGTCGAGGCGAAATGCTTATTGATCGCTCTCAAACACGCATTCTCTCATTATGGTGTGGTTATTTCTCACTCAAGATTTAAGAATGAACATGTTCTTTGGTATTTCTAACTTCTTATTACTAGCATGCAGAAAATCTATGTCCTCATATCTCTTTGGATGCTTGGGACGCTGGAACACTTTGAAGTTGGAGTAGGTTTTGTGGATATACCTCTCATAAGCCCTCACGAGACTATAACTCGTCCACTAGGGACACCTAGGGGTTTAAAGTCATGTTTCACATGCTAAGTGCAACGTATCCTTGACGACATGGAGTTGTTGTATTTAGAGAGTTTGCTCGAGGACTAGCACAGACTACTGAAGAGCAAGCCCATGCTCTTTATAATAACACTAGATTTGAGAACCATCAGAAGTTTGACCCGTATTCAGAAACCTATAACCCTGGTTGGAGAAACCATCCAAACCTTTCTTGGTCTAAGGGCCGGATTCAATGTAAGTCTAGTAACCCTCAGGTTCTTCCCCCAGGTTTTAGCTATGCTAAGAATCTTTCAGTACCAACACAGTTTCAGACCCCTTCAGATAAGAAAATCACGAGTTTAGAAGAGTCTCTCTCCTTGTTAACTTGGAACACTATAGAATTTCAGCAATCGGTTTCACAAGGTCTAGATGAAAATAAAAAGATGGTCCAAGCTAACTCTCAGGCTATTTCTGAGTTATAAAGCCAAGTTGGTCTAATTGCTGAGTCTTTAAGAGAAAGAGAGAAAGGAAAGTTTCCTAGTCAACCACATCCCAATCCTAGAGGAGTCCATCAAATATCTGTAGCTGGTGATAAATCATCAAACCATGTAAACTCTATAACAACTCTTAAGAGCGATAAAACGGTAGATAATAAGGTAGCCATGCGTAGTGGACATACTGTAGTTCCGCCTTCTACTTCCCAAGAGGAACCCATAGTTGAGGAAACTGAAACAATTTCTAAGGAGTCCCAAGAAATTCCTGATAGGACTACCTTTGTGCCTGGAGCCCCATATCCACAGTTGTTATCCCCAACAAAGAAGGAGTCGATTTTCAACGATATAATGGAAACATTTAAGCAGGTGAACATCAACATCCCATTATTAGAAGAAATCATGCAAATGTCTGCTTATGCCAAGTTCCTTAAAGATCTTTGTACACGAAAGCGTAAGCTGAATGTCCATAAGAAAGCCTTTTTAGCTGGTCAAGTAAGTTCGATTCTTCTGAACTAAACACCCCCTAAGTATAAGGACCCTGGATGCCCCTCCATATCTTGTGTTATTGGTAATAATGTAGTTGATAAGGCGTTTCTTGACTTAGGAGTTAGTGTTAACTTACTCCCGTATCATGTGTACACCCAGTTAGGTCTTGGTAATTTGAAACCGACCAAAATGACACTTCAGTTAGTTGATAGGTCTGTCAAAGTCCCTCGTGGTGTCATAAGGATGTTCTTATTGAGGTTGATAGGTTCATATACCCAGTGGATTTAGTTTTTCTAGATACCCAGCCTGTTCAGGACCCAAGTGCTCAAATACCGGTGATTTATGGTCGCCCATTCTTAGCCACATCTAATGCTGTCATCAATTGTAAAACCGGACTTATGAACATATCTTTTGGTAATATGACTATTGAGCTAAATGTCTTTAATGTCATTAAGTCTTCTGAGATAGATGATTTAGAAGTGGTGAACATGATTAGCACTCTAGTTCCTGATCCTTTAGCCTGCACTATGTTTGTTAATCCATTATTTTATGAACCTTTCAGTGCTTCGGAGGAGGTAACCATGAAGAACACCTTAGTTGATGAGCCTACGCTAGAGATTTTCTTTGATAATCCATTATATGATGATGTTGTTAGTTTAGATGAACAGTCCCCAAAAGAAGCTAGTCATTGTGCTGACTTTGTGGACTCTAGAACCCATCCAATAGATTTTGGTCCATTTGAGGATATTGTTCACCCTAAGTTTGGGGATAATGATGATTCTAGTGATCGTCATGTATCCCTAATTGAAGTCCCTAACTTGGGACTCGAACTTTGTGCGTCTAAGATACTGCTTGAGTTTCTTCAAACTCTGCTACCCGATCCTCCAGACATTGTCTATGAAGAAACCCAGTTCTTAGACACATGTCATTCGGTTGAACCTGTTTTCGTAGACACTTATATAGATCCCAAAGAGACACCCCATATAAATCTAGTTGCCATGATAAAATCCCTAGATCAAGGTATGCTCCGTCTGCTCATTTTTCTAATTCAAGATGGTAGTCTTTCTTTTGTGTCTGCTCTATTTAGTTCTGAGGACCCGCAACTATTTCGGCTATTGGTATATGACTTTGGAAGGTGAAATCCTTTTTGAGGTATTTGATGTCTATCTAAAGACTTTAAATTTAGCATTTTATGGGAGGCACCCACGCTCATGCTTACAGTAATATCCTTCCTTATTTTTTTTTCCGTTAAGTGGTAACAGTTTCTCCTTGTTCATGCTTTTAATTTCATCTTTAGAACATTGAGGACAATGTTAGATTTAAGTTTGGGGGTGGGGAAGAAACTTTTTGTTAGCTTTTAGTTGCAATTAATAAACTCCAAAGCCTAGAAATTTATGTCTATTAAGGATGGCACTAACCAATCTAAGTGGATGGAAGCATCTTGGTTGTAGGAGTTTAGGAACCAATCTGAGTGGATGGAAACATATAAATAGAGTCTATTCATAAAAGCACAGAGCTCATGTGTTAGAAATAACATGGTAGTTTCACCATATCTCGTTGAGTCCTTTTCACCTTATGTTTTTTTTTCTTTTAAGTGATTTGGTGGGGCACACGAATCAAGTTGTTACCATTGCTAGGGTGAAATAGAGTGATTGAGATACTAATAAAAAAAAAGAAAAAAAGAAATTGAGACCAGACCATCAGACCAACCGGAATAAATTCAATATAGTCGACCGCTGGTTCCCTTGTATATGCTAGTTGTGTTGACCTAGAGTTAGGATTATCGACCGTTGGTCCCCTTGTATATGCCAGTTGTGTTGATATTAGTCATACCGGTATCTCAGTCCATTAGGATAGGTTCATCCTGGCAGTGGCCTTCAGATAGATATGGGAAAGACCGTTCACCTTAGTCAACATCTAAAACCATCTACCTTTTCTCTATTTCCATCTTAATCTATCCATGTGATTTGTTGACTCCGGATATGATGTCCATAGTGTAACTATCTGAGTAGAGCTTTGTCACTTATATATGAATTTTAGTATGCTTGAGTGCAAACTCGTGTACAACAATTGGAATTTCGCATCAGGGTACTTCCTCCTGTAGTCAATGAGAGTATGCCAACCCAGGAGATCCTTTAGTGCCTTCCAAGGTTCAGCGTAGATAACTAGGGTCTGGAGTAAAGGTTTCGTGGGTACACCTCTTGTAAACCCTCCCGAGACTATAACTCGACCACTAGGGCCACCTAGGGGTTCAAAGGCTTGTTGCACATGCTAAGTGCAATCGCGATGCCTGCGACAGTGAGTTAGGATTTTATTTTCTAGATTAGATTTACTCGAGGACTAGCAAATAATAAGATTGAGGGTATTTGATAAACACATTTTTGTGTCTAAGCTGTCCTCAATTTTTTGTATTGTTAGTACTCGATTTTGTACTTATTATGGTGTTTCATTTGTTTGTAGGTATTTCTGGGCAATAAACATTTTTGGAAAAATCTGCTCGAAAAGTTGTTAAAGGAACCCCGGAGGACAACAACTAAATGGACCCCAGTTTTGGATAAGGGGTACTCAATTACTAAAGGGCACCTTATTTGCTATTCGCACCCCGGTTGTTGGATAAGGGGCACCCCTGTCTTCTTCGTTTAAATTTTATTTTGGCGGGAAAATAGTTTCCTCACCTCCGTAACTTCCTAGATGTGATTTGCATGAGATATAATCGAGATTTTGGTCAGAGTATGAATGGGAATGTCGTGTCACAGTTAAACAAGGAATGTATGTTCATCAGATTCGATAAAACAAGGATTAATCTTTGGTTTAAACAAAACAGGGTTGCATTGGGAAGACTTAACTGAGCCTAACAGGATTGGTATGGGTCTTTGGTTCAATTGAATTTGGTTAGAACCCGTGTGGAAGTGAAGCAGCGAAGATGCATGCTTTCTCGTGAAAACAGAGGCTGGGGATTGTTATGTTCTATTTTTGGAGGGTTGGCGTGCGTTTTCAGCATGTCTAGCACTATATGATTCGTGTACACATTCATTTTATGCGTGATTGAGTACATATTGACAGCTGCAGACATAAAATCATGAATGAAAAGGAAACAAAATATTCCCGAGTTATCAGAGAAGATTTTGGAGTTTAATGCGATATTTGAAGGTGCTGACAGTATATAAAGGTGATACAGGAATGAGATAAGGGGATGGAGAGTTTGGTAGAAGTTTAGAGCATCAATAGAGCGTAAAATCGAGTTGTAGGAAAATTGTTTTCTGCTGCTGCTGTAAAGAACACGAAGAACATTAGACCCTTCAAAACTGTCGTTTATGCTACAGTGTCAGCGGCAGTTATTCTTTATCGTTCATTGGAACTGTTATTTTGTAACAACTATAAGCGTTACAAATCTCTATTTTTCATATGTTTTCATCCTTGTAAACACCTTTTGAGCAATGAATTCATACTTTGAGCGTGTTTCCAACATGATGGGCTAAACCCAATCCTTGGGGCGACGGATGAAGCTATCTTGCCAATGAAAAAGTGGTAATTCTTAATTATTTAATTTGTGCAATTTTTATTTATGATTATTTTCCTAGATTGAAAATAGATTTTATGATTTTTGTTAAATAATTGTATTTTCTATTGATGGAACATGCTTAACCTAGGGTTTTGATGTCCCATGCTTTGGATTAACATTTGTTGTTTCTAAAAATCTACATTTGCAATAGTTGAGAATCAAATTGAACGTGTGAAATTGCATGATTACAATTAGTATCACTTTGGAATTGGTAAACAACAGAATCCTACCCCGAGTCTCTCCACAATTTTCACAACACTTTTTACTTTGAGTTTGTTATGTTTTTAGCTTTAAAGTTAGATCAAAAATCTGCTTTCACAAGTCTTAAACGAACCATATTACTTACTTCTACAATCACTTGTAAAAATACCATCAGAAAGCGATTTCGCAAAACTCAGAAAAACTACTAAAGTTAATTATGTATCAACATGTACAATTAACTATTCCAAAAAGTAATAAATAAGTTTTGACAACCTGCCTTGAAGTCCATTTTGACAAACATTTTTAAACCCTTCTCTTTAATTTTGGATGTTAACTTATGTTCATGGAGTCCATTGCGATTAAAAAAGAGGGGGTCTAACAACCACACCCAATATTTCGTTTAGGCAGTCTGTATGGAAAACTCCAATACATTTCCAAGAGAATCAATTTAGACAGTCAGACTCATTCACGGAAAAGTATCCAAGAATTATATCTCAATTTCTCAAATCGATCTGCAATCGAACAGATAGAAATATGTGAGCCGGATCAATATGAGAAATAACTTGGATGGTACCAAAGACCAATATCCAAGTGTCTATCAATTTCAATCAACAACCAAAGGTTGGATTTACCAATTGATTGAACTACGCATAACATGTGATATTTCAATTATATAAACAAATATAATGCGGAAAAGAAATAACACATACACCAAAAAATTTGTTAACGAGGAAACTGCAAATGCATAAAAACCCCCGGGACTTAGTCCATATTTGAACACCATACTGTACTAAGCCGCTACAAACTCTAGCCTACTACAAGTTAACTTCGGACTGGAATGTAGTTAAGCCCTAACCAATCTCACACTGATTAAGGTGCAGTCGCGTTCCTTACGCCTCTGAATCCCAGCAGGACTCTACGCACTAGATTCCCTTAGCTGATCTTACCCACAACTAAGAGTTGCTACGACCCAAAGTCGAAGACTTGATAAATAAATTTGTCTCCCACAGAAAAGTTTATTTTAATAGATAAATCTGTCTCCCACAGAAATACCTATGAAGTTTTTTTCTGTATTTTGATAAATCAAGGTGAACATGAACCAATTGATAATCCGGTCTTATATTCCCGAAGAACAGCCTAGAAATATCAATCACCTCACAATAACTTAACTATATGGTAGTAGAACAAGTTATTGTGGAATTACAAAGAATGAGACAAAGAGCTTTGTGATTACTTTTATATCTTACCTATCGGAGATAAATCTCGAGCAAATCTTAGAGAATATAGTACTCAATACGATAGAACAAAGTAAGATCAGAACACGCAACTACAGAGAAAATAGTTGGGCCTGGCTTCAAATCAGGGTTTGATAATTTTGGAGAATCGACTAGAGTCCTCCCTTATATAGTCTTCAAATCAGGGTTTGATAACTTTGGAACAAAGCAATCAATATTCACCGTTAGATGAAACCTGATTCAAGATTCAAGCTAATATCTTTCCACCATTAGATGGTCTTAGCTTGTTACACACAAATGAAATATACCTTGATTTAGATATGGTTAACCGTACCTAAACGTGTATATTGAGTTGGCTCAATAACAGTTAACTGAAGTTAGCCATATGAACACTTTTCTCTTAAACTTGTTCATCTTAACACTTCTAGAATAATTGATAATCAAATGAATCTAATTATGTTACTCGTAGAGTTGTTCAATTTTTTATATTCTCATAGAAGTATACAAGACACAATTGAAGCAAATAGGATTGATTCAAAAGAATCAGTTCATGAACATTTTAGCCACGGTTTGCAAAGATTGCATTCCTTAATTTATAAATCTATTTTTTCATGAGTATGAAATCATACTTAAGCGATTTTAGAACTTGAACCACTTAGTTTACAAACGGGTATGCAAACTTAAGTTCTGGACATTGGTCACAAGCCGAAAGTTTGCAAACGGGTACGCAAACTTTATCTCCGGACCAAACTCAGTTGAAACCGTTTGCGAACGGGTACGCAAACTTGGTTCCCGGACTTCAACAATTAAATCAGTTTGAGAACGCTTATGCAAACTTAAGTACCCTGACTTAAACAGTTGAATAAGTTTGCGAACGGGTATGCAAACTTCCGGTCCTGAATTCTGTCAAAACAGTTCGTACAATATGTATACAAACGGTAATGTATCCAGACATGAGTTTTATCTCTTAACTCCCATTTCAATCATTGAAACATTCTTAGAAGACGACAATAGCTATCTCACACAAACTATTAGCTTATAAGCAATTTTCAAGTGATCGAATGATCAATACGAAACATTCCGAGCCTACATCAAGTGACTGTCTCACACAAATCATGTAAGATGTTACCAGGTGATTTTCACATGATCATCTTTTGACTTTCCTCAAGAATAATGATGAACGTGGTTAAAGCAAAAAGTTTTCCAACACATATTTCGAGAAAGATATAACCGAGTTAAACTCAGCTCGAAATATCAAATGTGTATAATGTAAATTCTATATAGCTATACAACTTTTTATCAATAGGACATGGAATAGAATAGACTTATGAGTGATAGATGAGTTCAAGTCTCCACATACCTTTTGTTGATGATATTCCACAAGATCCCCTTAGTAGTTCTTCGTGTTCAATCGATGAACGCCGTGAAGTCTAAAGCTCAACTGCACATTTTATCCTAATCCGAGACATAGCTATAAGTAGACTAGAAATCAAGACTCATAGTTTTGACAACTAAACTTGAAAAACAAGCTTGAGATAGAAACGCTTGCGAGTTCGACCGAGCAATGCTCTAACAATCTGCCCCTTTGTCAATTTTGAAAAAGCGGGGGTCTAACACCACCACCCAATATTTCGCTTAGGAATCTGTATGGACAAACTCAAATATACTTTTTATGAGAATCAACTAGACAGTTAGACTCAATCAATAAAAAGATATACCAAAGAGTTTATATCTCAATCTCTCGATTTGACCTTTACTCAAGCAAATGGAAATATGCGAGTCTTTATCAAAGAGAGATAACTTGGACGGTACCAAAGACCAATGGCCAAGGATCAATCAATATCAATCAACGACCGAAGGTCGGATTTCTAATTGATGATCTTTAACGCACAACCTGTATTATTTCAATTATATAAAAAATATAATGCGGAAAAGAAATAACACGGACACCAGAAGTTTTGTTAACGAGGAAACCGCAAATGCAGAAAAACCCCGGGACCTAGTCCAGATTGAATGCACACTGTATTAAGCCGCTACAGACACTAGCCTACTCCAAGCTAACTTCGGACTGGACTATAGTTGAACCCCAATCAGTCTCCCACCGATCCAAGGTACAGTTTTACTCCTACGCCTCTGATCCCAGTAGGATACTGCGCACTTGATTCCCTTAGTTGATCTCACCCACAACTAAGAGTTGCTGCAACCCAAAATCGCAGACTTCATAATAAACAAATCTGTCTCACACAAAAAAGTCTATCAAAGGATAAATTTGTCTCCCACAGAAAAACCCTAGGTTTTGTTCCATCTTAAGATATGAAATCAAGGTGAACAGGAACCAATTGATAATCCGGTCTTATATTCCCGAAGAACAGCCTAGATTAATCAATCACCACTCAACAATCCTTCTTGACTACACAAGCGGTTTTTCGAGGAATCACAAATAGTGAGACGAAGATGTTTGTGACTTCTTTATCTTGCCTATCGGAGAACTCTCACGATCTCAAGCCAATCAAAGATTGTACTCGTACGATAGAAGATGCAAGATCAGATAACACAACTACGATAAAAGTAGTATCGGTCTGGCTTCACAATCCCAATGCAGTCTTTAAGTCGTTAACCTGGTTTTAGAGAAGAAAACCAAAGATTAAAGGAGAATCGACTCTAGCGAGCGCACTAGTATCACACAGACGTGTGGGGATTAGTTTTTCCCAATGCTAGATGTCTCCTTTATATAGCCTTCAAATCAGGGTTTTTCCTTAGTTACAAAGCAATCCATATTCACCGTTAGATGAAAACCTGATTTAGATTCAATCTAATATTTATCAACCGTTAGATCGAAAACTTAGCTTGTCACACACACTTGGGTAGACGTTTACTGGGTTTGTGAAAACCGTGCCCAAATGTGTACGCGTATGTTGGTTCAACATAGTAACCCAAAAGGTCAACCATATGAGCATTTCATATTAACCTTGTTCTTCTTCCCCATAACTAGTTCAATTGACTCAAATGAACTAGTTAGAGAGTTGTTCAATTGCTATGAGATCTTATGTAACTACACAAGACACAATTGAAACAAATATGATTCGATTCGATGAATCGGCTCATGAAATTTATAGCCACGGTTTGCATAAAGCATTCCTTAGTAATTTAAGTTTCATGTTCAGAGCACATATTTAGATCATAGCCACTTAAGCTCACAAACAAGTTCGCGGACTTAAGGCAACCGGCAGAGTTTTCCAAACTCAGCACAAAATCTAGGCAAAGAGACTTCCGCCAGTTCGCGGACTAAACACGTAAACGAGTTTTTGGAAAATCCCAGCATAAATTCTCGGTAAGAGAACTTCCGTCAGTTCGCGGACTGAGTTCGCGGACTTGGCAAAGCCAATTCCTCCGGTTTCTCTCAGAGTAATTGAAACTTTTCATGAATTTCGTCACTAAGTGAAGATAAACTTGATCAAAGCGAAACGCTTTACCAACACACGATTTCGAGAAAAAGATAAGTAGTGAATACTCAGCTCGAAATGTCAAATGTGTATGATCCAGTCTATATAGCATACGACTTTTTGTCTCATAAGAAGTAGGAGATAGAATAGATAGACTTTTGAGTGATAGATAAGTTCAAGCCTCCACATACATTTTTGTTGATGAAGTTCCACGGTTCCTTGAGTAGATCTTCGTCGTTGTATGATGAATCGCCATGAAGTCCTTTAGCTCAACTACACTTTTTTATCCTAGTCCTAGACTTAGCTATAATAGACTAGAAATCAAGACTCATAGTTTTGATCACTAACATTGAAAAACATGCTTGATATAGCAACGGATGCGAGGTCGCCCGAGCTATGCTCTAACAATTTTAGTGACAAAACTATTAATACATATGGAATACAAAAAAGATAAACTTTAGTGGCTCCTATTCCATAGTCTAATCTTCAACGTTCCTTGAAATCTCCGTCCTTCCAAGTACTCGAATGATCCCAAAGGTTGTAAGTTTAGCACCACCGTTGTTGAAGATCCGTAGCTATAACAATGAGAGAAATCGAGATTCTCGATCATTATTATACAGTGTCATAGTATCATTATGTTACATCAAAGTCCAATTGCATCACGACTTTAACAACAATACTATGGTGATATGTATCACTCCCCCTTAGTCAATACTCCATCTCGATCATGGAAACCACTCCCCCTTACACAATGATCCGAAACCATATGTATTTTTAGTGTGAACTACATTATTTCTCCCCCTTTTTGTCAATAAAATTGGCAAAGGTAAAAGAACGGGATCATAATGAAATTTCCACAAGATACATTTCATAGACTAAAATAAAAAATACATACCAACTTAATTTAGATGCAATCATAAAGCCGAAGCTAAATGCATTCATCAGGGAGTTTTAAGATACAAGATAACCCCTATAAAAATCCACAGCCGCACACCCCGCAAGATATTACCATTAAGCACAAGTTCAAAATAACTCTCCCCCATTTGATGTTATTCTCGCAAGAACAACAAGAGCGACCTTAATTTCGAAAGAAAAGAAGGATTTCTTAATTGGACACCAAAAACCATGGAAATGATTTTCTATATCCAAAACTTAACCAAATTAATCACAAGTAAACCCATGATTAATTTAATCGGAATACGCAACTAAATCAAACCAAAAAAATGATCAATTTAATTGATTGTGCTCAACATAAGAAAACTCACGGAGCCACAACTAAGATAACCACACGGAGATGACTACCTTAATCGTTCAAATACTCAACATGAGGAAAACCTTACGGAATATACAACTACATCAACCAATAAAACATGATTAGTATATACGTTCATATACTCAACACAAGAACTTGTGGAATATATGAAAAACTCAACTAGATTAATTACAAGAGAATCTATAATTAATTTAATTGGAAAATACAACCAAACTAATCACCGAAGCAATCAATTTAATTGTCAAATGATTTTCTCGATAAAAGAAGACTTTCGGAGCAAATAACTAAATAACCAATCAAGATGATTAATTTAGTTCAAGAATGCTCAACATATAGCATCTCATGGAACAACTAACAAGGCCAATATTAATCGACATAGTTGTAAGGTGCTCAACATAAGATACATAATGGAGCCTTCACGGTAAAACATAACAAAATGGATCAATGGAGATCAATACCGTGGATAACATACAATGATCTATTCTATTTTCCATCACTATTTTTATAACGACATAATAGACTTTATCCTTGTCAAACAAAAGATTTCATCATATTTTCCATCAAATAAATGACTGCATAGGCATAACTTTTGTAATTGTCAAAAGTCCATTCGTCCTTTCATCAATACGAATATCAATTTATGAACGACTTTACTTTTGACACACTATGGGACCTTCAAGTTCACGGACGCAAACAATACATATCCCATAAAAATATTGCAATACTTCAAAACAGATTAATACTGCAATAACATCATCCTCCAAATATTTTTAGAATTTAAAACCAATAAATCTAAAAACATGAAGATGAAAACTTTGGACATATCTATGTGTAATCACAATAATGGCTATTCCAAACTCTAGTAATCCTTCTCAAAAACAAGAATAAATTCTCATAAGAAGTTTCATATGCATCAAGACAGACTCGTAATGCACATATAAGATGACTTGTCCTTAGAAGGTAGAATCAATATTTTTCGCCTGGATTTACACCAAGAATATCTATCAAAGGCGTATAAAAATATTTTCTAAACAAAGAAGAACGTACAAAGTCATTAACGACCATCCACCATAGTTCACAAAGGATGAATGTGAACATTCAAGAATTCCATAACAATGCGTACTACTTCCCATTCTTGAACTTCCTTCTTTGTGATTCACCAACAACATTCTTGTAAAAGCTACGAATTAGCTTAGAAGAGTAGTACTCCAAGAATCCAAGTGCCCAAGTCCAAGAAGTGGAACAAGTGCAACAAAACGGAGCAAAACACTCAAAACCAAGAGACAGAACAAATACCAATCTTAACTCATCCAAATTTAAAGTTTCTCATCTCCATTTTGAATAGAATTCAAAGAGGAAGATGCAAAAAGAATGAGGTCATTCCGAGTTCGGACGAAGAAGATACGGCCAAGACAAGTTTACCGAATATCGACGTCAAGTATGCATACGGGTTTGCAAACGAATTTTCAAGTCCGCGAACTTAAACCCCTGGATTTTGATTTTAAAATATTCTATGCATACCTGGTAGGTGTACCATGTAGTCCAAACATCCTGAACTATTATTTTCAAACCTAAACATTTAAGAACCTTAAACACAGATCAAGTTAGGTAGAAAAGAACGATAAGAAAGGTATGTGAATCATTATAAGTTCTCTAAGCAAATAAAAGTACAAATCTTGCTCAAGTTTAGAAACATACCTTTTCAGATGAATCCAATCGAATTCTACCGTCTTACCGAACATAATCTGTATGCCCCAATTTTTGTGCTTCCCTCACCGTATACAAAGCAGGGCATTCCTTGGTGAGGATGCACTTCCAACACAATCAAGTTGCGTTGGGGTGAACAAAGTCTTGCTCACCACAAGTGACCTTTGGATTATCATGAAAGAGATCACTTTTAGAACCTTTCACATCCAATTCCATTTTTCCAAAAAGCTTGTCAAGTTCCAACATCATGGATACTTCCTTGTCCATAGTCATGGAGTTTTCTGGAAGATCATTCCTTTTCACACTCAAAACATCATTGTCTTTCTTCGGTATCCAATTCTGAGTGCGTTTAGGAACAGTCGGAACCTTCTTCCCATCATTCTCTTCTAGAATTCTCAGAAGAGAATTGGATTGACTATTATTTTGCAAGTTAGTCTTTCTCAAATTAGGAGCATCAGATCTTGTCTTCGTCTTTACGAAGTTATCCTTTTGATAACCATTACGATTGTGAAAAGGATTCGTATGATGTTTATAGGAAAATCTAGGTTTATCATAGCACTGATTCCTTTGCCTAAAGGTTGGACAATTACAACCTGTAACGTTAAGAGGATCAGTCTTAAGGTATGATCTTGGTTTCACAACTTCTTGTGATTCCCAAACAAGAACATCATGAAGTTTCTCATTCCTTATACGGAAACGACATCTCCTTTCCAGGTGACCTTTATTTCCGCAATAGTGGCAAACATAAGGAATGTTCTTACCTCGATCCGTGTGTGCTAACTTTGGAGGTTGATAAACTTTGCTCTTTTGAAACTTAACTTCCGGTGTAGGTATTTCACTTTTTACATCAGTGGAAACCTTTTCTTGAGAAGAATCACTAGCCTTGACAAATTTTACCTCTTTGCTAGTACTTGGAGCATCTATTACCATATAGCCCAATCCTCGTGTATCACGATGATTTTTACTTGCTCCTAGCATAGTGGTTAATTTTCTTGAACTAGTATTGAAATTTTTCAAGTCATCTTCCAACATCTTGATTTTATCAAGAGCAGTAGCTAAATCAGCCTCAAGGCGTTTTTCTCGAGCGCTTTCTCTGTCGTCAAAACTTGTTTGCTGGGAGTTAAACCTTGCTTCAGATTCTGCAAATTTCTCTTCCAATAAAAAGTACTTTTGATAAAGATTATCACATTCAAGTGACTTTATACGTAGGTTTTCCTCAGAATCCTTGAGGATCGATTTGCAAGAACGATTCGAAAAATAAATACCTGCGTAACATCTTCTCAATTTCTTGTTTTCTCGACAGAGAGTAATCAGAAGAGGTGAGACATGAGAAGTTGTAATCTTCTTCATTTTCCATGAATCCAAAAACTTAACATACTCTGAGACTTCCTCATCAACATCTCTATCAATATCTGAATCACCTTCATCAGAAAAGTTCATCCAACTGTTCTTCTAGGAGAGTTTCCCAATCAACAGTTTTTACATCAAGAGAATGTTTAAATATTGACTTAGATGTGACAGTTCTCTCAGGTGAATCCAATCTTTTGGAATCATCTGGTAATTTCTGAACTGGTACGTTATTAGAGATAGACTCGTCCATAATCAGATCACTACAAACACGGACTTATAAGGTCTTTAACGTGTTTTCCTGCTCTGATACCAATTGAAAAAGCGGGGGTCTAACAACACCACCCAATATTTCGCTTAGCAATCTATATGGACAAACTCCAATATACTTTTTATGAGAATCAACTAGACAGTTACACTCAATCAATAAAAAGATATATCAAAGAGTTTATATCTCAATCTCTCGATTTGATCTTTACTCAAGCAGATGGAAATCTGCGGGTGTTTATCAAAGAGAGATAACTTGGACGGTACCAAAGACCAATGTCCAAGGATCAATCAATATCAATCAAAAACCAAAAGTCGGATTTCCAATTGATGATCTTTAACGCATAACCTGTATTATTTAAATTATATAAAAAATATAATGCGGAAAAGAAATAACACAGACACCAGAAGTTTTGTTAACGAGGAAACCACAAATGCAGAAAAACCCCGGGACCTAGTCCAGATTGAATGCACACTGTATTAAGCCGCTACAGACACTAGCCTACTCCAATCTAACTTCGGACTGGACTATAGTTGAACCCGAATCAGTCTCCCACCGATCCAAGGTACAGTTGTACTCCTACGCCTCTGATCCCAGCAGGATACTGCTCACTTGATTCCCTTAGCTAAGAGTTGATAATAAACAAAGAGTTGTTGCAACCCAAAATCGCAGACTTGATAATAAACAAATCTGTCTCACACAAAAAAGTCTATCAAAGGATAAATCTGTCTCCCACAGAAAAACCCTAGGTTTTGTTCCGTCTTAAGATATGAAATCAAGGTGAACGGGAACCAATTGATAATCCGGTCTTATATTCCCAAAGAACAGCCTATATTAATCAATCACCTCTCAACAATCCTTCTTGACTACGCAAGCGGTTTGTCGAGGATTCACAAACAGTGAGACGAAGATGTTTGTGACTTCTTTATCTTGCCTATCAGAGAACTCTCACGATCTCAAGCCAATCAAAGATTGTACTCGTACGATAGAAGATGCAAGATCAGATAACACAACTACGATAAAAGTAGTATCGGTCTGGCTTCACAATCCCAATGCAGTCTTTAAGTCGTTAACCTGGTTTTAGAGAAGAAAACCAAAGATTAAAGGAGAATCGACTCTAGCGAGCGCACTAGTATCACACAGACATGTGGGGATTAGTTTTGCCCAATGCTAGATGTCTCCTTTATATATCCTTCAAATCAGGGTTTTGCCTTAGTTACAAAGCAATCCATATTCACCGTTATATGAAAACCTGATTTAGATTCAAGCTAATATTTCTCAACCGTTAGATCGAAAACTTAGCTTGTCACACACACTTGGGTAGACGTTTACTGGGTTTGCGAAAACCGTGCCCAAACGTGTACGTGTATGTTGGTTCAACATAGTAACCCAAAAGGTCAACCATATGAGCATTTCATATTAACCTTGTTCTTCTTCACCATAACTAGTTCAATTGACTCAAATGAACTAGTTAGAGAGTTGTTCAATTGCTATGAGATCTTATGTAACTACACAAGACACAATTGAAACAAAGATGATTCGATTCGATGAATCGGCTCATGAACTTTATAGGCGCGGTTTGCATAAAGCATTCCTTAGTAATTTAAGTTTAATGTTCAGAGCACATCTTTAAATCATAACCCTTAAGCTCACAAACAAGTTTGCGGACTTAAGCAACCGGCAGAGTTTTCCAAACTCAGCAGAAAATATCGGCAAAGAGACTTCCGCCAGTTCGCGGACTAAACGCGCAAACGAGTTTTTAGAAAATCCCAGCAGAAATTCTCGGTAAGAGAACTTCCGTCAGTTCGCGGACTGAGTTCGCGGACTTGGCAAATCCAATTCCTCCGGTTTCTCTCGATCAACGAAGTTCGAAAACTTCGGATTAAGTAATACATGGTTATGTAATCTAAACTCTTATTCCAATCATTGAGACATTCTCAGAGGAAGTTATATAGTCGTTATTCACAGTCCGTTTCACGTCAGAGCAATTCTCAAAGTAATTGAAACTTTTCATGACTTTCGTCACTAGGTGAAGATAAACTTGATCAAAGCGAAACACTTTACCAACACACAATTTCGATAAAAAGATAAGTAGTGAATACTCAGCTCGGAATGTCAAATGTGTATGATCCAGTCTATATAACATATGATGTTTTGTATCATAAGAAGTAGGAGATAGAATAAATAGACTTTTGAGTGATAGATAAGTTCAAGTCTCCACATACCTTTTTGTTGATGAAGTTCCACGGTTCCTTGATTAGATCTTCGTCGTTGTATGATGAATCGCCATGAAGTCCTTGAGCTCAACTACACTTTTCTATCCTAGTCCGAGACTTAGCTATAATAGACTAGAAATCAAGACTCATAGTTTTGATCACTAACATTGACAAACATGCTTGATATAGCAACGCATGCGAGGTCGACCGAGCTATGCTCTGACAAATTTTAGTGACAAAACTATCAATACATATGGATTACAAAATAAATAAACTTAGTAGCTTCTCATCCAAATGCTTGATTTCCTTAGTTCTTCAACATTCCTTGAATTCTTCGTCACTCCAAGTACTCCGGTGATTTTGAACGAGTTCAACTCAGCATCTTAGTTGTTGAAGATCCGTAGACATAACAATAATCAACAAGATTGTTTTCATATTGTCATACAGTATCATAGTATTATTACACGGCATCAAAGTTCAATTAATTGTATCACACCTTTGACAATAATATTACGGTGATATGTATTACTCCCCCTTAGTCAATACTTCATCTCACAATGAAAACCACTCCCCCTTACATAATGATCCGTAAACCATATGTATATGTAGTGTGGACTACAAATAATTCTCCCCCCTTTTGTCAATATAAATTAGCAAAGGTACGAAAACTCGCGGGATCATAATGAAATTCTCAAAGAGATACTTCATGACTAAAAGAGAACATATCAACTTTGTTTCGATGATTTCACATAGTAGAAACTTAGTGTATTCATCAAGGAGTTTATAAAGATACAAGAAAACTCCTACGATATTCCACAGCCGCACTCCCCATAAAGATTTGAAAATTAAGCACAAGTTCAATTAACAACTCTCCCCCATAAAATGTCATTCCCGAAAGAAAAACAAGAGCGACCTTACTTTTACAAGAAAACAAGGATTTATTTTTACATTAACAAATCACATGAGACATAAATTTGTATCCAGAATACTCAATTAAATTAACCACAAAGGAACCACTATGATTAATTTAATCGGAAATACTCAACATAAGAAACTTACGGAGCCATACAGTACTTTCACATAGAAGTGGATCAGGGAAAGATCAATACTGCGGAATATTCAAAGATTCATTCTATTTTTCATCAAAATTCGCATAATGATACCATAGACTTAATCTTGACATATAATTCAAAAGTTCATTCTATTTTCCATCAATATTTGCATTATGACACAATAGACTTACCTTTTGACATATATGGGACAATCATAGTTCACGGACGTAAACACACATATCCCATAACATTATTTGCAATATATGAAACCAATAAAGATTAATACTGCAGAATCATCTTCCAAATAACTTTAGAATTTAAATAAATAAATCTAAAAACATTGCAAGATGAAAATCGTTGGCAATGTCTATGTGAAATCACAATATATGTTATTCCAAACCCTAGTTATCCTTCTTAAAACACAAGAATAAATTCTCATAAGAAGTTTCCTAGACAAGATAAGACCTAAAGGGAAATTTAGACATAGCCAGCAACCAGAGATCGAACAAAAACAAGTCCATCAGTTGCTTTCTTCAGTCCAATCATCAGAAACTCAAGATTCTTTGTCGCAATTTCAAGTTGACCACGAACAACCTCAAAATCTCGAAAAATATTTCCAACCAATTGAGATGACAACTGAACTGGAAGATCGTTTTCATGGTCGAATGCATGATAGAAGGTTATGAAAATAGGGTTCTCGTGAAACTCAATAACTTTGCCCTCTTCAACTTTGTTTTCCTTTTTGCATCCATCCATTATGCACACCATAAAATTACAAGAGAGATCTTGATGTTACGGAAGGAGCATATATAATAAGAAGGAATCCATGATATATATATATATATATATAATATTTTCATAGGGAAACCCTAGGGTTACTCGTTTACGTTCGGTAAGGGTCGGGAGCATGTATGTTCGTGGATATGAAGCAGGTTCAACACCAGGAAACCAATGGAGGCTATTTTTAGAAGTATGTTTTGAAAACATCAAAAACAAATTCTAAAGATATGACAGAACATCTTAGCTCAGAAATAGAGCACAAGGTACTTGTTGATAGTCAACAAATCAACTGTCATCGAGGAAAAGAATAACGAAGATTTTCAAAGTGAACAACAAAGAGAAATTTCTCAAGAGTTAATGATCATTCATATTACATCATGTAATAATTAACCGAAGCAGAGCTCAACAGTAAGACGATCATTTTATCTTTAAACCGAAAAACAGATACAACAAAGACCACTTTATCAAGAAGAAGAGCTTCTTGAAAATTATGAGCATCCTCACACGGTCTCAAAGAGGATGCACATTTGCAAGAAATCAAGTTGTAATTAGACGAGCATATAGCTCATCAAGGGTATTGATATTTTCCGTTTTTCTTTCAAAAGAGTTAGTCTCAATAGAATTAATAAGAGAAGGACAAGAGATACCTAAAGCTGCTGCCTTCCTTGCCTTCTTAATGTTGCGCTTGGGTCTATTTATGCTGGATTTCAATTCCGAAACACGATTATTGATATGAATATATTCAGGAACGATTGATACTTTTGATCCAACACTCCCTTTAGCCACGGAAGAAGATTTTAAAGAATTATCCTTACTCATTGGATCAACAAGGCAGTCATTTGTCCTTATAACACAATTATTTTTACAATTGTAGAAAGCCTTTGCGTTATCTTTACAGGCAAGACTTGGCTCATTGCAGCGATTTTCTTGTCTGAGAGTTGGACATTTAGGACCAGTAATATGAGAAACCGGTTTGATTACTTTCTTAGACATCCAGATAAGAATGTTATGAAGTTTTTTATTCCGAAGGCGAAAACGACATCTCTTCTCAAGATGACCTTTGTTTCCGCAATAATAACATCTGAAGGGAATGTTATTAATCTTTCTCATATGAATAGGAGGTTGACTTCCTTTATTTATTGAAGCTTCTGTCGTAGAAGCTAATTTTTCACTTTTTTCATTAGTGAAATTTTTTTTGCAGGAAATTGTAATTAGTACGAACAAAATCAATCTTTCTACTTGTTGATGGTGGTTTTTAGTCCAAGGGCTAAAATCGTAAACCCTGTATTTAATGCGCCGTCATCCTGCAAAGGAACATAAGCCATTTAAAAGCAATGAATGCTTAATCCTCTTCGCTCACATATGTATTGATCAATTCAATATATTTTTATATATGAAATTCATTCAGAATGGTGTGTGCAACAGCAATCCCAAATATTCTGTGAATTTTATCTTGCCTAGTATTTTCCTACGCTATGTTCCCAGCCGAACTCTCAATATTGACATGACATGACGATGAAATGTTCACTCTCAGCAGAGTAACATGAGTCTCCCGAAGTGTCGGTATTGAGATCTGCATGGAAGTACCCACATAGGCTGCATCACTCTCTGACAAAGAGAACTTTTTATCGATGTACTTTTTGTTAGAGTATTGCTCGGTCGAACTCGCATCCGTTGCTATCTCAAGCATGTTTATCAATGTTAGTGATCAAAACTATAAGTCTAGGACTAGGATAGAAAGTGTAGTTGAGCTCAAGGACTTCATGGTGATTCATCATACAAGTAGAAGAACTACTCAAGGAACCGGTGGAACTTCTCGACAAAAAGGTATGTGAAGACTTGAACTTATCTGTCACTCAAAAGTCTATCTACTCTATCTTCTACTTCTTGAGACAAAAAGTCGTATGCTATATATATAGGTTTAGATTATACACATTTGGTATTTCGAGCCGAGTATACCTCGCCTATCTATATCTCGAAATATGTGTTGGTAATCTTTTCGCTTCGACCAAGTTTATCTTTTACCTAGTGACGAAAGTCATGATATATTTCAATCGTCTTGAAAATTGCTTTGACGAGAAATGGTGTAACAACTACATAATGTCCTCTAAGAATATTTCAATGATTGGAATGAGAGTTTAGATTACATAACCAATGATGGACATAAGCATTGTTGTGGAAACACATTTATGTATAAGTCCTATTCCTTGAACCAAAGTTTGCGAACTTTGTTGATCAAGAGAAACCGGAAGAATGGCTTGTTTCCAAGTCCGCGAACTCAGTCCGCGAACTGCCGAAGTTATAAAACCCGAGACTTTCTGCTGGAGTTGACAAACTACTTGCGTGAGCTAAGTCCGCGAACCGGCGGAAGGTCTCTTGCCGAGATTTTCTGCTGGAGCTTGTAAACTCTGCCGGATGCTTAAGTCCGCGAACCTAGTGTGCGAACTTAAGAAGGTTATATATCTGAAGATGATTTCTGAACTTAAACTTTAAAAAGACTAAGGAATGCAGTTTGCCAACCGTGGCTATAAAAGTTCATGAACTGATTCAAGTGAATCAAATCATCTTTGCTTCAATTGTGTCTTGTGTATTTACATAAGATTTCCTTGCAATTGAACAACTCTCTAACTAGTTCATTTGATTTATTTGAACTAGTTATGGTGAAGAAGAACATGGTTGATATGAAATGATCATATGGCTAACCTTTTGGTTAACTATTGTTGAACCAACAATGTACACGTTTGGGTACGGTTAACAAACCTAGAAGCGCGCAGTTCATTTGTGTATAACAAGCTAAGTTTTCGATCTAACGGTTGAGAAATATTAGCTTGAATCTAAATCAGGTTTCATCTAACGGTGAATATTGATTGCTTTGTTACCAAGGCGAAACCCTGATTTGAAAGACTATATAAAGGAGACATCTATTATTGTGCAAAACTAATCCCCACACCTTACGTGTGATACTAGTTTGCGTACTAGAGTCGGTTCTCCTTTAACCTTTGGTTTTCTTCTTTTAAAACCAGGTTAACGACTTAAAGAATTCATTGGGATTGTGAAGCCAGACTGATACTACTTTTATCGTAGTTGTGTGATCTGATCTTGCATCTTCTATCGTACGAGTACAATCATATTGTTTGGCTTGAGATTTTATATCTCCGATAGGCAAGATATAAAAAGTAATCACAAACATCTTCGTCTCATTGTTTGTGATTCCACAACATCTTGTTTCTCTACCATACGATTAAGAGTGTTGTGAGGTGATTGATTAATCTAGGCTGTTCTTCGGGAATATAAGACCGGATTATCAATTGGTTCATGTTCACCTTGATTATTATCAAAAGACGAAAAAAAAACTTTAGGGTTTTTCTGTGGGATACAGATTGATCCTTTGATAGACTTGTCTGTGTGAGACAAATTTGTTTATTTTCAAAGCCTGCGATTTTGGGTCGTAGCATCTCTTAGTTGTGGGTGAGATCAACTAAGGGAATGAAGTGTGAAGTATCCTACTGGGATCAGAGGCGTAGGGAGTACAACTCTACCTTGGATCAGTGTGAGACTGATTGGGGTTCAACTACAGTCCAGTCCGAAGTTAGCTTGGAGTAGGCTAGTGTCTATAGCGGCTTAATACAATGTGTGTTCAATCTGGACTAGGTCTCGGGGTTTTTCTGCATTTGCGGTTTTCTCGTTAACAAAATTTCTGGTATCTGTGTTATTTCAATTTCCGCATTATATTGTTTTATCTTTATAATTGAAATAGTACAGGTTGTGCGTTAGATCAATCAATTGGAGAATCTGACCTAACGGTTGTTGATTGATATTGATTGACACTTGGATATTGGTCTTTGGTACCATCCAAGTTATTCCTTGTATTTGATTAGTACTCGCAGTTTCTGTTTGAGGAAATCAAATCAAGAGAGAGATATAAACTCGTTGATATACTTTTAATTGATTGAGTCTTGTTGATTCTCTTAAAAGTATATTCGAGTTTGTCCATACAGATTGCTAAGCGAAATATTGGGTGGTGTTGTTAGACCCCCGCTTTTTCAATTGGTATCAGAGCAGGCAAACACGTTTAAGACCTTACAAGTCTGTGTTTGTAGCGATCTGACTCTATGGACAGAGGTGCTATCTCTATTAACGTACCACCAGTCTTCGATGGCTCTTACTTATGGTGGAAAATGTTATGCGAGCTTTTCTTCAAGCACGTGATTTTCAATCATGGGTATATGTTGTTAATGGCTATGATGCTCCCGTTGTGGCAGTTGGAGATGTAAACGTTCCCAAACCTATTGGTGAATACACCCCTGCTGAGATAAATGCTGCAAAGCAAAATTCCGACGGTTTGAATGCTATCATACATGCCATTACCCCAAATCTTCAGCACCATGTGTCTAATTGCACTCGGTCTAAAGATGCTTGGGATATCTTAGAAACCGTATTCGAAGGTAACTCCAGTGAAAAGGAAGCTAGGCTTCAAAACCTTAATTCGATTGGAGAACCTTCGTATGGCAGATGAAGATACGTTTGATGAGTTTAATCACAAAGTGTCTGAGATTGTTAATGCATCGTTTGCATTGGGTAAGACTATTCCTGAAAAGGACATTGTGATGAAAATTCTCAGATCGCTGCCATCTAGATACGAGTCTAAGAAGCATGCCATCGTTGAGGGAAATAACCTTGATAATCTTTCCAGAAATACATTGGTTGGAAAGATAATCTTTGATCATGAGCATACATCCAAAATCGGAAAGGATGTTGCCTTTAAAGCACAGAGGAACACTAAATTACTTGATAAAAGTAAAAGTGTTTATGTCTCTGAGGATGATCAGTCAGGATGATTTTTCGGATGAAGATCTTGAAAATCAGTCTCCTTGATCACAAGACAGTTTAGGGATCTTCTATTGAAGAGAATTAAACGGTTTTCAAGAGACAAACCTAGGTCGTCAGATAAACCTCACAATTGCGTCCCTCCTAAAAATAGGGATGCTGACGAGGCTGATGACGAGGATATGCCATAGTGCTTTAAGTGTAAAGTTTTTGGTCATTTTGCAAACGAGTGGCCAAATCGTAGAAAATACATTGGGAACAAAGGTCTTGCTGTAACACTTGATGAGATGTCTGAGATCTATGATTCTGATGAAGACAGGAAATCAAGTGTCGGTCTTCTATGTGAAAACATTGATTTTGATAATTGTAGCAATACATATATCAACCTTGATGGTTTCGGTGAAGAGGAGAATCCAATCAAGCTGGAAGAATCAATTGACCCATCCTTTGGAAACGCTGGTTTTAATGTTTCAAGATCCACTATGTGTCTAGCTGCGTTCACACCACAGATGCCTGAATACTATCCAAGTTTGACGTGCTCATTTTGTTCTCAGAAGGGTCATGAATTATTAATATGTTACAAGTACAGGCATCAAGTGAGGCACGCCAAAAAAATTCAACGAAGAGCAAATCGATTGGCAAGGAAGCTTAAACTTGCCCAAAAGACTGCTGAGGTATGTAGGATTTCATCTTCGACTAAGAAGTTGGTTTCCAAAGACAAAACTATACCATTAGAGAAGAAGGTATCGTCAAATCGTTCTGATAGACGGAAGTCAGAGGATTCCTCTCAAGAGGAAAATGGTGGACAAATTGTTGTTCACCAGAGCACAAATTAATTGTGTTGTTTGGTAAATCTTGTCTCATGTGCCTGATCAAAAGGGATGAGATTGTGTACTGCTCGGGCTTCTAAAAAAGTTTTTTTCTTAGGTTTGTGTTTCTTGTCTATCAAATAAAGTAAAGGGTTATTATCGAAAATTCTACTCTTTATAGGGTTTAGAATTGGGCGTCCACTAACCTGTGTAAAAGGTTGCGAAGCCTACATTCCTTTTTCCTCTCTGATATCCTTTATATCTTAAGACTGCTTGCTGAGATTGTGAATTCCACTCACAAAAACCAGTTGTTTATAACTGTTCTCCAAGCATCATGTCTTTGGATGGAAAATATGTCAACATGATTGTTAAGCCATCAATCAAGGAAAAGGAGAAATCTCCAGTAACTCCTTCCCTGAAAAGAAAAAGGAGAAATACAAGAAAGCCAAGGGCTGTCCCTTCTAACTCTCAGAAGTTTTCCGATGTTCTTGATGAGTTGAAGGAAGTAAGAAATGAGATTAGTGAAATAAAGGATTGTGTTTTTAGATCTTTGGAAATTCAGAAACCCTGGTTCGACATCATCAACCAAGACGGTTTGTTGGTATTGACTCCTTCCTCCACGAACCTTATATTCCAATGGATGTTGACGACAAGGAGTTCGGGAATGATAAAGAATTTCTCAAAGACATTGTTGCCTAATATGTCTTCTTTTTGGTTTAGTTGGAAGAATAACTAGTGCTTGAATAGCAATGATTGTGACTACACATAGCTATTATGTTTCATCTTCTTGTATTTTTTTTAGGTTTATTGGTTTTAAATTCTAAAAATATTTGGAGGATGATGTTTTTGCAGTATTAATCTTTATGATTTGTTATATTGCAACTTGTTATAGGATATGTATGTTTGCGTCCGTGAACTTGAAGGTCCCATACTTTGTCAAAAGTAAAGTCGTTCGTGTTCGGTATTCACGTACTGGTAAAAGGATGAATAGACTTTTGAAAAATACAAAAGTTAAGCCTATATTGTCAATGATGTTGATGGAAGATAGGTTAAAATCTTTTGTTTTCAAGGATTACGTCTATTATTGTTGTTATGCAAATAATGATTGAAGATAGAATGAATCCTTGTGTTTTCCGCAGTATTGATCATCCCTGATCCATATTCGTATGTATTACTGCGACGCTCTGTAATGTGTCTTATGTTGAGCACGATACAACCAAGTTGATTATTTTTAATTAGCTTTGTTGGTTATTCCGTAAGGTACTTTATGTTGAGCATTTTGAACTAAATTAGTCATCTTGTTTGGTTATTTAGTTATTGCTCCGTAAGTTTTCTTATGTCGAGCAAAACAATTGACAATTAAATTGATTACTTTCGTAATTAGTTTGGTTGTGTATTCCAATTAGATTAATTATGGGTTCTCTTGTAATTAATCTAGTTGAGTTCTTTTTTTTGTGTGTGTCTCCATGAGTTTTCTTATGTTGAGCACAAACAATTGAATTGATCACTTTTTGTGTTTGATTTGATTGCATATACCGATTAAATTAGTCACGGGTTTTACTTGTGATTAATTTTATTGAGTTTTTGGATATAAAAAATTATATTTATGGTTTTTGGTGTCCAATAAAATCCTTCTTTTCTTTTGAAATTAAGGTCGCTCTTGTTGTTCTTTCGGGAATGACATCTAATGGGGGAGAGTTCTTTTGAACTTTGCTTAATGGTCATATCTTGAAGGGTGTATGGCTGTGGAATTTTAGAGGGGTTATCTTGTATCTTTAAACTCCTTGATGAATGCTATTAGCTTCGGCTATATGATTGCATCTAAATAAGATGATGTGTGTTCTTTCTTTTTAGTCATGAAATGTCTCTTACGGAAATTTCATTATGATCTCGTTCTTGTACCTTTGCCAATTTTATTGACAAATAGGGGGAGAATTAATATGTAGTTCACACTACAAATACATATGGTCTTCGAGTCATTATGTAAGGGGGAGTGGTTTCCATGTGAGATGGAGTATTGACTAAGGAGGAGTGAAACATATCACCATAGCATTATTGTTGAAGTTGTGATACAATTGAACTTTGGCGTTGTGTAATAATACTATGACACTATATAACAATGATCGAGACTGATGCTTTCTCATTGTTATAGCTACGGATCTTCAACAGCGGTGATGCTAAACTTACAACCTTTGGGATTATTGGAGTACTTGGAAGTGACGAAGATTTCGAGGAATGTTGAAGATTAGACATGTGGAATAGGAGCTACTTAAGTTCCTTTATCTTTTTTGTATTCCATATGTATTGATAGTTTTGTCACTAAAATTGACAAAGGGGGATATTGTTAGAGCATTGCTCAGTCGAACTCGCATGCGTTGCTATCTCAAGCATGTTTGTCACTGTTAGTGATCAAATCTATTAGTCTTGATTTCTAGTCTATTATATCTAAGTATCGGACTAGGATAGAAAGTGTAGTTGAGCTCAAGGACTTCATGGCGATTCATCATTCAAGTAGAAGAACTACTCAAGGAACTGGTGGAACTTATCGACAAAAAGGTATGTGAAGACTTGAACTTATTTGTCACTCAAAAGTCTATCTACTCTATCTCCTACTTATTGAGACAAAAATTCGTATGCTATATATATATACTTAGATTGTACACATTTGGTATTTCGAGACGAGTATACCTCGCCTATCTATATCTCAAAATATGTGTTGGTAAGCTTTTTGCTTCGACCAAGTTTATCTTTACCTAGTGACGAAAGTCATGATATGTTTCAATCGTCTTGAAAATTGCTTTGACGAGAAATGGTGTAACAACTATATAACGTCCTCTAAGAATGTTTCAATGATTGGAATGAGAGTTTAGATCACGTAACCAATGATGGACATAAGCATTCTTGTGGAAAAACATTTATGTATAAGTCCTATTCCTTGAACCAAAGTTTGCGAACTTTGTTGATCAAGAGAAACCGGAAGAATGGATTGTTGCCAAGTCCGCGAACTGCCGAAGTTCTCAAACTCGAGAATTTCTGCTGGCATTGACAAACTACTTGCGTGAGCTAAGTCCGCGAACCCAGTCCGCGAACCGGTGGAAGGTCTCTTGATGAGATTTTCTGCTGGAGTTTGTAAACTCTGTCGGTTGCTTAAGTCCGCGAACCTGGTGTGCGAACTTAAGAAGGTTATATATCTGAAGATGATTTCTGAACTTAAACTTTAAAAAGACTAAGGAATGCAGTTTGCAAACCGCGACTATAAAAGTTCATGAACTGATTCAAGTGAATCAAATCATGTTTGCTTCAATTGTGTCTTGTGTAGTTACATAAGATTTCCTTGCAATTGAACAACTCTCTAACTAGTTCACTTGAGTCATTTGAACTAGTTATGGTGAAGAAGAACATGGTTGATATGAAATGCTCATATGGCTAACCTTTTGGTTACCTATTGTTGAACCAACAATGTACACGTTTGGGTACGGTTAACAAACCTAGAAGCGTGCAGTTTATTTGTGTATAACAAGCTAAGTTTTCGATCTAACGATTGAGAAATATTAGCTTGAATCTAAATCAGGTTTTCATCTAACGGTGAATATTGATTGCTTTGTTACCAAGGCAAAACCCTGATTTGAAAGACTATATAAAGGAGACATCTAGTATTGTGCAAAACTAATCCCCACACCTTACGTGTGATACTAGTTTGCGTACTAGAGTCGGTTCTCCTTTAACCTTTGGTTTTCTTCTTCTAAAACCAGGTTAACGACTTAAAGACGTCATTGGGATTGTAAAGCCAGACCGATACTACTTTTATCGTAGTTTTGTGATCTGATCTTGCATCTTCTATCGTACGAGTACAATCAGATTGATTGGCTTGAGATTTGATATCTCCGATAGGCAAGATATAAAAAGTAATCACAAACATCTTCGTCTCATTGTTTTTGATTCCACAACATCTTGTTTCGCTACCATATGATTAAGAGTGTTGTGAGGTGATTGATTAATCTAGGTTGTTCTTCGGGAATATAAGACCGGATTATCAATTGGTTCCTGTTCACCTTGATTATTATCAAAAGACGGAACAAAAACTTTAGGGTTTTCTGTGGGAGACAGATTGATCCTTTGATAGACTTGTATGTGTGAGACAGATTTGTTTATTGTCAAAGCCTATGATTTTGGGTTGTAGCAACTCATAGTTATGGGTGAGATCAGCTAAGGGAATCAAGTGCGCAGTATCCTGCTGGGATCAGAGGCGTAGGGAGTACAACTGTACCTTGGATCAGTGGGAGACTGATTGGGGTTAAACTGCAGTCCAGTCCGAAGTTAGCTTTGAGTAGGCTAGTGTCTGTAGCGGCTTAATACAGTGTGTGTTCAATCTGGACTAGGTCCCGGGTTTTTTCTGCATTTGCGGTTTCCTCGTTAACAAAATTTCTGGTATCTGTGTTATTTCAATTTCCGCATTATATTGTTTTATCTTTATAATTGAAATAATACATGTTGTGCGTTGGATCAATCAATTGGAGAATCCGACCTAACGGTTGTTGATTGATATTGATTGACACTTGGATATTGGTCTTTGGTACCATCCAAGTTATTGCTTGTATTTGATTAGTACTCGCAGTTTCTGTTTGAGGAAATCAAATCAAGAGAGAGATATAAAATCGTTGATATACTTTTAATTGATTGAGTCTTGTTGATTCTCTTAAAAGTATATTCGAGTTTGTCCATACAGATTGCTAAGCGAAATATTGGGTGGTGTTGTTAGACCCCCACTTTTTCAATTGGTATTAGAGCATACAAACACGTTTAAGGCCTTACAAGTATGTGTTTGTAGCGATCCGACTCTATGGACAGAGGTGTTATCTCTATTAACGTACCATTAGTCTTCGATGGATCCACTACTTAATCTTCTCCAATTCCTACGAGATCAGGGTTGCGCTCAAATGACTTGTATAAATAGGTTTTCAACCTATTTCGACAAAGGAGAACAACAAGTGTTATCAACACAAGTATCCAGAAACCATTTTTCTGATACAAGTCATAAAATAACCACACCTTCATAATTCAACATTCTGATCTCAAACACCTTCTTCGCTTCCCTCCCTAAGATCAACCCTTCTCCTTCACTTTGTGACCGAATTGAATCTGGAATGACCATTTCTTGGTTTAGGCCAGAGCCTTACAGATTGATCTCTCGAACTCAAAAGTACTCCTGTGCAGTACATTTGTTTATGGTTTGAATTCGTTGCTCATCAATACACCCAAATTTACCAAAAACAACAGAATCAGTTTTTACCCTCAAACAATTGGCGACCACAGTGGGAGATTGATCTCTCGGTTGCAAAATCAATATTTCAATATTCATTCCAGTTTTCTCAATTTCAAAAGGGTGGATCTTAGATCCAATTCAATCATTGGATGAAATGATCAGAAAACCGCGTGGAGACACAATAAGACGTGACTACTACTTAGAAGAGCACAACGGCGTCTCTCGAAGGTCCGGATGGATAAACCGCTTTCTCTGTAACACCACGAGTGTTATATGGAGCAAACCAGAAATGCCTCAAAGTTATCATTGATATTAACATCACCAGGATCCACGCCCAGATAGATAAAGGGAGGATTCGCATAGCCGTTGTTCCATTATGGAGATAGACGACAACAAATCTCAACACTAATGGAGTATTAGAAAGACACCTGCAGAAATCACACAAGAAAAGGTCTATCTCTATTCCACCACTGCTACCAATTTATGGTCAGGAGTATCCTCTATTACTTTACCAGCAAAACGTGTAGATCCAGAACATGGCGTAATTCCGAGGGTTCGTACATCTGTAATAACAAAGGGGGATTGACACATCTTCAAATCATCATAAAGGGGTTCGCCTATTGTGTCAACCCGGACAAGAGAAATCCCGGGATATCTTCAGATTTACTGGAGCCGACGCCTCAAGAGAGCAGCCTCAAGAAGATTACGATGCCCGCGTCATCATGCCGAGAAAGAATCCGCAGCTTGGGCGAATCACTCTGTCAGACTTAGGAAAAAATTTTCAGCGCAACAAGGAACATCCAAATGATTATGTCAAGAGGTACAGAATTCAGGCACCGGAGAGTCACAATCCAAATATGACTGAACAACAATTGGTGTAATGCATCAATAGGATGGTACCTGTCTATCGTGCTTTGCTGAACCTGCGCTTTCAGACACCCTATGAACTTTGCTAGAGGCTCAGCTGCAACAGCACCTGCCCTGCTAGAAAGATCCAGGTCTTCCAGGAATGAAGAGCCTCATGATATTCTTGGAAGCATACATCTCACCAACAGGCAATACAACCTTTAACCTTCTGTAAGCAGTTTCACTGAAGCAGCAAGAAGAAAACCACCGAGATACAACATCCTACGTGTCCAAAATCGCCCACTCAACTCCAGTACCACATGCACAACTGTCACAATGATAAAACAACGTCCAAGATATTTCATATCTGGCTCGACGGAAACAACATCAATAAGAGACGCTTTCAGAATTTCGTCTCCCGTAGAAGAAGTAGTTGCGCTACCAAAGGAGATTGCACCTGGGACTTAAGAGGTACATATGGACTCTCCATGTCAAGGGCACGTCTATAAAACGCAACGTAGACGCAAAGACGGCCTCATGATCAGTAACTCGTACGATCCTCATCAACATAGGGTTCAACTCCAACTCTCATCCAAATTATTTCCTCAGAAACCCAGCGTGACAACATCTATCAAGTCGAAAGCTCAGTGGATACTCGTGGGCAGGGGACTGTCTCCCACTTTTCCATTCCATGAAGCAACATCAAGGAAGCTATCGGATCCATCATTAGCTTCTCCCTCTAATAACGAGACAAGCCCCACCACTATATGAAGACTACCAAGTTTGTGCCCGTAGCTATCACGCCTCTCCCTGCCAGTCTCTTCTGATCACAACTGCTGCAAAGAACCGTTGTTGCCGTTTGTTAATACCAGCCCGAGCTTCACCATAGCGACAACCACTATGGACAAAGTTAATCCGAACTTCTGCATATTTTATTTTCCCATGGAGAAGTAATAGAGTCACATAGGCGAGATGACGATATCTTTATTATGGTAAACCCACCAACCATACAAGATAGAACCATGTAAATCACGCTTGGGGACTAAGGCTCAACACGGATTCCCTTCACTGTCAAGTTTCAACCCAGAAGAGACGGTCAACCAAGAAGTCATAACCGTGACAAGGTTACCACTTTTCAAAGATGAAACGTTAGAGTATCATCGCCTCCCTGTTTGGGAGGCGCCTGAACGACAAGCAGTATTTGGTTCAACCATCCATAAGCACTGTTATCAATGAAGAATCAAAGAAGAAAGTCGCGCCTCAGCAAGCTAGACCGACTGAATCATGCATTCCACATAACTCCGTGATGCCTACCCAAGGCCTGCACGAAGCTGCACATCAACAACCACATCTCCGACAAAGTCATATTCGGTGTTTTTAGATTTTCAATTTCCTATGGGAGGGGTACATGGCCTGCCAAAAGTTTGGATACAATATAGATCTATCAAGAGCGACTCCCGCCCATTGATCAAAAAATGACGAATCCAAAAGATTGTCGCCTTCATCAATTCGTCAATCACTTTACCGGCAAATACAGTGGAAGTACGTCTTTCAAGAGAAAATAAGCTCGGGATAATTACACCTGGGGACTGCCAGCACAGGATCCCTTCACGTCCCTCAACTGGTTTATTTCTAATATCAGCATCATCACTGTTGAAGCTTTACGAGCCGCATAAATTTCTCAACATGAAGACATACATGTGCATCAAAGACTCCAAAAGTACAAGTCGGAGATATTTTCACATATCCAACCACATCATCGAATCTGAAGTGTAACTGGGGACCGCTCATCGTATCTCATTCCATACAACCATCCAAGATTTAGAAGACAGGTTCAAAAGATGTCGCTTGGAACGAAGTCCTTGAAGATATCCCAAAAAGCAGTCTGCTTCAACATTGAGACGGTTTTCTCGACCACCGCCTCTTTTTCACTGACATAATCCCTAGAGGAGTTTCTGTCCATTTCATTGTGCAATTTTCGAAATTTGGAAATCATTTCACGAAGTGGGAAGCACTGAATCTAAAGGTGGCGCAGTCCCCAGTGATAAAAGCAGTATGAATGAGGGATTATTATTCGATCAAGCCCTGGCTCCAGCCGCATGAAACAAAGACTACTAAACATCAAAGAAGTGTCATCAACGCCAGGGCCAATGGCACCTTCACTAGAGTCCTCTCCATAAGTTGTTTCAACATCCTCTCAGGAAGCCGCTTCAACATCCTCTAGAGCCGCTTCAACACGCTTTTTGGAAGCTACATCAGCGTTCTCTTTGGGAGATGCTTCAACATCTTTTTCAAAAATTGCTTCAACAGCCTTTTAAGGATATTCCTCATGATAGGGCTCATCCACATCAGAGTCGAGGATTATGACGTTGTCATGAATAGTTTGAGATCCCAACCAACTGTATGCCTAATCTACCTAGAGCCAACAAACATCATGCTAGGGGAACGCTCACCTGGACGCCTCTTGAACTGACATGTTCCAAGGACAGGCCGACCCATCTCTCCTGGTAACATCTAACTTTGTCTCATAAGTTTTATCTTTATTTGTTACCATCTAGTGCTTACCCCACAACAATGTCACTGTTACGTACTAAGTAGGGGACTTAATGTTGATGGTGGTTTTCAGTTCAAGGGCTAAAATCATAAACCCTGTATTTAATGCGTTGTCATCCTGCAAAGGAACAGAAGTCATTTAAAAGCAATGAGTGCTTAATCCTCTTCGCTCACATATGTATTGAGCAATTCAATATATTTGTATATATGAAATTTATTAAGAATGGTGTGTGCAACAACAATCCCAAATATTATGTGAATTTTATCTTCCACCGGCGTTATTCGCTAATGCATTACTTGCCTAGTATTTTCCTACGCTATGTTCCCATCCGAACTCTCAATATTGACATGACATGACGATTAAATATTCACTCTCATCAGAGTAGCATCAGTCTCCCGAAGTGTCAGTATTGAGATCTGCATGGAAGTACCCACATAGGCTGCATCACTCTCTGAAAAAGAGATTTTGTATCGATGCACTTTTAAGTTAGCTCGATCGAACACGCTTGAATTCCTTGAGGAAAATCTAGACTGTTAATATCAATCTTAGAAAAGATCACTGCCACACGATTTGGCCGCGTGATTCAACAAGCCTAACCCACTCCCAGTGGAACTAGGCGACCATCATGAGGACCACCGGCGGGCCCACTAGCATCACAGCCGGTCGAGATCCATTTATTCCACACGCAATGCCTTTGAACGCCAACCCTAACATGGGTGATCGCGCTGTTGAAAAGGAGAGCTCAAACGAGCTAGACTGTCCAAAACGGTCTTAAAAACATCCCGACCGTCCAACTTCGCCAGCCTAGTTGGACGGCTCGGATTTTCCTGCAAACGATTAAGGAAGTGCTAGCGTGTCCATTGGCGACCCAGCATCTCCCTTGGTCGATCGACCTGCCCGTCGCAAGTCTGTAGAGCAACAAATCGTTTACCCATACTAGGGCAAACACGTTGTTTCCAAAATCCTAATTTGGGTCGCGGCAGTATACAATTGTCGCAAATAGATCGTGTCCGTCCAACTTAGCCAGCCTAGTTGGACGGCTTAAATCGCGTTTCAGACGATCAAGGAGGTGCACATGAGTTCACCACCGGCCCAACTTTATTCCCATTCTATCGACTTACCCAAAGGAAGTCAATCACACATCAAACCGCTTGATCGAACCAGGGTGAATGTGGTCGTCTCGAAACCCTAATTGGCGTTTGCGGAAACACACTACTATCGCAAATCGATCACAACCATCCATCTTCGCCGGCCTAGTCGAGAGGTCTAGGTCTAATTTCGGGCGGCCCCGAAGATGTCAATGTGATCACCGTCGACCCATCTTTACACGTGGCCGACCGGCCTTCTCAAACTAGAGTTTTATGCCTCGAATCGCTCGCCCAAAGAGGGGTTGGCCGCACGGCCCCTAAAACCCTAAATTACATCAACGACAATATGTAATTGCCGCAAATCATCTCGTCTATCCAACTTTGCTAGCCTAGTTGGATGATGTAGATTTATTTTCAGAAAACCAGCAAAGTAGCATGGTGATCATCGGTCACCCCTCCTTCACAAGGAGCGATTGATCAAGCAATAGCTTGTCCCTAGGGCTACCAAACAATCACCCAAAGATGGCCAGCCATGCTACCTCTTTTAATACGCCCAATCCGTGACTTATTCAATCGAGCTCTAAAACAACGATGCTTCATGCACATCGATTATTTTGAGCTGCTTAAAGGCGATGCTTTATGTTCATCGAATACATACGATATTTTATATCGGCCTCATAAACAACTTAGTTGTTTAACTTAATAGCAGCATATGTTATTCTTTGTGGAAAGTCCCGCGACTTTACCCACTTACTCGAGACATCAAACATCCCACAAACCGGGGGATACTTACTGGGGTATTGGTTTGGCGGTTTACAGCGTACGGCGTGCAACGCGCCCATTACGAGAACGTGTCAGGAAATGACAAACGGTTAACAACGATGAGAGTAGTGGGTGAAGGTGTGACCACGTGATGATCACCAACTCTTACAAAACTCCACTACTTAATCTTCTCCAATTCCTACGAGATCAGGGTTGCGCTCAAATGACTTGTATAAATAGGTTTTCAACCTATTTCGACAAAGGAGAACAACAACTTCTATCAACACAAGTAGAAAAAAACCATTTTTCTGATACAAGTCATAAAATAGCCACACCTTCATAATTCAACATTCTGATCTCAAACACCTTCTTCGCTTCCCTCCCTAAGATCAACCCTTCTCCTTCACTTTGTAACCGAATTGAATCTGGAACGGACATTTCTTGGTTTAGCCTAGAGTCTTACAGATTAATCTCTCGAACTCAAAAGTACACATGTGCAGTACATTTGATCAGGGTTTGAATTTGTTTCTCATCAATACACCCAAATTTACCAAAAACAGCAGAATCAGTTTTTACCCTCAAACACTACTGCTTGGAGCGTCTATTCCTTCATAGCCCAAACCTCGTGTATCACGGCATTTCTTACATGCTCCCAGCATAGTGGATAATTTTTCTGAACTAAGATTAAACTTCTTCAAGTTTTCTTCTCGCACATTTACCTTGTTCTGAGCAGCAGAAAGCTCACCCTCCAATTGTTTCTCTTGTGAGAGAAAAACGTTTTTTCTGTCTTTAAAACAACTTTGTTGAGAGTTACATCTAGCTTCAGATTCAGCAAGTTCTTCTCTCAATAAATAGATATTTCGACGAAGATTTTCACATTCAGAATTCTTTGAACACACACGATCTTTAAGTAGAGATTGTAAGAGATTATATCCATGATCGTAACATTTAAAGAGTTTTCTCATTTTCTTGTTTTCTAGATAGAGAGGAGTCAGAAACTCAGCTAAGCAAGATGTTGACTTCTATTTCTTTATGTGATGGTCAAAAAGCTTGATGTATTGCGAGACTTCCTCATCAACATCGTATCCATCGTCTAAATCACTTTCATACGAAAGATCATCCAATTGTTCATCTAGGCGTGTTTCCTAGTTATACACAGTTTCAGATAGTGGAGAAGATGTGAGAGATTTCTCAGGAGAAAACAAAACTTTAAACCAAGTCAAAACGTTTCTGAACTAGTGATGCATTGTTTGAGATAACACTATTCTCCGTAGAGTCAAATTGCTTCAAACACAGATTTATAAGGTCTTAAACATGTTTGCATGCTCTGGTACCAATTGAAAAAGCGGGGGTCTAACAACCACACACAATATTTCGTTTAGGCAATCTGTATGGACAACTCCAATACAATTCCAAGAGAAGAAACTTAGACAGTCAGACTCAATCACGGAAAAGTATCCAAGAGTTATATCTCAATTTCTAAAATCAATCTGCAATCGAACAGATAGAAATCTGTGAGCCGGATCAATATGCGAACTAACTTGGATGGTACCAAAGACCAATATCCAAGCGTCAATCAATTTAAATCAACAACCAAAGGTTGGATTTACCAATTGACCTGTGATATTTCAATTATATAAACAAATATAATGCGGAAAAAAAATAACACAGACACCAGAATTTTTGTTAACGAGGAAACTGCAAATGCATAAAAACCCTGGGACCTAGTTTAGATTTGAACACTACACTGTATTAAGCCGCTACAAACTCTAGCCTACTACAAGTTAACTTCGGACTGGAATATAGTTGAGCCCTAACAGATCTCACACTAATTAAGGTACAGTCGCGTTCCTTACGCCTCTGAATCCCAGCAGGACTCTACGCACTTGATTCCATTATCTAATCTCACCCACAACTGAGAGTTTCTACGACCCAAATTCGAAGACTTGATAAACAAATCTGTCTCCCACAGAAAAGTATATTTTAATAGATAAATCTGTCTCCCACAGAAATGCCTACGAAGTTTTGTTCCGTCTTTTGATAAATCAAGGTGAACATGAACCAATTGATAATTCTGTCTTATATTCCCGAAGAACAACCTAGAAATATCAATCACCTCACAATAACTTAACTATATGGTAGTAGAACAAGTTATTATGGAATTACAAAAATTAGACGAAGATCTTTGTGATTAATTTTTATATCTTACCTATCAGAGATAAATCTTGAGCAAATCTTAGAGAATATAGCACTCAATACGATAAAACAAAGTAAGATCAGAACACGCAACTACAGAGAAAATATTTGGGCCTCTCTTCAGAATATCAATGAAATTTTTAAGTCGTTAACCTATAATGGTTTTAGGAAAAACCTAGGTTAAAGGAGAATCGACCCTAGTCGCAACTAGTATCACACATGAGGTGAAAAGGCGGGGGTCTAACAAGCACACCCAATATTTCGATTAGCAATCTGTATGGACTAACTCGAATATACTTTTAAGAGAATCAACTAGACAGTCAGACTCAATCTTAATAAAAAGTATATCGAGGAGTTAATATCTCTATCTCTCGATTTTATCTATACTCAAGCAAATAGAAATCTGTGAGTTTTTATCAAATACAAGAGAGATATAAACTTGGATGGTACCAAAGACCAATATCCAAGGATCAGTCAATTTCCAATCAACAACCAAAGGTTGGATTTCATAACTGATCGATACAACGCATGTAGGATCAGAATCTCGCAGCAATAATGCCTCAGCGAAATTATCAACAACACAACACAACAGCGTCGCAGAATAATTTCAGAAATGACATAATAAACGATGTCAGCTAAAATCATGAGAAAAATGTGATGGTTCTGCGAAAATAAGAGATTTTGCGAGATTAACATTTGTAAGGTTGCGAGAATGTCGCAAGACATATCCGAAAATAAAGGACAGATTAGCTGTCATCCACTATATACTTCCCTATAAATAGTCGTTCAGTTGTAAAGGAAGGGAGAGATCATTTTTTTTGAGTAAGAAACAAGTAAATAGGAGAGAGAAAATCTAGAGCAGTGGTTATTCCCAATTCCTTTATCTTTTCTTGTAAGGTTGTTCAAAGATTCATCAATAAAATTAAGATTGTTAATCTAAAATGAGTTGAATGTTAATGAAATCATATGAGGGGTGTAGTGTAGGATTTCCTGCAACTACATAATGGCGCTAGAAACAGGGATGATTGAAGATTATTCTAGAAAAAATTGAAGATTAATATTGAGATTTGTGAAGATTTGGAGTGATTGATTAAGAATTTTACATAATTTCTTGCAATTCGTTAACATTGAAGGAATGGCTAGAAGAAGAAATACATCAAAACAACCAACTACTGTTAGAAGAAGCAAGAGAATTTCTGGAAGGGAAAGAAGTGAAATGGGAGAATCTACTAGAATGAGAAATAATGGAGAAAATCAAATTCAACCACCAGTTCAACAAACACTAGTACAAGGGAGGAATACAGATTATGATAGGGTGAGTATACACACTTGGCAATCAAATTCAGCAGAAGAAGTAGAAGAAGAGCAACAAACCAGAAACCATAGACAGGTAGAGAGAAATCAAGAAGCAGATGAAGGAATAATTCATGGAGATGAGGAAATTCGAGCGTTAGAAACGTTGAGACGAAGAATACACGAAGAAAGAAGAGCTGAGGCAGAAGAACGTGCGAATTTAACAAGGCAAAATCACGAATTGAGGATGGAAAATATGAGACTACAGAGTAGAAGATCGAGAAGTATTACAAAAATATATTCAAGATCGACTACAAGAGAAATGAGGCGAAACTCACCCACAATTAATGCTGGAAACAATATTCAAGAAGAAATATCAAATCCTAATGAAGAATATCGCGAAAATAGAGAAAGAACTGATGATCGTTACGTTCCACAAAATGAAACTTTTGATGATAGGCTAAATGGTAGAAATCAAGAGAACGGACAACGTCAAGGACGAAATGACCAAGATAGCGAAGGAAATCGAGAGGAAGGAAGGAGAATTTTACATGAAAGTGAAACTCAAAGAAATCAACAGACGATTGAAGAAGAAATTGAAAGACATTATGCTGAACAAGCACGTTTAATTTGCGAACGTGAAAGATTGAGAGCGGAAATGGAAGAACAAGAGCTTCAGGAGACAATTCGCCAGAAAAATCACGACAATCGAGAAAGAAGGCGTACACAAAACCGGAATAACGGTAATATCAATGAAGAGTATGATAGAATACAAAGGATGACTGAAAGACAGCAAATGGAATTAATAAGAAATGAACAAAATCATGAAGGGGAAAATGAGAGACATAATCATATGCGAATTCAAGATAGAGATGAAGAAGAGACTCGCAGAAGAAGACGAGATGAGGATAATGAAGAAGAAATGCAAAATTTCGCGAGAGAAGAAATACATGAACGCAGAAGAAGGGAAGCGAAATTAAAAAGACCAACGGATCAAAATTCATGTGTGAATAAACAAATCTTGAAAGAGTTAGAAGAAATGAGAGGAATGCTAAACAATAGAGGAGAAGTAGGTAGAAGACAATTGGATGAAGCTATAGAAGAAGCTGCGAAAACTCCATTTACAAGGGAAGTACAACTAGGAGGAATACCAACGAAATGCAATTTGCCCGCATTAACCAGTATTTTTGATGGAACAACTTGTGCAATTCAACACATTAAAGCCTACGTGAGGTGCATGTTGCAATGGGAAAATCATGATGCTATATTATGCAAATATTTCGCATCCAGCTTAACAGGGGAGGCGTTAAAATGGTTCGAAGGTCTACCAAAGAATACAATAACATCCTTCAATTATTTGCAGACTACATTCCTGGGGGCATATATAAGTAATAATTCTTCGCGACCTGGTATTGAAGACGTGTTTGGATTAAAACAAAGGATTGGCGAAAGTTTGAAGCACCTAACTAAAAGATGGAGGACTATGTGTAGCGAAATGGCTGGCCGTGTAGATGAGAGATATCTTATATTATCATTTATTAATGCTATGTTTGCAACCAACCTATTGTATATCCAAATTTTCAGAGTCAAGAATACGATCACAATGACTGAATTGCGAGAACTTCAAGAAGAATATATTTCTCTAGAGGAAAGGCAAAATGAAATGGAATCATACCCAGTTGCGAACACCAGTTCAGAAACAGCGAATGCAAGCTTATTACCCAAGCTAATAAACACAGTGGCGAACACTTCGCAAGTAAAACAAGAGAAGGTGACGGGTAACAATCAACAGAAACTGGCGGCTATGGGAAGCCGAGATCAAGAAGAGTATGAAGGAGAAAGAAATTTATATAATCGTGGTGGAAATAACAAGATTCAAATACTCGATCAGCCACAAGAAACTTATGGAGGTCAAAGACAAAACTATAATAGAGAACAAGGAGGTCACAAGGTAGTATGGGAAGAAATCAAGATGCCACCTCTAAATGCAAGTGTAGAGAAAATATGGGAAGCTATAATTTTGATGGAGAATATACCAACACCATAGAACATGGGAACGGAACCACCTCCAAACCACAGAAGTCATGAGTTTTGTTCTTATCATCATTTTCATGGACATACTACAAATGATTGCAGAAATGTAAAAAGAATTATTCTGAGAATGATAGATCAAGGAAAACTAAACCACTTTTTGGTAGGGCACCCACAATATCAACCATTGCCACCACCACCAGAACATCACAAAGTAAACACGATGAAAAAGAAGGAAACATTCTTCATAGAAGTTGGTACAAAAGAAAAGAATCTATTCTGTCACTCTATCGTATATTCATACAGTACAATTGAAGATTTTCATGACAATGTTTTGAGTAGAGTGTTCTCAAGAGATAATGATGGAAGAGAAGTTATGAACATTGCGAAAATCTCACCACTAGAGGAATGGCAGAAACAGATTATTTCTTTTACCGCAGAAGAAATCCCCGAAGGTGAAGAGGTACATGATAATCCATTGGTAGTAAAATTAGAAATTAATCCAAAACCGAAAGAAGATGAGGATGATGAAGCTGAAGATTCATGGGCAATTAATAGGATTCTGATCGATACTGGAAGCTCTATGAATATCTTATTTTATCATACTTATAAAACTATGGGAGGAAGAGATGATGATCTTATACCATCAACATATACGATATATGGTTTTAATGGTACTGCCAACAAGCCTAAAGGGGAGGTTACTATGCAAATTACATTGAAGGCAATATCTTCTGAAATCCTATTCTGTGTCGTTGATGTAGAATCACCATACAATGCATTAATTGGTCGACCTTGGCTACATGGGATTCTAGGTGTAGCTTCAACTTTCCACCGGTGCATCAAATTCTCACACCCCAGCGGTGTAGGAATCATAAAGGGAGATTGGGTTGAAGAAAAGAGGTGTTACGAAACTGAGATAGAATCTTACGAAGGAAGAGCAAACAAGAAGGAAAATTGGCGACACAAAATCAAAGAGACACAAAGAAGTGAGAGGTTGATGGTGGATGCAATCGAAAGAAAAGAATAAGAGATTTTGCAAAACTAATGGTAACTTACAATAAAAAAAAATGGTGAACATACCACTATCAAGGAAACAGTAGCAGAAAATGACAAAGAAGCAGAGGATATCAAAGGTAATGTATGAATGTTTGATTTGTTGCGACACTCTCGCAATAAATAAAATTCTCAAAAATACATTTTATTGAATGACAAAATTGAGATTGCGAACTGCAAATACAATATGATGATGTGCAAGATCTCGCAGAGATAATGAATTCTACAAAAGACAATCAGAGAACAATGACAAAAGAGAAAGGAGGCGACTTTTATGGCGTACACCCTAGTTCGCGAACACAATTTCGCAAGAGGAAAATGTAAGACCTAAAGTACGTCATATAAGGGGGTACTTGTTGCATGGCTCAGGGAAAGTCTACACCTCCACCGGAACCTGAGTCATGGAGATTTGGGGTCAATAAAGCCCATCTGGGAGAGGCACCTTGGATTCTCAGCTTAAGCATATGATTTAGGTTGGGTGGCTAAGGTAATAAGGACCCTCCCAAGGAGTGCAGAATCTGATCAAGGCGCCGAGGTACACGGTTGAGTCAAGAGTGCCAGGGGCGTTTGAAGCGTACCTTGTCATTCTTGACAAGTCTTGACTTATACTGCACTCGGCCCGAAGAAAACCCCACTTAGGGTGCAGTCTGACAGTCTCGTAACCATAAGCCCTATAGGTAAAAGGGATAAGAAGCTGCGAAAACAACTGGTTGTTGTTAAGACTGGATGGGAGGAGATAACCTTGTATGGTAGAAGTACGCCTCCTTGAAGGGGAAACCAGGGGGAAGATAAGGGTGGCACCCTCCATTAGGGAGCTGATAAGTGACTTAAGACGCAAATGTCATGAGGCTTTTTACTCGCAAGGGTATTAAGGCTTGTCATATTTGTGAAACAATCCTAAAGAGGCAATAATACAAAAGAAAAAGATAAGACGAGATCAATGGGTTTTCGCATGAAAGTGGGAAGACGTCCTGCGATTTCGTCGCAAGACGGCAATGTCATGAGGCTTTATTTTCGGAAGAATATCGCAGGACGGCAATGTCATGGGGATTTATTTTCGCAAGAATATTTAGGCCTATCATATTGTCGCAACATTCCTGAAGAGGCCATAATACAAAAGAAAAAGTTAAGGCAAGATCAATGGGTTTTTGCATGAAAGTGCAAGAACGTCCTGCGATTTTGTCGCAATGACAAGAGGTGGCATAATAAGATCTTTAATTAGGAAGGAAAAATAAGACCACACAGGAGTGAGATTTTGAAAAGAATCAAAATTCACTTCGCATAAGATTGCGAAATTATAAATAAACAACTGCGAAGTTGAGGCACAAAATAAGAAAAATCTGCAAAATCTCTCATTTGGATACAAATCACAGAGGCAAGTATGGGAATGAATGAAATTAGAAATGGTATTTGTCTCCACATGATAGATTTACACAAAAAATAAAAAAATAATGATTATATTGATTAACCATATTGCAAGGAAGAATTGTTTTAATGAATGCAGGTCAAAATGAAAGAAACTCATATATTAAGGAATATGTAAAACCAAAAGAATTCGCAAATATACAGAAAGGAGGAATAAATGTACAAGTATTACATAAGATTAAATAAATAATCAAAGACTACTTCTTGGTTGATCCTTCATCATCTTCATCAGACTTGTTCCCTTCTTCGTCTGCATCAGAACTTTCATCTCTATCAGAACCTTCATCACCATCAGATTCTTCACCATCAGCTTCGCTATCAGAAATAATCAGACTGTGAATGTTCTTTGGGATCTCCTCCAAGATACAAGGATAATCAGAATGAGGAATACTATGGTCATCACAAACCATTTGAATAGTTTGATTGCGAAAATGCATAGCATCATTCTTAAAGTTCGCAACAGTGATCTTGATTTGATTCTTTAATCTAGAATACTTGTCGTTGCGAGAAGAAAGATTCTTTGCGAGTTCCACTTTTTCAGCTTCAAGTTCCTCAATCCTTTTGCGATATCTACTTTCAGAATCTGCGAGCAAAAGGCAATCAATTAATAACTTGATGAAAATTCATAAGAAACAAAAGATTAGTATTGGAGAACAGTTAATAACCTTCTATGTCATAAATCATATCTCTAATCAAGGCTGTATGCTCAACTTGGAGACTAACATTTACACCTAAATTTTCTGGCATCGTCTAAGATTTTCGCCCAAAATTCATCCTCATTACTTATAAGAAGACGAGAACGAATTTGGTTTTCTTTTCGCAGAGTTCGGTATTCTTGCGGTTAGCTTCATCTCGTTCAAGTTGAACTTCAAGAAGGGTCTCTTGGAATTTCGCCAAAGCCTTAGCACCTTGATCAGAGATGCGATCCTTATCATCTATGAGACGCTAATTTTGGTTCTTAGCTCATTGATTTTCTCTTTAGAATTAAGAAAGAGACGCTTAAATCGGTTGGCTAAGCCTAAACTAGATCTATGGTCAATTTCTAAGAGGCGAAATTTGGATCTTAGTTCATTCAGAGAAAGAGATGAAATTTTATCATTTGAGAAACTATTTAAAGATTTATTAAGACGCTCAAGAAGGGTATCATTATCCAAGGCATTAGGAAATGAACGAAGAATGGTAGCTTCATCAGAAAGACCATAAATGTCTGCAAAAAGGATCAATTAAATAAGATAAAACAACAGGATGAATGAATGAAAGGAAAGGAGAAAAGTAACATACCATAGAGCTGATTATTAGCTTGCTGAAGACTAGAGATTTTGTTCTTATACGAAGAAGAATCAATTTCTAGTTGTCTGTTTTTCTCGCGAAGACATTTGACTTCAGCTTCCAGTTCCTCATTCTTTGTGCGAAATTGAAGATTCTTCTTTTCAAGATTTTCGCGTCTCCTCTCTAGATCTGAGGCAACAGCGAAAGAAGCTTTTCCACCTGCGAGAAATATAAAAAGTATTAAAATAGAAAGAGATTTTGAGTTACAACAATGAAGAAGTAAAAGGATGAAAGCATACCAGACTATTAAGAGAATGCAGGAAATTGGGAGTCACTGATCTAGAAACTCCACGAAGAGAATTATCACCATCCAACAAAGGAACATCGCAAATTGTAGCGAGCTTTACAGGTGTTAGCGAATTGACTATCCCATTCCTTGCAAAGAATCAGAAAAGAGGCCAGAGAGCTTAGCCATAGAAGATTCAGATGGAGAATCTTCATTTGCAGCAAGGTCATCATTATCCTCATCATCCTCATCATTCTCGAGTTTTCATGAGAAGGAATATTTGAAGGAGAGGAAGAACGGATTCTTTTCTTTGAAGGAGGAGCAGTTGGTTTTTGCGAAGAGCACCTTTGCTTTATCACCAGTCTTCGCAACATTGGCAGGTTCTTCTATTTCAGCAATAATCTTCCACACAGATAGAAATAAGAAAGAAAGCAACAGTATTGTTTAAAATCATAAGAGAATATTTCTTACCTCATCTGTGTATGAGCGAAGAGCTAACAAGGTACTAGTCTTCCCAGTCCTGTTATAACTATCTTTCAGTTTTTGGATCTGTAGAATTCGCAAGAGTCAGCGAACAAAAGAATAAAGACAAATAAAGAAATATAAAGTGAGCGAAACTGGAAGAAACATACTTTTTCCTTCTCGGGCCAAGAGAATACCCAAGGTTGATAAGCGAGATTCTCAGGAAGAACATTTGACCCAGCAATGTAAGGTCCTTTTAGCATCAAGGGAAAAACACACCATTTATCATCTTTGGATTGGCGAGGAGTTGTGTTCTTACCAGAATGCCAATCAATGTCTTGCATGAGTATTTTAGCTTCATCAATGTTATCTTTCCTTTTCAAACGAATACCCCAGCGAGTTTCTTTCTTCATGGAGATCAATTCATAATTTTCAAAGAAACTCGCTACTGTGTATTTCTCAGCAATTATCTCCAAGTCTGCGAATTTAGGATCCCTAAGTTCTTTGGAGTACAGAGATCCTTTACCAGCACCACGGTTAGAACTCTAGCATCAGACGGATGCAATCCCCACTCAATTGGAAGATAGCTCGCGAAAATCCCGAGTGAGCGAGAATTTCATAGAACAGAGGAATATCTGGGTCATAAAGAGGAATGGGGAGACCTGCGAGAATTTGACCTAGCGAAATTATGATTGATTGATCATCACAATATTGGTCAGAGAAAAGTTTGATAGAAAGAATTGACTTGGCACTTTCACCAGGAATGGTAGAAAGTGTGAAACCTTTCTCAGCAAGATCTTTCTGGACGTCTTTTAAGTTTTTCTCATGTTTATAGCCACTTGGAGGCATACTTGAATATAGAGTATGGGAATGAACAAAAGGTAAGAAGATTGAAGATGGAAGAATTACAGTAGCAGAACTTACGGAAGAACAACAGAATTGCAGAGATGAGAGAATAAAAAGAGAAGAGAAAGTAAAAAGAAAATGGGAAGAAGAGTAAGAAGAATATATAAAGAAGATTTTTTTTTTACTCGAAGAAATAAACACCATTAAGGCGAAAAGACGTGAGCGGTTGAAAAGCAGCGGTTACAGACGACGTGTCAAGAAACAAATGGAAGAAAGAATACGTGTGATAAATGCAGAATATGAAGAGATGGACAGCTGCGGCATTTCTCACATCATTCTCTACTTTGCAGAGAAGATATGATAAGAGGAAAGATGTAGGATCAGAATCTCGCAGCAATAATGCCTCAGCGAAATTATCAACAACACAACACAATAGCGTCGCAGAACAATTTCAGAAATGACATAATAAACGACGTCAGCTAAAATCATGAGAAAAATGTGATGGTTCTGCGAAAATAAGAGAGTTTGCGAGATTAACATTTGTAAGGTTGCGAGAATGTCGCAAGACATATCCGAAAATAAAGGACAGATTAGCTGTCATCCACTATATACTTCCCTATAAATAGTCGTTCAGTTGTAAAGGAAGGGAGAGATCATTTTTTTTTTGAGTAAGAAACAAGTAAATAGGAGAGAGAAAATCTAGAGCAGTGGTTATTCCCAATTCCTTTATCTTTTCTTGTAAGATTGTTCAAAGATTCATCAATAAAATTAAGATTGTTAATCTAAAATGAGTTGAATGTTAATGAAATCATATGAGGGGTGTAGTGTAGGATTTCCTGCAACTACAACGCACAACTTGTGATATTTCAATTATATACAAAAATATAATGTGGAATAGAAATGACACAGACACCAGAAATTTTGTTAACGAGGAAACCGCAAATGCAGAAAAATCCCGGGACCTAGTCCAGATTGAACACCACACTGTATTAAGCCGCTACAAACACTATCCTACTACAAACTAACTTCTGTCTGGACTGTAGTTGAACCCTAATCAATATCACACTGATTCAAGGTACGGTTCCGCTCCTTACGTCTCTGATCCCAGCAGGATACTACGCACTTGATTCCCTTCGCTGATCTCACCCACAACCAAGAGTTGCTACGACCCAAAGTCGAAGACTTTAACAAACAAATCTGTATCACACAGAAAAGTCTACGATAATAGATAAATCTGTCTCCCACAGATAAACCTACAATTTTGTTCCATCTTTTGATAAAAATCAAGGTGAATAGGAACCAATTCATAAACCGGACTTATAATCCCGAAGAACGGCCTAGTATTATCAATCACCTCACAATAATCTAAATCGTATGGTAGCGAAATTAGATATTGCGGAATCACAAACGATGAGACGAAGATGTTTGTGATTTTTTTATCTTGCCCTATCGGAGATATAATCTCAAGTCAATTATTCAATTGAACTCGTACGATAGAAAATGGCAAGATCAGATCGCTCAAATACAAGAGAATTAGTTTTGTATGGCTTCACAATCCCAATGAAGTCTTTAAGTCGTTAGCCGACAGGGTCTCGAGAAGAAACCTACGGTTAAAGGATCGACTCTAGCAAAACTAACTAGTATCACACAAGAGGTGTGGGGATTAGTTTTTCCAGTTGCTAGACGTCTCTCTTATATAGTTTTCAAATCAGGGGTTTGCAATCTTAGTTACCTTGGTAACAAAGCATTCAATATTCACGGTTAGATGAAAAACCTGACTTATCCAAGCTAATATCTTTCAACCGTTAGATGGAAACTTAGCTTGTCTCACACACAAATGAAATGTATTCATTTAGGTTTGAGTAACCGTACCTAAACGTATACATTGGGTTGGTTCACAAATAGTTAACCAATGGTTAGCCATATGAGCGCTTTCATGTTAACCGTATTCATCTTTCTCATAACTAGTTCAAATGAATCATAAGAACTAGTTCAAGAGTTGTTCAATTGCTTAGATCTTTATACATAGACACAATTGAAACAAAATCGGTTTGATTCACTTGAATCAATTCATGAACAATATATCCACGGTTTGCAAAGATTGCATTCCTTATTGATTTATTGTATATGTTCATGAAACTACCGATTTGAGAAATATAACCAGCTTAGGTACGCGTACGGGTACGTGTACCATAGCTACCGGACTTGAGTTTGGAAACTCAGCAGAAATTTTCGGTTTGAAAACTTCTGTGGGTACGCGTACGGGTACGCATACCTAAGGTGACTGGTTATCAGTTTGCAAACTTCACAAACTACAGCAGAAATTTTCGGTATGACCGAGACTTAGTCATAAGTAAACTAGAAATCAAGACATATAGTTTTGATCACTAACATTGACAAACATGATTGAGATATCAATGCATGCGAGTTCGACCGAGCAATGCTCTAACAATCCCCCCCTTTGTTAATTTTAGTGACAAAACTATCAATACATATGGATTACAAAATAAATAAAAATTTGTAGCTTCTCGTCCACATGCTTGATCTCCTTGGTGCTTCAACATTACTCAAAAACTTCGTCTTTTCCTAGTATTCCCATGATTCCATAGATGTTCAATTCAGCATCATAGTTGTTGAAGTTCCATAGCCATAACAATGAGAAAACAAAAGCTCTCGATCATTGTTATACAGTGTCATAGTATTATTACACAACATCAAAGTTCTTATATCACAACTTCGACAACAATACTATGGTGATATGTATCGCTCCCCCTTAGTCAATACTTTCGTTTCAACATGAAAACCACTCCCCCTTACATAATGACTCGTAAAACACGTAAATCATATGTATTTGTAGTGTGAACTATATATTAATTCTCCCCCTTTTTGTCAATAAAATTGGCAAAGGTACGAAAACGGGATCCTAATGAAATTTCTACAAAGACGCTTCAAGACCAAAGAAAAGTACATATCAACTTATTTAGATGCAATCATAAAGCCGAAGCTAAATGCATTCATCAAGGAGTTTATAAAGATACAAGATAACCCCTAAATAATTCAACAGCTGCACTCCCCACAAAGATATGGAAATTAAGCGCAAGTTTAAAAGAACTCTCCCTCATTTGATGTTGTTCCCGAAAGAATAACAAGAGCGACCTTACTTTTACAAGAAAAGAAGGATTTTATTGGACACCAAAAACCATAATGAAATGATTTTCTATATCCAAAATTCTCAATTAAACTAACCACAAGTAAACCCATGATTAATTTAATCGGAATACTCAATCAAATTAAACACAAAAGTGATCAATTTAATTGAACATGCTCGACATAAGATAACTTACGGAGCTACGACTATGTTAACCATAATGGAATGATCAACTCAATCGTTTTTATACTCAACACAAGAAAACCTTATGGAGCTTTGCAGTATACACATAAAATATGGATCAGGAAAAGATCAATACTGCGGCATATACAAAGATTCATTCTATTTTCATCACTATTTTCATAACGACTTATAATAGACATAATCTTTGTTAACAAAATATTTTACCCTATCTTTCATCAAAATTTCATATAATAGGCTTAATTTTTGTTTGTCAAAAGTGTTAGAGCATAGCTCGATCGACCTCGCATGTGTTGTTATCTCAAGCATGTTTGTCAATGTTAGTGATCAAAACTATAAGTCTTGATTTCTAGCCTACATAGCTAAGTCTCGGACTAGGATAGAAAAGTGTAGTTGAGCTCAAGGACTTCATGGTGATTCATCATACAACGCCGAAGATCTATACAAGGAACCGTGGAACTTCATCAACAAAAAGGTATGTGGAGACTTGAACTTATCTATCATTCAAAAGTCTATCTATTCTATCTCCTACTTCTTATGAGACAAAAGTCTTATGCTATATAGACTATACCGTACACATTTGACATTTTGAGCTGAGCATTCATTGCTTATATTTTATCTCGAAATCGTGTGTTGGTAAAGCGTTTCACTTTGATCAAATTTATCTTCATCTAGTGACGAAAGTCATGAAAAGTTTCAATCACTTTGAGAATTGCTCTGACGTGAATCGGTCTGTGAATAACGGCAACATAGCGTCCTCTGAGAATGTCTCAATGATTGAAATGAGAGTTTAGATTACATAACCATGTATTCCTTGAACCGAAGTTTTCGAACTTTGTTGATCAAGAGAAATAGGGAGGATTGTGGAATTGGCTTGCCAAGTCCGCGAACCCAGTCCTCGAACTGTCGGAAGTTCTCGACCGAGAATTTCTGCTGGATTTTCCAAAACTCGTTTGTGTGCTAAGTCCGCGAACTGGCGGAAGTTCTCTTTCCGAGAATTTCTGATGAGTTTGGAAAACTCAACCGATTAACTTAAGTCCGCGAACTTGTTTGTGAACTTAAGAGGTTATGATCTAAAGATGTGCTCTGAACATGAAACATTAAATTACTAAAGAATGCTTTATGCAAACCGTGGCTATAATGTTCATGAGACGATTCAATCGAGTCGAATCATCTTTGTTTCAATTGTGTCTTGTGTAGTTACATAAGATCTCATAGCAATTGAACAACTCCTTAAATAGTTCATTTGAGTCAATTGAACTAGTTATGGTGAAGAAAAACAAGGTTGATATGAAATGCTCATATGGTTAACCTTTTTGGGTTACTATGTTGAACCAACATACACGTACACGTTTGGGCATGGTTTTCACAAACCCAGTAAACGTTTATCCAAGTGTGTGTGACAAGCTAAGTTTTCGATCTAACGGTTGAGAAATATTAGCTTGAATCTAAATCAGGTTTTCATCTAACGGTGAATAACGATTGCTTTGTACCTAAGGCAAAACCCTGATTTGAAGGCTATATAAAGGAGACATCTAGCATTGTGCAAAACTAATTCCCACACGTCTGTGTGATACTAGTGCGCCCGCTAGATTCGATCTCCATTAACCTTTGATTTTATTTTCTAAAATCAGGTTAACGACTTAAATACTTCACTGGGATTGTGAAGCCAGACCAATACTACTTTTATCGTAGTTGTGTGATCTGATCTTGCATCTTCTATCGTACGAGTACAATCGATTGATTGGCTTGAGATCGTGAGAGTTCTCCGATAGGAAAGATAAAGAAGTCACAAACATCTTCGTCTCACTCTTTGTGATTCCTCGACAAACCGCCTGTGTAGTCAGGAAGGATTGTAGAGAGGTGATTGATTAATCTACGCTATTCTTTGGGAGTATAAGACCGGATTATCAATTGGTTCCTGTTCACCTTGATTTTATATCTTAAGACAGAACAAAACCTAGGGTTTATCTGTGGGAGCAGATTTATCCTTTGATAGACTTTTCTGTGTGAGACAGATCTGTTTAGTATCAAGTCTATGATTTTGGGTTGCACCAACTCTTGGTTGTGGGTGAGATCAACTAAGGGAATCAAGTGCGTAGTATCCTGCTGGGATCAGAGGCGTAGGAGTACAACTGTACCTTGGATCGGTGGGAGACTGATTGGGGTTCAACTAAAGTCCAGTCCGAAGTTAGTTTGCAGTAGGCTAGTGTCTGTAGCGGCTTAATACAGTGTGTATTCAATCTGGACTAGGTCCGGGGGTTTTTCTGCATTTGCGGTTTCCTCGTTAATAAACTTTCTGGTGTCTGTGTTATTTATTTTCCGCGTTATAGTTTATAGAATTGAAATAATACAGGTTGTGCGTTCGTGATCATCAATTGGAAATCCAACCTTTGGTTGTTGATTGATACTGATTGATCCTTGGACATTGGTCTTTGGTACCGTCCAAGTATTCCTTTTATTTGATAAAGACTCGCTATTGTTTTTAGCTTGAATAAAAATCAAATCAAGAGAGAAATATTAACTCCTTGAGATACTTTTATCTAGATTGAGTCTGACTGTCTAGTTGGTTCTATAGCAAAGTATTTCGGAGTTAGTCCATTTAGATTGCTAAGCGAAATATTGGGTGGTGTTGTTAGACCCCGGCTTTTTCAATTGGTATCAGAGCGGGAAAACACGTTAAAGACCTTATAAGTTTGTGTTTGTAGCGATCTGATTATGGACGAGTTTATCTCTAATAACGTACCAGTTCAGAAATTACCAGATGATTCTAAAATCTTGGATTCACCGGAGAGAACTATCACATCTAAGTCAATATCCAAACATTCTCTTGATGTAAAAACTGTTGATTGGGAAACTCTCCTAGAAGAACAGTTGGATTAACTTTCTGATGAAGGTGATTCAGATATTGATAGAGATGTCGATGAGGAAGTCTCAGAGTATGTTAAGTTTTTGGATTCGTGGAATATGAAGAAGATTACAACTTCTCATGTCACACCTCTTCTGACTCCTCTCTGTCGAGAAAACAAGAAATTGAGAAGATGTTACGCAGGTGTTTATTTTTCGAATCGTTCTACCGAATCGATCCTCAAGGATTCTGAGGAAAACCTACGTATGTAGTCATTTGAATGTGATAATCTTTATCAAAAGTACTTTTTGTTGGAAGACAAACTTGCAGAATCTGAAGCAAGGTTTAACTCCCAGCAAACAAGTTTAAACGACAGAGAAAGCTCTTATCTCACTCGAGAAAAACGCCTTGAGGCTGATTTAGCTGTTGCTCTTGATAAAATCAAGGTGTTGGAAGATGACTTGAAAAAGTTCAATACTAGTTCAAGTAAATTAACCACTATGCTAGGATCAAGTAAAAATCATCGTGATACACGACGATTGGGCTATCAGGGAATAGATGTTCCAAGTACTAGCAAAGAGGTAAAATTTGTCAAGGCTAGTGATTCTTCTCAACAAAAGGTTTTCACTGATGGAAAAAGTGAAATACCTTCTCCGGCAGTTAAGGTTCAAAAGAGCAAAGTTTATCAACCTCCAAAGTTAGCACACACAGATCGAGGTAAGAACATTCCTTATGTTTGCCACTATTGCGGAAATAAAGGTCACCCGGAAAGGAGATGTTGTTTCCGTATAAGGAATGGGAAACTTCATGGTGTTCTTGTTTGGGCATCACAAGAAGTTTGAAACCAAGATCATACGTTAAGAGTGATCCTCTTAATGTTACAGGTTGTAATTGTCCAACCTTTGGGCAAAGGAATCAGTGCTATGATAGACCTAGATTTTCCAATAAACGTCGTACGAATCCTTTTCATAATCGTAATGGTTATCAAAAGGATAACTTCGTAAATACGAAGACAAGATCCGATGCTCCCAATTGGAGAAAGACTAACTTGCAAAAGAATAGTAAATCCAATTCTCTTCCAAGAATTCTAGAAGAGAGTGATGGGAAGAAGGTTCTGACTGTTCCTAAACGCACTCAGAAGTGGATACCGAAGAAAGACAATGATGTTTTGAGTGTGAAAAGGAATGATCTTCCAGAAAACTCCATGACTATGGAAAAGGCTGTATCCATGATGTTGGAACTTAACAAGTTTTTTGGAAAAATGGAATTGGATGTGAAAGGTTCTAAAAGTGATCTCTTTCATGATAATCCAAAGGTCACTTGTGGTGAGCAAGACTTTGTTCACTCCAATGCAACTTGATTGTGTTGGAAGTGAATCCTCACCAAGGAATGCCCTGCTTTGTATACGGTGAGGGAAGAACAAGAATTGGGGCACACATATTATGTTCGGTAAGGCGGTAGAATTCGATTGGATTCATCTAAAAAGGTATGTCTATAAACTTGAGCAAGATTTGTACTTTTATTTGCTTAGAATACTTATAATAATCTTGCTTATCGTTCATTTCTACCTAACTTGATCTGTGTTTAAGGTTCTTAAATGTTTAGGTTTGAAAATAATAGTTCGGGATGCTTGGACTACATGGTACATATACCAAGTATGCATAACAGCATTCAAAATCAAAATCCAGGGGTTTAAGTTCGCAAACCCGTATGCATACTTGACGTCGATATTCGGTAAACTTGTTTTGGCCGTAACTTCTTCGTCCGAACTCGGATTTACCTCATTGTTTTTTCATTCTCTTCCTTATTGAATTCTCTTTAAAATGGAGATGATAATTGTTGAATTTGGATGAGTTAATATTGGTCTTTTTCCTGTCTCTTGTTTTTTAGTGTTTGATCTGTTTCGTTGCACTTGTTCTATTCTCTTGGACTTGGGCACTGGGATTCTTGGAGAAATCCTATTCTAAGCTATTTTGTGGCCGTTACAAGAGTGATGTTGGTGAATCACAAAGAAGGAAGTTCGAGAATGGGTAGTAGTTCACATTGCTATATATTCTTGAGTGTTCACAATCATCTCATGTGAACTATGGTGCATAGTCGTCAATGACTTTGTATGTTCTTCTTTGTTAAGGAAATATTTTTATACGCTTTTGGTAACTACTCTTGGTATAAATCCGTGCGAAAAAGATTGATTCTACCTTCTAAGGGCAAAGATTGTTATTGCAGTATTAATCTTTATGATTTTGTGATATTGCAATTGTTTATGGGATATGTATTGTTTGCGTCAGTGAACTTGAAGGTCCCATATTGCGGTCAAAAGTAAAATCGTTCATGAATTAGTATTCGTATTGATGAAAGGACGAACGGACTTTTGACAATTGCAAAAGTTATGCCTATGCAATCATGTATTTGATGGGAAATAGGATGATATCTTTTGTTTGACAAGGATAAAGTCTATTATATCGTTATGATGGAAAATAGAATAGATCCTTGTATGTTATCCACGGTATTGATCTTCATTGATACATCTTGTTATGTTTTACCGTGAAGGCTCCATTAAGTGTCTTATGTTGAGCACGATACAACTAAGTCGATTATTCTTATTGGCTTGTTGGTTGTTCCATAAGATGCTATATGTCGAGAATTAGGAACTAAATTAATCAACTAGTTTGGTTATTTAGTTTGTACTCCATAAGTTTTCTTTCTTATCTCGAGTACATGTACGGTTAAGGTTGTCATATTCTATGATGAACTTAGTCGGGGTTCCATAAGTTCTCTTATGTTGAGCCCAAAATAATTAAATTGATTACTTCGGTGACTAGTTTGGTTGTTTATATTCAAATTAGATTAATTATAGGTTCTATTGTAATTAATCTAGTTGAGTTTTCATATATTCCACAAATTCTTGTGTTGAATATATGAATGGCTATACTAATCATGTTCTATTGGTTAATGTAGTCGTATATTCCGTAAGGTTTTCCTTATGTTGAGTATGTGAACGATTAAGTTAGTCATCTCCGTATGATTACCTTAGTCGTAGCTCCGTAAGTTTACTTATGTTGAGCACTTTCAATTAAATTGATCACTTTTGTGGTTTGATTTAGTTGTGTTTTCAATTGAATTAATCATGGGTTTACTTGTGATTAATTTGGTTGAGCTTTGGATATAGAAAATCATTCCTATGGTTTTTGGTGTCCAATTAAAAAATCCTTCTTTTCTTTCGAAATTAAGGTCGCTCTTGTTGTTCTTTCGGGAATGACATCAAATGGGGGAGAGTTCTTTTGAACTTGTGCTTAATGGTAATATCTTGCGGGGTGTGCGGCTGAGGAATTTTATAGGGGTTATCTTGTATCTTAAAACTCCTTGATGAATGCATTTAGCTTCGGCTTTATGATTGCATCTAAATTAAGTTGGTATGTATTTTTCTTTTAGTCTATGAAATGTATCTTGTGGAAATTTCATTATGATCTCGTTCTTGTACCTTTGCCAATTTTATTGACAAAAAGGGGGAGAAATAATGTAGTTCACACTACATACATATGGTTTTCGGATCATTGTGTAAGGGGGAGTGGTTTCCATGATCGAGATGGAGTATTGACTAAGGGGGAGTGATACATATCACCGTAGTATTATTGTTAAAGTCATGATACAATTGGACTTTGATATTACATAATAATACTATGAGACTGTATAATAATGATCGAGAATCTCGATTTCTCTCATTGTTATAGCTACGGATCTTCAACAACGGTGATGCTAAACTTACAACCTTTGGGATCATTGGAGTACTTGGAAGGACGAAGATTTCAGGGAACGTTGAAGATTAGACTATGGAATAAGAGCCAATAAAGTTTATCTTTTTTGTATTCCATATATATTAATAGTTTTGTCACTAAAATTGACAAAGGGGGAGATTGTTAGAGCATAGCTCGGTCGACCTCGCATGCGTTGCTATCCTAAGCATGTTTGTCAATGTTAGTGATCAAAACTATAAATCTTGATTTCTAGCCTACATAGCTAAGTCTCGGACTAGGATAGAAAAGTGTAGTTGAGCTCAAGGACTTCATGGCGATTCATCATACAACGACGAAGATCTATACAAGGAACCGTGGAACTTCATAAACAAAAAGGTATGTGGAGACTTGAACTTATCTATCACTCAAAAGTCTATCTATTCTATCTCCTACTTCTTATGAGACAAAATTCGTATCTATATAGACTAGATCATACACATTTGACATTTCGAGCTGAGCATTCATTGCTTATCTTTTATCTCGAAATCGTGTGTTTGTAAAGCGTTTCGCTTTGATCAAGTTTATCTTCACCTAGTGACGAAAGTCATGAAATGTTTCAATCACTTTGAGAATTTCTCTGACGTGAATCGGTCTGTGAATAACGGCTACATAGCGTCCTCTGAGAATGTCTCAATGATTGAAATGAGAGTTTAGATTACATAACCATGTATTCCTTGAACCGAAGTTTTCGAACTTTGTTGATCAAGAGAAATCGGGAGGATTGTGGAATTGGCTTCCCAAGTCCGCGAACCCAGTCCGCGAACTGTCGGAAGTTCTCGACCGAGAATTTTTGTTGGATTTTCCAAAACTCGTTTGTGTGCTAAGTCCGCGAACTCAGTCCGCGAACCCAATCCGAGAATTTCTGCTGAGTTTGGAAAACTCAACCGATTAACTTAAGTCCGCGAACTTGTTTGTCAACTTAAGAGGTTATGATCTAAAGATGTGCTCTGAACATGAAACATTAAATTACTAAGAAATGTTTTATGCAAACCGTGGCTATAATGTTCATGAGCCGATTCAATCGAATCGAATCATCTTTGTTCCAATTGTGTCTTGTGTAGTTACATAAGATCTCATAGCAATTCAACAACTCCTTAACTAGTTCATTTGAGTCAATTGAACTAGTTATGGTGAAGAAGAACAAGGTTGACATGAAATGCTCATATGGTTAACCTTTTTGGGTTATTATGTTGAACCAACATACACGTACACGTTTGGGCATGGTTTTCACAAACCCAGTAAACGTTTACCCAAGTGTGTGTGACAAGCTAAGTTTTCGATCTAACGGTTGAGAAATATTAGCTTGAATCTAAATCAGGTTTTCATCTAACGGTGAATAAGGATTGCTTTGTACCTAAGGCAAAACCCTGATTTGAAGGCTATATAAAGGAGACATCTAGCATTGTGCAAAACTAATCCCCACACTTCTGTGTGCTACTAGTGCGCCCGCTAGAGTCGATCTCCATTAACCTTTGATTTTCTTCTCTAAAATCAGGTTAACGACTTAAAGACTTCATTGGGATTGTGAAGCCAGACCGATACTACTTTTATCGTAGTTGTGTGATCTGATCTTGCATCTTCTATCGTACGAGTACAATAGATTGATTGGATTGAGATCGTGAGAGTTCTCCGATAGGCAAGATAAAGAAGTCACAAACATCTTCGTCTCACTGTTTGTGATTCCTCGACAAACCGCCTGTGTAGTCAGGAAGGATTATAGAGAGGTGATTGATTAATCTAGGTTGTTCTTCGGGAATATAAGACCGGATTATCAATTGGTTCCTGTTCACCTTGATTTTATATCTTAAGACGGAACAAAACCTAGGGTTTATCTGTGGGAGACAGATTTATCCTTTGATAGACTTTTCTGTGTGAGACAGATATGTTTATTATCAAGTCTATGATTTTGGGTTGCAGCAACTCTTGGTTGTGGGTGAGATCAGCTAAGGGAATCAAGTGCGTAGTATCCTGCTGGGATCAGAGGCGTAGGAGTACAACTGTACCTTGGATTGGTGGGAGACTGATTGGGGTTCAACTATAGTCCAGTCCGAAGTTAGTTTGCAGTAGGCTAGTGTCTGTAGCGGCTTAATACAGTGTGTATTCAATCTGGACTAGGTCCCGGGGTTTTTCTGCATTTGCGGTTTCCTCGTTAATAAAAATTTCTGGTGCATGTGTTATTTATTTTCCACATTATATTTTACATAATTGAAATAATACAGGTTGTGAGTTCGTGATCATCAATTGGAAATCCAACCTTTGGTTGTTGATTGATATTGATTGATCCTTGGACATTGGTCTTTGGTACCGTCCAAGTATTCCTTTTATTTGATAAAGGCTCGCTATTGTTTTTAGTTTGAGTAAAAATCAAATCAAGAGAGAGATATTAACTCCTTCAGATACTTTTATCTAGATTGAGTCTGACTGTCTAGTTGATTCTCTAGCAAAGTATTTCGGAGTTAGTCCATACAGATTGCTAAGAGAAATATTGGGTGGTGTTGTTAGTCCCCCGCTTTTTCAAAAAGTTCATCGATCTTGTATCAATACTTGCATATCGACATATAAACGAGATAACTTTTGACAAGGTTTATCTGTACTTCTCATAGAACTATCATATGTAGCAATTTTAATTGAAAGATAAAATCATTCAAGGCTTTTTTTTTTCTTTTCTGAATCACAAATTATTAATTGAAAAATGAAATTCAAGGATACAAATAAAAGGAAATAAACTCAACAAAACAGCCAACTACATAGACTTTGATAAACAAGAATTACTAACAGATTCTATAGTAATCCACATTTGAATATTCAACTCTAGTCAAAAAACTAGGCCTTCCTGTATAAACCTGCCTTTGCCTTGCATGCATTTTTGCTCCCCTTTTAGCTGCAGTGTTAGCTGCAAAGTTTGTTTCCCTGTGATTGTGTAAGAAGCAAATCTCCTGTATTTGTTTTCTTGCTTTATACCATCTCATTCTCACAAACCAAGGCATCGTATTGTTTTCAAACTCTGTTATTACTGTTTTGGAATCAGAGCAAAGTAAGATCTTCTGCAATCCCCAAGTAACTGCCATTTCTACAGCACATATAACTGCATATACTTCTGCTAAATAATTTATAGTAATGCCAATACCTCCAGTTATAACTCCCAACACTTGACACCAATGATATCTAATTACAACCCCAAAACCAACACATCATGGGTTTCCAACTGATGCTCCTTCACAACAAAACATGATAAAACCAGGACTAGGAGGGATCCAGTGACACAGTTTTATACTTTGAATTTGATTCTTCTTGGCTCAAGATTAAAGTAAAGAATTACCTGTGTATCAATATCAGAATTCCATTTGTTACTTTTCATTCTGACACTCCCTTCATAGATAGTCTTTTTGATTCTAGCCTTGAAGCTCTGCATATTAGGCTTTATCTGCTCAAACCACATCTTATTCTTTTGAAACCAGAGATCTCTTAAGATTGCACAGGCAGCAATGATCCAGCACTCCTCGATGAAAGGACTTTTACTTTTAGCTCTGCTCCACACATCTTCAAATGTATTTGGAATTTGAAACTTGAAAATTGAGCAAATCCACAACCAAATCTGCTTACTGAAGTTACATTCCCATAATAAATGTTGCATATTATCCTACTCTTCAGCACAGATAAAACATCTTGAAGTTAACTCATAACCCCTCTCAACCATTACAGAGTCATCTACATAAACACCTTGAATGATCTTCCATATATTACTTGTAGTAGTTGGATGCAAATATGAATTCCAGATTTTTTTTATAATGATGCAGAGGTTGCTCTTTGCTTCTTATCAAGTTAACAGCAGATGAAGTAGAGTTCTTACCTTTTATATCTCCTTGCCATACCAAAATATCATCACCAACACCAATTTCTGGTAGAGTATAGTTTGCAATCATTTATTTTAGCTCCTCAGGTACTTTCCATTCCCCTTCATGAATTAAATCTGAGACTTTTAAATTTTTATTCTTCTTTACATACTCTGTCAAACCTACCTGCTCAAACAAAGTAATATTTCCAAGCCATAGATCAAACCATAAGGATATTTTCTTCCCATTCCCAAGGCACCATCTGATGTTTTCTTTCAAGTGATTCCAAGCACTTTTTAGACCCGGCCAAATAGATGACATTTGCCAATTACTCTTCCACTGGTGATGTTTGTCTTGAAATTTGGCTTTAATGAATAAGTCCCATTCAGCTTTTAAATTTATTATCCTCCATAAAATCTTCATGAGTAAGGCTTTATTAAGGATTTCCAATCTTTTAAGATCTAAACCCCCTTCACTATATGGAGAACATACCTTCTTTCATGAAAGAGTCCCATATTTTCTACTATCACCATCCCCAGTCCACAAAAAATTTCTGATGATTTTTTCACAGATTTTTATCACTGACTTTGGCCACAAATAAACTGACATGTTGTAAATTGGAATACTTCTCAGCACTGATTTGATAAGAACAAGTCTGTCATGAAAAGAAAGTAGCTTACCCTTCCAGCTAGCCAACTTCTTTTGCATTAACTCCACCATAGGCCAAAAAGTGGCAATTTTAACTCTGCCAGCATGCAAGATGACTCCCAGATAATTGTCAGGTAAAATATTTATTTCCATCTGCATCATTGCTTTAATCTGTAACTTTCTAGCAGTTGTTGTTCCATCCACAAACAATTTGCTTTTACTTTTGTTTATCACCTGACCTGAACTCTCTTGATATTCCTCCAGAAGTTTTATCAAATTTTAAATGGTTTTTTTAGCTCCATTACAGAAGATGAACACATCATCTGCAAAAAACATATGAGAAGGATGAATTCCATTTCTTATTACCATTGGACTTATTTTACCCTCCATTACAAGCTTTGTGATATTTCTACTAAGAACATCCTACATTAGTACAAAGAGCAATGGAGATAATGGGTCTCCTTGTCTTAAACCCCTTCCAACTGAGAAGAAACCATTTGGGCCACCATTTATCATGAATGATATTCTAGCAGACTCAAACAGAATACCTAACCATTTGCACCAAGAGTCTGAAAAACCATATTTCTTTAGCACTTGAAACAGAAAATTCCAGCTTACAGAATCATAAGCTTGAGATATATCCAATTTCAGACCAATGTTGCCATTTCTTCTTTTCTTTTTCATCTCATTCACCATTTCAGAGGCTCTAAGAATTTGATCTTGTATATTTCTTCCCTTGATGTATGCAGCTTGCTGAGGAGAAGCTGGCTTATGCATGAGATTTGACATTCTTGATGCAATAATCTTTGTAAAGATTTTGTAACTTACATTGCTAAGACCAATTGGTCTATACTGCTGAGGAGATCTTGCACCTTCAACCTTTGTAAGTAAAACCAAGAAATTGGAGTTCAACCCTTTTGGAATAAATCTTCTTCTCCAGCAAAATTGAACAGCATTAACTACATCATCCTGAATTATCATCCAACAAGCTCTATAAAAGCTGCCAGAAAAACCATCTGGACCAGGGGGAGCTATCTGGATCCATTTCAAAAACAATTTGCTTAATTTCTTCTTCTGATGGAATAACATCCAACATATCTTGATCCTCAAATGTTATTAAATTTAGAATTACATCCAACAATGAATTTGAAATGTTCACTTCTTTAAATTTGAATTTTTCTTCAAAAAAATTTATGAGCACCTCTGCAATTTTACTCTGATCTGTGATGATGTCATTGTTACTATCCTCCAATTCACTGATTGAGTTTCTTGCCTGCCTCATCTTGAGTTTGGTATGAAAGAAATTAGTGTTTGCTGACCCTTCTTTGACCCACTTTGTTCTATCCTTTAACTTGATCATTGTGCTCAACTGCACTTCTTTTGAATTTAACTTATTTTCAGCTTTAACTAGATTCTCCAATAACTCCTCATTGAGAGGGTTTTCATCAAATAATTTCATTGCTTCTTGAACTTCTTTTGTAGATTCCTTGATTTGCTCATTAACATTTCCAAACACTCTCCAGTTTCAGTCTACTAACACCCTTTTTAGCTTCTTGAGTTTACTCTGAAAAACAAAAGTTGGATCTCCTTGAACTTGTTCAGACCAACACTTCTTAACAACTTCCATGAAGTTTGGATGTTCAATCCAAATTTTTTGAAACTTCTGAGGTACATTCTTTGGCTTGGGACATCTAACACAACCACGTAAAAGAGGAGAATGGTCAGAAGCTATTCTCAAACCAACTTTATAACTCCATCCTTCATACTTTTGAATCCACAAGTTGTTAATCACTGCTTTATCCAGATTGCATAATATTCTCTTAGCACCATGCTGGCAATTAGACCAACTATACTCACAACCAGATTTTGAAGCTTGCATAAGATCACATTTGTCAAGACAGTTGTTAAATTCAAGCATATTCCTTGTATTAGGTGTTATTCCTCCAGATTTTTCTTCAGCAGTAAGAAATGCATTAAAGTCTCCAATAGCTAACCAAGGAAGATTTAATTTACTGATTACCTCCATTTTAGCCCATAAATTTCTTCTTTGCACTTCTCCAACATGAGCATGTATTCCAGATATCAGATTACCTCCAATATTTACTGTGATCATTTGAGTTGACATTGATATAACTGTTGGTGTAGGAAGATGCTTATTCCAAAACAACCAAATATTGCCTTTCTTATTTAACACTGAATTGTGTATAACCATAATCTGCATCCCAGGAAGATTCAATTTATTGCAAAATGTTGCATTGCAACTTATTTTAGGTTCTGCTATGAATACAACTGAAGGTTGAAATTGATTTATTAAAGACCTTAATTTCTATTGAGCCCTAGGTCTTCTCAGGCCCCTGAGATTCCAAAAGAGAACTCTCATTGTAAGAATTGGAGGTCATTAGTACCTCCCTTTCCTTGATTCTTTCTGAAGTTATATTTGTTGTTAACTTGTTGAGCTTTGTTCTTTGCTATAACCTCCTTTTGTTGCAATGGAGCAGGCTTTGTTTTTGAAGTTGAAGGTTTTTGAATTATTTTTGACCAAGAAGTAGTTGGAACCCTTTCCTCTGACATTGATCCATCTTTTCCATTAATGAAGTTAATCACACTCTTTTCCACTGCACTATCCTCTGCAATTTGTTGTATTCTTGTTGGAGATAGAATTTCATTACCCTTTGGTGCAGAATTAAGATCATTTTTTCACTATTTTCACATCATTCACTGGAGATAAATTATTTTCATGCATTTCAATTATATTTTCAACCACAGAAGTATCTTGTAAAGAACCAAACATACCTGCTGAAATGTCCACTGGATTTACTTGATGACCCACTCCAACAGATTGAAATTGCATAAGTGGAGTTTCACAATTGTCAGCCTCTTTGGAATTAGAAACATAACCTTTGTGTTGATTACCAGAGCAGAATAAAGTATCACTGATATCAAACTTTATACCCTGAGAGTGAGTAGTGCTCTTTGGTGTTAAATTCACAGTTGGCTTAGTAACTTCTTGTGGAGAAAAATTCTTTACTCTGCATTCCATATTCAAGTGCCCTACAATCTTACAGTGATCACAAAATTTGGGAGGCTTTATTAAGATCACATTATGCATAAATCCACCAAACTTAGTTTTAATCCATAATTTGTTTGGAATTTTGTTTGCAAAATAAATATTCACTAAAACTCTTGCATAATAACCATTATCATAATTCAATGTAGCTTCATCAACTTTAACTGGAGTTCCTAGAGCTCTGCATATTGTAAAAAGTGTCTTCTCATCCCAATACTCCAAACTCAAACCAGGAAGATGAACCCAAATCATAGCAGCTGATGTTCTGTGGTTCTCTGGACGAAAATCTGGGATCCAATTTCTAATCCAAAGTACTTGATTATAAACTTCCCACTTACCACTTTTAATAGTCATTTTATCGATTTCACTATCAAGTTTGATTGTAAAGAAACCTTTCCCCAGGGGAATCATCTTACATTGACCCTTTAATTTCCACTGATTCTTCAACGATACAGTAACATCTGAAAATTTTAATCTAGATAAATCTAAGCGACCAATTAATGAGAATTTCCAAGCATCACAACGTTCTTCAGTATTGTTAACTAGATCAATAGAAGTAACCTCCACCAGGGAATTACTTAAATAAACTACCGATGAATCCATTTCTGGATTAAAAAAATTTCCATGAAAATAAAACTAACCCTAATTAAAAGACCAGAGTAAAGAAAATTGAAATATAATAATTAAGATGCTTTACGGAACACCTATCATTAGATCTAATCGGAAAACACCAGAGAAAATCACCTGAATTAATGCTAGTTGACGCTAAAATCAAAGGACAACGAAGAATAATTTTACTGAGTTAGGCTCTGATCCGCAGAGCTCGACTCAGCCCCTTCAGGTCAAGGGAAAATCATTCAAGGCTAAACATAAGAGTTATTACAAACATAGAAACAATAGTAGTTCGACATAAGAAGAAGTTTAACAGATAACAACAAATCAAAGATACTAGATATCAATCACTCCACCCATAATGTTCTCTAGCAATTTCATAGATTTTTTCAATCAGATATGGATTTTCTTCTTCAGCATATTCCAACTGCTCTTTTATGCAGTCAAATTCATCTTGGAGGCGAGCAATTTCAGCGTTAGTGGCAGCAGAGGTACTTGCTGGAGTACTGGTTGAAGATTGTAACATCTTATTGATGTTGTCCTTACTCAAAACTTTCGGACCACCACTCTCAGTTCCAAAAGGAGTAATGTTGAAGTGACTGCATATCCTTGAGATAAGACAATGAAACCCTGGAGTTTTCTTCGGAGTCTGTTTCACACTTATCATATGATTAACAATGAGTCCACAGAAGTCAATATCTTTCTCTTCAACAATATAAAAGATAAATTCAGCAAGAGACCTGGACCAAAGATTGTTATCCATAGTGCTTGGCATCATGTTAGCTACAATAAGTTTTGTAGCAACCTTGAGGAACAGACCGGTCCCTCCAACAAACATCTTACCATCTCTTTGAGAGACATCTCTATCAAAGAGACGACTTGACATCACTTGTGGAGTCAATCTTTCATTCTCAGGAGGAAGAAACCGAACATTTTCCATACGAGATATATCCAGCAGGTAAGCAATAACATATCGATCCACAGTAAAGATGGTACCACTTATCATAGTTTTGAACATGTAATTGGCAGGTTCTGGATCATGGATATTGGCATAAAATTGTGCAGTCATCTCAACACGGGAAGTTCCTATAGGTTTATGAATAATACCCCAACAATGTTTTTTGAAAAAATCAGATAAACCAGGTACCTCAATCTCTGACTCATCATAATATCTTTCAAAGATTGGTGTCTTAATCTTATACTCCAAATAGAGTACTCGAGACGCAGGTTTAACAAACCTCGCACCAATACTGGGATCGAGGAAAGATTCATCCCTCGTATGACCACTAGAACTCCCGGCATGACTAACTCTTCTACGTGCCATAATTTATGATAAGATACAAAGCAAGAGTATGGAAACTTACTTGGTTTTAGAACTGTTTCTAATGGTATATCACTACTTGATTATCACACGCAACAACTGTTCTTGACCCAGTGTACACGAGCTTCCCTTGACATCAACGTGACAAACCAATTTTGATATAGTTCGAAAACGAGAAATTGATGAAGCAAGGGTATGAGAACTTGTAGATGGGGAAAAACGATTTGCTGAATTTTAAGGAATTGAGGAGACGGCCGTACGGAGGAGACTCCTCAAACGGAGCGAAATGTTAAACCTCATACAGATGCACCGCTGCAAAGGGGGTGCTTTAGATTCGAGAGATCAATCTGTAGTACTCCGGCCTAAATCAAGACAATGACCGTTCCAGAGTAAATTCGGTCACAGGAGAGGATGGGTTGATCTGTAGGAGGGAAGCTGAGAAATGTGTGGAATCGATGGTAATCAAAGATTGTGGGTGTGTGAATTCCGAATACGATAAGCTCTGAGTGATTGAAATTGCTCAATTGAGAGTAGTTGCTCAATTGATGAGTTGATGATCTCGTGTTGTCGATGAGACGTGAGATTGATGATACTGTTGATGATTCAATCATGATTCAGAGACTTATTTATATTGCTGGAATGTAGACACCATGATTCCATGAAGTGTGACAGTTGATGGAATCAAGGAGTGGGGAAGTGGAGATCGTGTTTGAAACCAGTTGCTCAACGTGTGGAGACTTGGTCGATTTTCCACCCACTACCTCGTGAATTCCTTCAACTGATTGCACGACTTGCTCACATTCCATCGTGTGTTTGAACACTGCCGTAGACCGCCAGACCAAAACCCTAAGTGATATCCCCCCAAGTGACACGATTGACGTCTCGTGTTTGTTAGTCAATTGATGACTTCGTGGTTTGATGGGACGATGAGTCCATGTAGTCTGAGTTGAACATGATGTTCTGAAACTCATGAATTGAACATGTCATGAGACAGAGGTATAGTTCTTACGATGAAGTGAGCAAGTATTGCTCATTCGATGGATCGTTGAATATTGATTGTTGAACCAATATTCCTTGGTTTGAACAAATATTTATCATCTGAGCAAGTGTTGCTCATGTGATGAATTGTTGAATATTTGATCGTCTGAGCATGTGTTGCTCGTCTGATGGATTATTGGCAGCGTACCAAAAATATTAATTAGAATACTGGTCGTTGAACGAGCATAATTAATAAATTAATGACCATGAGGTCGTCATAAAATTATTAAGGTTGAATCTGGAATGATGATCCTTGGATTCAGAAACCCTAATTTGATCAATTGATGATCAATTCATGGTTCGTCAGAATTTCAACCATGGGACGAAGGAGGGAGCGACTACATGGGACGTGGATCAACCATGTAGTGTCCATATGCTCACGTGAGCAAATACGAAGAACTCCTGAAGAGTTGACGATTTGTTGGTGAGAAATGATTAAATGTGGTTTAATCATTTATTCGAAAATGCTCGTCTGAGCCTTAGGTGAGAAAACCTAATTAATTATGACGAGGCGAGGGACCGACCATGGAGTCATGAAACCGGCCCTGGGTTGTCCCGTGACCGCCTGACGATCACTTCATGAAAATCCAAAGTGTTTGGAGAGTTTTGGACCTAATACGAGCAATTGTGCAAATTAGGTCAAAACTGTGAAAATTGATGGGACCGGCTTCCGTGAGCCAAAGAGCCAATCTTGGTCGGTCAAGATAGTGCTCGTCCCAAGGCATCCGCGTCTCAGTCCTGAGAATTTTGATATTTTCTGGCGTGCAATTGAGCATCCATTCGAGAAAATATGCCAAAATTAGGGTTTCGACGAAACTGAGGAAAACACCATGAGATGATGAAAAAAATTATAAAATAAGGAGAGGAGGCGTGGGACCGCCGTGGTCAAGGCATGGTCGGCTCGTGACCACGGTCCCGTGGTGCCTTTTCCTTAATTTTATAATATTTTGATGATTTATGAAAAATTCATGAATTTTGAGAAATTTGATGAATTTTGGGAGTTTCCATGAATTGAAGGAGTTTTCATGAGTTCAAGGAAGCAAATATTAAAATAATAAAACAAGGGTGTGGGGACCGTGGAAGGATGGCCGGCCGGCTAGGGCCCGGTCCCACGAGTTTCCTAATTTTATAATGATTTTATGAAAAATTCATGAATTTTGAGAAATTTGATGAATTTAGGGAGTTTCCATGAATTGAAGGAGTTTTCATGAGTTCAGGGAAGCAAAAATATTAAAATAATAAAAACAAGGGCGTGTGGGACCGTGGAGGCATGGCCGGCCGGCTGGCCCGGTCCCACGAGTTTTCATAATTTTTTAATATTTTTAGGTATTTTGATGATTTGAGGGAATTTTTCCTAATTTGAGAGAAATACCATGAAATCAAGGAAAAAACTAATAATAAAAAATAAACAAAGGGGCGTGTGGGACCGGCTAGGGCATGGCCGGCCGGCCAAGGCCCGGTCCCACAAGTTTTCATAATTTATTTATTTTATTATTATTTGATGATTTGTGCAAAAATACCATGAAATCAAGGAGTTTTTTCATGAAATTAGAGAAATAATAATAATAATAAAAAATAATAAGGAACCGTGGGTGTGGGGCCGGTTGGGACCAAGGCATGGCCGGTTGGCCAATGGTCACGCCCCACACTCCTTTCCTTAATTTTATATTATTTTTATGGATTTATGGAAGTACCATGAAACCGAGGAGTTTCCTCGAGACAAGGAAGGAGATTTGATAAAATGAGAGGAATTTTCATCAAATCATGGAAAATAATAAAAATGCATTAAAATATAAAACTGGCGTGGGATTGACCACGACACGGTCGGTGGTCGTGTGTCCGTGCTCCCAGCACCCTGGTCAATATTTTTAATTATTATTTTTTCTTCTCTATTTTGCATAGGTTCATCGTTTCGTTGTATTTTTGAAATACTCGTTCGTGCGGTGACTGTTAGTGTATCATCGTTGAATACACCTTCACCATTTGAATCGGGGCTTACTTAGAGGTAGCTCAGACGCCCGTTGTTGATTATTTATTACTAATTGTGGAATTCAGTGGAGAATAATTCACAAAACTGAGTAATAAGATGTTTATTATTAATTCATAGGATCAGCTGAGGATTCGACTACGAATTCATAATAAAGTGAGCATTACCATTCCATGGGATCGTAGATTCGACCATAGAATCAGAGTAATTAAGATTTATCTATTACCATTTATGAGACCAGTTGTGGATTCGATCATGAAATCGGAGAATGAGATAATATAGTTATTGCTATTCTATGAGATCAAGCGTGGATTCGATCATAGAATCAGAACAATTGTTATTGCCATTCCATGGGACCAGTCGTGGATTCGACCATGGAATAGCGAGTAATTAGGAATAATTAACTTTGTGGCTCTATACTAGCAGCAAGCTGTCTAGGAGCATTAATATCCGATATGAGCTTGTCGGTAAGTCATATCCTTTATATAGTCAGGGTAAACGTTGTTTGTTCCTGAAGACGTTATCGCTCTATACTAGCAGAGCAAGCTGTCTAGGAGCCGTCCATCTCGTGATGCTATATAGAAATAATCACTGAAAGTATTCAGTATTCATGAGATATGCCGTTGTCCAGTCGTGAGACTACATATCTACATGTACTCTGAGAGAAAGTACTCTCCGTTGAGAATTCGATGAGAGACCGTGTCTCGATACTCACGTCTGATTGCTGAATCAGATTCGTATAATTATGAGTTTACGAATTTAGCCTTTTGAAAATCCACCATCTACATTAAGTCCCCTGCTTACTGAGGAAAGTTGTTCCTCAGTCAGCATTAAATGGTGATTTTCCGGCCATAAATAATAATACCAGTAATTGAACTTAGTCGTAAGTTGAGACGTTACCGGATTTAGAGAGCATGAGCAAACCACGACTTGATGAAGGCTTCAATGTCATGATTGGAGCGTCGTTTGATGAGCATAAATTGGTGTTGAACCGCTGGTTTGGACGACGAGTCCGTGGTCGGTTAGGATTCGCGGGTCGGGCCCAATAAGGAAATCCTTAGAAAATTAGGTTTTGGAAATAAAATTGATATAAAAGGGATTAATCCTTTTTTTTTTTTCCTTCACACACGGCCACACACCTCATCATCATCCTCTCCATCACCTTCACGTCAGCAGCGAGTGGAGGAAAATTCCGGAGCTTCGCCGCCGTCCGACCGCCGTTGCCGCGCCGGCCAACTTCCGGCCGATTCGCCCAGGTGCGTTTTTTTTTTTTTGCTGATGTTTATGATCCTCATGAGTTGTTCATGCTTTGATCATGATGAAGTTATATACATGTGTGTATATTAGTGTGAGTTTTATGAAAAAACCCTCGTTTTTGAAAACGTATGTTCGTTCGATCGTTAGTTTTGAAAACTAACTATAATCCCTGATTTAGGAGAGATTTTTTTTTAATATGAACCTAGGTCCAGTGATAAAACTTAGTGTATGAGCTTTCATGTATACCAAGGTTTCATCATAAAAGAAGTGAATTTTCATGAAATGGAAAATCCTTCGTTTTAAAGACAAATAATGATGACACGAAGGAAAATATGTATGATGAACTTGTGTCCAGTGATAAAATTTTGCTTATGAGCTTTCATGTAAATACAAAACTTTATCATATGTATGAGATGTGAGCTTTCACAATATTTTTTGAAATAAACCTTCGTTTTAAAGACAAATAACGACGATACGAAGGAAAAAATATTTTTTTATATATTATTAATGACGTGACATATATTGTGTAAAATATGATGTATATTTTATTTCATGATTTGTTTTCATTAATAAAATCTTGAGATTTATGTATGCAAGTTGCATTAATTGCTGTTTTTTCGAAAAATCAGAAACGTGGGTTTTGAGGAACCTTCGAAGATAGACAATATATTTATGATGAAATATTTTATTGTTGTAAACTTCATAGGTCAGTTGTGTGAATGTTCACATTATGAAATTGTGTCCGTGATTTCATGAAAAATCAGTTTCGGAAATTAAAAAGTTTCGTTCGTTTTTGCAGTTTTCGAAGAGACGAACGATTTTGAGGTGTTAACTCTAGCATTACTATCACTATTGTTAGTGGAAGTATAAAAGGTAAGAGTTAAGAGTTACCATTTTTGCTATTTCCTTGATTTATATCTGGACGGCATACTGAAGTAGAATGTAGTGTGAACCTTTTCAGCTACTTAGCAAAGATGTCCAATTCCCAAGCTGACGACGCCTCGAGGGAAGAGATGTGCGTTGATGATGGTATCTCCAGAGATGAGACATGCATGGATGAAACTTCCGTTGGGGGAGACGAAGACGAAATCCCTGGGATTAAGAATGTCCCGAACATAGATGATGCATTCTTTGAAAAAGATATCCAGGAGCTGAGCAACATTTGAAATCCCCAGTGTATCGTCTTTTGATAAATCCCAGAACTGTTACTCAGAAGAATTGGTGACTCCTAAGACAGTGATTCGATTTTGTCTTGAACGAGGGGTCTTCGCCTCATCAATCATAGAGTTTAAGCTTTCTCGACGACCTTTGGAGAAATTTGCCGGCTGGGCGAGGCATATGTTGGGTTTTCCTCATGTGAGGACTATGCTCGACCAGGCGCAGGTGACGAGAGCTATTCAAGCTTCTGGAGAGTTGTTCATTTATCATGACGCAAGTGGTATTGTGGCTCTGTTTGCTCGCTGGTGCATTCCCACTCACACTTTCATATGTAGATGGGGAGAGTTTACCATTACCTTGGAAGACGTGGCGGCTCTGATGCATCTCCCGATCACGGGCAATCTTCCTGGGGATCTTTCAGATGAGGAGACCCGTTTCTCATGTCTTGACAGCTGCAATGGAGAAAGCGAATAAGGCTGGTAGTAAAGGATGCTATGCTTCCTGGTTGACACACTGGTGGCCCAAAGACGAGGTTTCTGATAAACCCATCGACGGTATGTTACCCATTGCTGCTTTCTTATGTTTATGGTTGTCCAGAGACGTTTTTGAAGACAGTGGAAACTTGTTGAAGCCTTTTGTGATTCCCTTTGCTATTAAGATGGCTCAAGGTGAGCAACTTCCGATAGGTAGTTTATTCTTAGGCTCCTTGTATTACAACCTGGACTCCTTGATTATAGACTCCAGTGTGTCGAACGGCTCTATGAAGATTGAGTGTTATGCCAACACGATGTTTCTTCAAGCTTTGATGTGGGAGCATTTTAAGAATTATGCACCTACTCCACGTAATGTTCTGCAAGGACCGAATACTGATGCGCGCCATACTTTCCCTGAGAAAGATAATGCTAGGATCATGCGTTGGTCCACCAAGCAGCCTCGTTCTAAAATACGTTTTATTGATGTGTTAGATGAAGAATCTGAGTTCAATTTTCGCCCGTGGGTGTCAGTCCCTGATTATGTTTCTCAGCCGATGACTTTCAATACTGGAGAAGGCACGAGTTTGACGTCTGGTGCGCATCTGAGTGATGGCGAAAGATCTTTCATGTTGAGTTGCACTCCTGGTCATTTGCTATCAGTCACGTTTGGAGAGCTTTCAGTGGAGGAGTACAATATTGATAGAGCAGCTCGACAAATGGGTATGGATCAGTGTGTTCCAACCATACGGAGAAGGAAGCCATCAGTTGAGCAACTCAGGACTCATTTGGATCATACTCACGTGGAAGGGAGTAGCTACTGGTTTCCTGGTTCTGATAGATTCGCCTATGTAACCCCAGGTTATGTAGAATTCTGGGACCAGCTTGGGCGTTTGCGTGGCTTTGTAAGATTTCCCAGACCTCCATTCAAGGATCTTCCTTCGGCTGAGATGATTTCCAGTCGACCAAGATTGAAGTATCTTTCTGGTGATAAACGAAAGTCGTCTCCAGGATGCTCTCAGGTATGTTTCTTCATATAATCTTCACGAAATTATAAGAACTGTATTCTGATTATATTACTGGATTTCACCACAGGACGGTCGTAATATACGACCTCGAATCGTGTAGATTTCTCAGAGACTGAGGCGGTTATTCATGGCGGAGAAGGCAGGCATAAAGGTTATAAGTGTTACCTAATACCGTAAAGTCCCCAGTTGGTGCTTTGGTGAGTTCCCAATATTTCTCACCGTGACTTTCATTGCTATTAGCATTAGAATCATGAAGCCAACGTTGTTAATTTTGTTGCAGAATTTTACTCCATCAAGTCTTGAAGGTCTTCAATTTTCTGCTACTGAACAAGCAATCGCTGATTTGAGTGACGAAGAAACTGTAAGTATTTTTCACATGTTCAAATGTGGTGCTTCATGATGAAAATATTGATTGTAAAGGACGTGTACAAGGATGTCGTCATGGAGATGGAGAATTCTGGAACTCAATCATCCTCTGGGAAGGGTGGAGGTAATTCCCAAGATTCGGAGCCGGATGGAAGTGATGTTCCTCTTGTCGTTGATGTGGACAATTCCAACCCCTTGGACACTTTGGAGACTCCTCAAGTAAGTATATATCCTGTATATTCTTCATAGAAGTATAAAAGTGCTGACTTGTGAATGAATGAATGAGAACCCATGTGAATATATGAAAACTTAGTCGAATTCGTCGTCAGAAAATTCAGAACCCAGCTTTTAGTAAAACGCTGTAGAATCTTCGTCCGGAGTCGGATTTTGATGATCTGCATGTGCAAATTCAAGCCCGGAAAATTTCCAAGCTTTCAGAAGCTTTTTAAGTTTTGAGCACGTTCAGAGCTGAAAAAGGCGAAATAGTAAACTTCCAGGAGACTTCCAGAACTTTTTCAGATTGCGCATCACTTGATATTTTGGCCACATCTACCGCTCGTTCATCGGATTGTCATGAAATTTTGACATGTCATAGAGGACATCCATACGAAGAGAATGGCATATGACCCATCCTCAGATTCCTTGTATTGCTCCCAGTCGTCTCTAGTACAGGGCAGAGTTCAGTTTCTTCAGACGGACTCATCGTAAAATGTGTTTTCATGACTTTCATGTTATTTGCTCGTGCTTGAATGTAGTATGATGAACCTTGATGATGTTCCTTGCGGTATACTGTGTTTCATAATCTCCTTTGGATTCGTGACTCTAACCTCATGTAATCTTCGTATTAGGTGCTAAATACCGAAGTTGAGGATACTGGAGCCAACGATGATAACTCTAACCCTTAGTTATTGATGAAGAGACAATCCTGCACTTCGAGACCATGAGAAGGTCGTTTTTGATGTTATGGAAAACCAGATGGTTGTTGCCTCAGTGATAGAAGAAACGGAGACAGCAGCGGAGAATACCGAAGGAATTGTTGCTTTAGTCGTGGGAGCCACTCCAGTGACCGAGAACCGTATAATAGTGTATGAATATCCAACTGCAGGGGTCGCTTTCGATCCTCCCTTTAACACTTCACTCCCGTATCATGAACTGGTCGGTGGATTCAGCGTTCCCATCGGGCATGCACGCTTGTATGAGGCGATATGGAAGAAATTCGGCCATATGATCGTTGACAGGAACCCTGGGCGTGCTTACGCTTTAATCATGCAAGTAGGCGTTATCTTACGTGTCGTGAGTGATATGCATACGAGACCCAGGAATACCGTGACTCCAGATATACTCTTTGATTGGGAGTTTAACTTGGAGAATTCAGAAAGACTTGGCCTCAACGTGAAATGGCTTCGTAAGCAAATAAACGTTATCAAGGATTCATGTGAGAAGAACATACCCTTTTCGAACGATGCTTTGAAGGATAAGGAGGACAAGATTTCCAAGCTGACCGAGGAGTTGAACAAGGAGAGGGCGGCTTTGCAAATCTTGAAGGATGCTAATGAGCGAAAGCCTTTTCTTGCTGATCTCTTGAACTTCTGAACTTCTGAGAGATGTGAGGTTTATACTTGGGTTTTGATATTTATATGGTTTTGGATTGACCGATGGTTAAGGATTTTCTTGTAGATTTGATAGAGATTTTCTTTTACGAAATATGAACTGAATTTTGATAAATTGATGAATTCAAATACTGATTGCAAGTATTGCAAATGTTTTGGAGGAATTGAAATACAAATGAAAGAAAATCCTAAATGTTAAATCCCAACGCCATGAGTGCTTCAAACGCCCAATACCTTAAATATCCAATAATTTCAGATAAACGCCTTGAGCCAATTTTCGTGAATTACTGGTAGGGTTCTGCCATCTGTGTTGGTCAATTTGTAGTATCCTCCGGCCACGGACTCAGCGACCATGAATGGTCCTTCCCAATTGAAGTTCTTTGTAGAATGAAGACCGCGTTGAACTGCTTTGAGAACCAGGTCCCCTTCATGAAACTTGTTGGGCTTGGTCGATCATGCCTTGAATATCTTTCGTTGATTTGGAATTCCCTGTTTGATGGAATTCCACGATTGTGGTCCGTATGGACACTCGCGCGGAAGAGAGTATCCAGCATAGTGTTGATCATGCTTAGCCAAGTCTTCAACAATAATCCTCTCGATGGAGTGTCCGATTTGAAGAAGTTTTGAACCCAACCATTGAGTGTAATATTGCTGAGGTGAAGTTACCCACTCGTAGATTTTGATGACTGCTAAATTATTCATGGGGAGAAGTCCCTGGACCATAGTAGCGTATTTGAACATTGGTGATATTGGAGCAAGAGGAAGAATAAGACTTGCCTTAGCTCGAAACCTTCTGAAAAAGGAGTGTGGATTTTCTCCGAGTTCTTGCATAAGCCCCATCAGAGATGTTACTTCTTCCAGATGCTCAAACGGTGGTGCGTCCTCTGCTTCGTCTTCCGTCTCGGAATCCTTATCGATGACAGGATGTGTTGAAGGCATCGTTGTCCTTTCAGCATGAATCCAAGTTCTCCCAAGGATCATGTCGTATCCAGGGTCTTCCCGGATTATGAAAAACTTGTCCTCAGTGCAGATCAATCTTTCCGTAACTTTGAGAGTGATGAAGCCGTATGAGTTTCTGAAGATTCCTTCGTGGTCCCTGATTGCTATGGGAGCGTGGGTGGCTTCCCGTCGAGTAATACCAGCATCTCTGAGAGTTTCAAAGGGATGATGTTGACGGCGGTACCAACATCGATGAACGCCCTCTTGAACTCATTTCTTTTAATATGCACTGTGGTGAGCAGTCCCCAGTCATACATTTCTGCGTCGGTGGTGGTAGTTTCTTGGATCAGCGGAGTCTTCCGGACACGATGTGGTTCAGTGCAGCAAACATGTCTTTCCTTTGAGCTTTCGAAAGATACAACAGCTCGCAGACATGTTCAATCAGAGATTGGACCATTTCCTTGACAGGAGGTTCGGAGATGGTAAAAGTTCTGACCGGGAGGGGGTTTTTGTGTACCCCCTCAGTCCCCAGGTTGAGCTCTTCTGATTCGACCTTTTCTTTGAATATGCGCTTCAAAATTTTGCAATCACTCGTGGGATGGCTGACGTATCTATGGAAGCAACAATACCGAGGATTTTCCATGGCCTCTTCAGTTGGTTCCTTCTTGACATAAGGAAACTTGATTGCGTCGTCTTGAATCCAGGCATCGAGTAGTTCATTAACTTCTTCCATTGAAAAGGGAAAATCAGGTGCTTCTGGATCTTCCGTATGCTGAGGAGGGATTTTCGAATTCTCCTTCTTGTGTGTCTTTGAAGGGGTGGAGGAAGTCTGCTTGTGTTGTGGTTCTGCTTTTCGCTTACTCCCTTCCGCGACAATATTTTTTGAAGGTTGCAGGTTATACTGCTTGTTGATCATACGCCTTCTTGCTCGAGTGTCTTTCGAATCTTCAGTCTTTGTATACTTTGCTCTTTCCAAAAGAGCGGGTGCAGTGGTTGCCGACCTCTTCGCAGCCTCGTGAAGCTCTGAGAAAGTCTGGAATCGAAGGTTTTCTAGCAAGGCTCTGTAGACCGGGAGCATGCCATTGATGCACAAGTCCACCAGTTGTTGTTCCGTGACGTTTGGGTCATGACAATCCAGGGCTTGGACTCTGAACCTTTTCACATAATTATTGGGATTTTCACTGACCCTTTGAAACATTCTTCCAAGGTCTAAGAGGGTGACTTATTCTGACACGAAGAAGTATTTCTTGTAAAACGTGTTAACCATTTCTCCCCAATTATTGATGGCCCCTGGTGTGATGCTGTTATACCAGGTGTATGCCCTGCCTTTCAGATATTTTGAGAATTCCTTAAGACGGACGACATGATTATGTTCATGTTCTCCCAAGGCTTCGAGAAAACGAGAGACATGTTCCCGAGCATTGCCAGTTCCATCATACAAAGTGAAAGTTGGAGAAACGTAACCTTTGGGGAATGGAATTCTCTGCGTAGCGGCAGGATAAGGAGGTTGATGACGATGGTCATGCGATTTCCTGCCTTTTCCATGGTTCTCTAAGAGGTGCTCCAGGTCCTCGCGAGTGATGAAATTCGGTGATCCCTTCGATGATGAATTGTCGGCAGCAATTTTGTGGACTTCGTCGTCTTCTACTGTATGGATTGGAATTACTTCAGGACCGTCTTCCGAGGATTTCTCCTTCTCCTTTCCCTTCTCTTGAGTCTTATATGACATCTTGTCAGTAAGAGTTTTGAGATAATTGCACAGCTCCTTCTGTGTAGCAGCCATGTCATTCTGATTCTTTGCAAGAGTCTCCTGCGCTTTGATAAGATCGGCAATGGTAGGTGGTGGATCTCCTATGACTTCTTCAGGGTGTCGTCCGGACAGTGGATGTACTTCGACGTGAGGAGGAGTAACGACACCACCATCAGTGTTGGAGGTCGGAATTGTCTCCGGGATATTCTGGTTATTGTTGTTGCTAGTGCTAGCACGGTTTGTATTAGGATTTGTAACTGAACCTGACCTGAGATCAACCATCTTGTGAAATTGTGAGATTGCAACCAAGAGATTAATCTCCCACTGTGGTCGCCAATTTGTAGATGGGGAAAAACAATTTGCTGGTTTTTAAGGAATTGAGGAGACGACCGTACGGAGGAGACTCCTCAAACCGAGCGAAATGTTAAACCTCACACAGATGCACCGCTGCAAAGGGGGTGCTTTAGATTCGAGAGATAAATCTGTAGTACTCCGGCCTAAATCAAGACAATGATCGTTCCAGAGTAAATTCGGTCACAAGAGAGGATGGGTTGATCTGTAGGAGGGAAGCTGAGAAATGTGTGGAATCGATGGTAATCAAAGATTGTAGGTGTGTGAATTCAGAATACGATAAGCTCTGAGTGATTGAAATTTCTCAATTGAGAGTAGTTGCTCAATTGATGAGTTGATGATTTCGTGTTGTCGATGAGACGTGAGATTGATGGTACTGTTGATGATGATTCAATCATGATTCAGAGACTTATTTATATTGCTGGAACTTTAGACACCATGATTCCATGAAGTGTGACAGTTGATGGAATCAAGGAGTGGGGAAGTGGAGATCGTGTTTGAAACCAGTTGCTCAACGTGTGGAGACTTGGTCGATTTTCCACCCACTACCTCGTGAATTCCTTCAACTGATTGCACGACTTGCTCACATTCCATCGTGTGTTTGAACAACGTGCCGTAGACCGCCAGACCAAAACCCTAAGTGATATCCCCCCAAAGTGACACGATTGACGTCTCGTGGTATGTTAGTCAATTGATGACTTCGTGGTTTGATGGGACGATGAGTCCATGTAGTTACTGAGTTGAACATGATGTTCTGAAACTCGTGAATTGAACATGTCATGAGACAGAGGTATAGTTCTTACGATGAAGGGAGCAAGTATTGCTCATTCGGTGGATCGTTGAATATTGATTGTTGAACTAATATTCCTTGGTTTGAACAAATATTTATCATCTGAGCAAGTGTTGCTTATGTGATGAATTGTTGAATATTTGATCGTCTGAGCATGTGTTGCTCGTCTGATGGATTATTGGCAGCGTACCAAAAATATTAATTAGAATACTGGTCGTTGAACCGAGCATAATTAATAAAATGAATGACCATGAGGTCGTCATAAAATTACTAAGGTTAGAATATGGAATGATGATCATTGGATTCAGAAACCCTAATTTGATCAATTGGTGATCAATTCATGGTTCGTCAGAATTTCAACCATGGGACGAATGAGGGAGCGACTACATGGGATCGTGAATCAACCATGTAGTGTCCATATGCTCACGTGAGCAAATACGAAGAACTCCTGAAGAGTTGACGATTTGTTGGTGAGAGAATGATTAAATGCTGGTTTAATCATTTATTCGAAAATGCTCGTCTGAGCCTTAGGTGAGAAAACCTAATTAATCATGACGAGGCGATGGACCGACCATGGAGTCATGAAACTGTCCCTGGGTTGTCCCGTGACCGCCTGAAGATCACTTCATGAAAATCCAAAGTGTTCGGAAGAGTTTTGGACCTAATACGAGCAATTGTGCAAATTAGGTCAAAACTGTGAAAATTGATGGGGGCGGCTTCCGTGAGCCAAAGAGCCAATCTTGGTTGGTCAAGATAGTGTGCTCGTGTCCCCAAGGCGTCCGCGTCTCATTCCTGAGAATTTTGATATTTTCTGGTGTGCAATTGAGCATCCATTCGAGAAAATATGCCAAAATTTGGGTTTCGACGAAACTGAGGAAAACACCATGAGATGATGAAAAATAATTATAAAATAAAGAATGAGGAGGCGTGGGACCGCCGTGGTCAAGGCATGGTCTGCCGGTCGTGACCACGGTCATGTGGTGCCTTTTCCTTAATTTTATAATATTTTGATGATTTTATGAAAAATTCATGAATTTTGAGAAATTTGATGAATTTTGGGAGTTTCCATGAATTTAAGGAGTTTTCATGAGTTCAAGGAAGCAAAAGATATTAAAATAATAAAACAAGGGCATGTGGGACCGTGGAAGGCATGATCGGCCGGCTAGGGCCTGGTCCCACGAGTTTCCCTAATTTTATAATGATTTTATGAAAAATTCATGAATTTTGAGAAATTTGATGAATTTTGGGAGTTTCCATGAATTGAAGGAGTTTTCATGAGTTCAGGGAAGCAAAAAATATTAAAATAATAAAAACAAGGGCGTGTGGGACCATGGAGGCATGGCCGGCCGGCTTGGGCCCGGTCCCACGAGTTTTTCATTATTTTTTAATATTTTTTAGGTATTTTGATGATTTGAGGGAATTTTTCCTAATTTGAGAGAAATACCATGAAATCAAGGAATTTGATGAATTCAACGAAAACTAATAATAAAATAATAAAACAAAGGGGCGTGTGGGACCGGCTAGGGCATGTCCGGCCGGCCAAGGCCCGGTCCCACAAGTTTTCATAATTTATATTATTTTATTATTATTTGATGATTTTTGCAAAAATACCATGAAATCAAGGAGTTTTTCATGAAATTAGAGAAATAATAATAATAATAATAAAATAATAAGAAACCGTGGGTGTGAGGCCGGTTGGGACCAAGGCATGGCCGGTTGGCCAATGGTCACGCCCCACACTCCTTTCCTTAATTTTTTATTATTTTTTATGGATTTGTGGAAGTACCATGAAACCGAGGAATTTCCTCGAGACGAAGGAGATTTGATAAAATGAGAAGATTTTCATCAAATCATGGAAAATAATAAAAATGCATTAAAAATATAAAACTGGCATGGGATTGACCACGACACGGTCGGTCAGTCGTGTGTCCGTGCTCCCAGTACCCTGGTCAATATTTTAATTATTTATTATTTTCTTCTCTGTTTTGCATAGGTTCACCGTTTTGTTGTATTTTTGAAATACTCGTTCGTGCGGTGACTGTTAGTGTATCATCGTTGAATACACCTTCACCATTCGAATCAGGGCTTACTTAGAGGTATCTCAGACGCCCGGTTGTCGATTATTTATTACTAATTGTGGAATTCAGTGGAGAATAATTCACAAAACTGAGTAATAAGATGTTTATTATTAATTCATAGGATCAGCTGAGGATTCGACTACGAATTCAGAATAATAAAGTGAGCATTACCATTCCATGGGATCGTAGATTCGACCATAGAATCGGAGTAATTAAGATTTATCTATTACCATTTATGAGACCAGATGTGGATTCGATCATGAAATCGGAGTAATGAGATAATATAGTTATTGATATTCTATGAGATCAAGCCGTGGATTCGATCATAGAATCAGAACAATTGTTATCACCATTCCATGGGACCAGTCGTGGATTCGACCATGGAATAGGAGCAATTAGGAATAATTAATTTTGTGGCTCCATACTGTAGAGCAAGTTGTCTAGGAGTATTAATCATCCCAATATGAGCTTGTCGGTAAGTCATATCTTTTATATAGTCAGGGTAACTCGTTGTTTGTTCCTGAAGATGTTATTGCTATATACTAGCAGAGCAAGCTGTCTAGGAGCCGTCCATCACGTGATGCTATATAGAAATAATCACTGAAAGTATTCAGTATTCATGAGATATGCCGTTGTCCAGTCGTGAGACTGCATATCTACATGTACTCTGAGAGAAAGTACTCTCTGTTGAGAATTCGATGAGAGACTCGTGTCTCGATACTCACGTCTGATTGCTGAATCAGAGTTTCGTATGATTATGAGTTTACGAATTTAGCCTTTGTCGAAAATCCACCATCTACAGAACTGTTTGGGTTTGTCGTGCGTTTACGAACTGAGAAGAAGAAGAGAATGTAAATAGAACCGAAGAGAATCTCTTCCTTTTGATGTGTTATAGGAACCAGCTTGACACGTTTGTAAAAGAGATTCGTTCGTGAAACGGTTTTTGGGTTTGCCGTATGCGAACCACACATGTGCAGTAAGGACTCGTTTGGTACAAACAAAGAGCACTAGCTCAACAATAATTTTTCGAGTGTCTTTATTTAGGTAGAACTAAATCTTGCACATCATAACACCAAGAGAGAGTTTCTTTCCAATAGCTCTTACATCTTGCAGCATTGGAGAAACCCCATAGAAATGTTTCTCTAGGTTTTTCAAAGAACATCCAGAAGGCACAATAGGTGTTGTGTTTCTGATTTCTTATTTTCAACCTTATGAAAACCAATTTTTGCGGATGATATTCGGTATTGCAAACGGAAACTCTTTTGGAAACAAGAGGCATCCTTGCTTTATAAATAGTACCGTTATCCAGGAAAAAGGTGTCAGGATTTGAACAGTGAATAAATTTAACATTTGAGGTGATGTGCTCAGATAGCTGTGATTTAAACTTCTCTCGTGAATCGTTCAGTTTGTTAAAACTAGTAGGACTACACAAAGAATGAGTATTACACTCACTGATTAGTGAATCGATTTCAACCTCAACATGAGTATTATTCATCATAACTCGATTTAGTCTGACAAGAGACTCTTGTCCATTATGGAGAAATAAATCAACATCAGAAGATAGACTCTCAAGTTTCTTTTCACATCCTGAATATACTTCAAGGGATTTTAACCCTGGTGGAGGTTTAGATAACATTTCTTCTATAGACATGAATAAATCAGTCATGAAGGAAAATTCTGCAATCCCTGGATCTGGTGGCGCATTTATTGAGATAACACTACTGTGCATAGACAGATCGCTACAAACACAGACTTGTAAAGTCTTAAACGTGTTTGCCTGCTCTGATACCAATTGAAAAGGCGGGGGTCTAACAACCACACCCAATATTTCAATTAGCAATCTGTGCGGACTAACTCGAATATACTTTTAAGAGAATCAACCAGACAGTCAGACTCAATCTTAATAAAAAGTATATCAAGGAGTTAATATCTCTATCTCTCGATTTGATCTATACTCAAGCAAATAGAAATTTGCGAGTCTTTATCAAATACAAGAGAGATATAAACTTGGATGGTACCAAAGATCAATATCCAAGGATCAGTCAATTTCCATTCAACAACCAAAGGTTGGATTTCATAATTGATCGATACAACGCACAACCTGTGATATTTCAATTATATAACAAAATATAATGCGGAATAGAAATAACACAGACACCAGAAATTTTGTTAACGAAGAAACCGCAAATGCAGAAAAACCCCGGGACCTAGTCCAGATTGAACACGACACTGTATTAAGCCGCTGCAGACACTAGCCTACTACAAATTAACTTCGTTCTGGGCTGTAGTTGAACCCTAATCAATATCACACTGATTCAAGGTACATTTGTGCTCCTTACGTCTCTGATTCCAGAAGGATACTACGCACTTGATTCCCTTAGCTGATCTCGCCCACAACCAAGAGTTGATACGACCCAAATTCGAAGACTTTAATAAACAAATCTGTATCACACAGAAAAGCCTACGATAATAGATAAATTTGTCTCCCACAGACAAACCTATAAGTTTGTTCCGTCTTTTGATAAAAATCAAGGTGAAAAGGAACCAATTGATAAACCGGACTTATATTTTCGAAGAACAGCCTAGTATTATCAATCACCTCACAATAATCTAAATCGTATGGTAGCGAAACTAGATATTGCGGAATCACAAACGATGAGACGAAGATGTTTGTGATTTTTTTTATCTTGCCCTATCGGAGATATAATCTCAAGTCAATTATTCAATTAAACTCATACGATAGAAAATGGCAAGATCAGATCGCTCAACTACAAGAGAAGTAGTTTTGTATGGCTTCACACTCCTAATGAAGTCTTTAAGTCATTAACCGACAGGGTATCGAGAAGAAACCTACGGTTAGAGGAGAATCTACTCTAGCAAAACCAACTAGTATCACACAGGAGGTGTGGGGATTAGTTATTCCAGTTGCTAGACGTCTCCCTTATATAGTTTTCAAATCAGGGTTTGCAAACTTAGTTACCTTGGTAACAAAGCATTCAATATTCATCGTTAGATGAAAAACCTGACATATCCAAGCTAATATCTTTCAACCGTTAGATCGAAACTTAGCTTTTCTCACACACAAATGAAATTTATTAATTTAGGTTTGAGTAACCGTACCTAAACGTGTACATTGGGTTGGTTCACAAATAGTTAACCAATGGTTAGCCATATGAGCACTTTCATATTAACCGTATTCATCTTTCTCATAACTAGTTCAAATGACTCATAAGAACTAGTTCAAAAGTTGTTCAATTACTTAGATTTTTATACATAGACACAATTGAAACAAAATCGGTTTGATTCACTTGAATCAATTCATGAACAATATAGCCACGGTCTACAAAGATTGCATTCCTTATTGATTTATTGTTTAATTTCATGAAACTACCGATTTGAGAAATACAACCAGCTTAGGTACGCGTACGGGTACGTGTACCATAGCTATTGGACTTGAGTTTGGAAACTCAGCAGAAATTTTTGGTTTGAAAACTTCTGTGGGTACGCGTACGGGTACGCATACCTAAGGTGACTGGTTTTCAGTTTGCAAACTTCACAAACTACAACATAAATTTTCGGTATGAAAACTTCCGCCAGTACGCGTACGGGTACGCGTACCTAACCTGTCTCCTTCACCAATACCGCATGCACAGATATGCACGCACTTGGTTTCCGGCACATGGATTTATACACTAATGTGCGAACACACTATATATAATTATATCCATAGTTGGTTACGTAATCTCAACTCCACATTTCAATCATTGAAACATTCTTCTATAATGTTATAATAGTCGTTAGACAAAAAGAATCGACTATCATCATCAAAGCTATTTTCAAGATTGAAACATCATCATGACTTTCGTCACGGGTAAAGATGAAAATGGTTGAAGCAAAAGCTTACCAACACATATTTCGAGAAAAATATAGGCGAGTAAACTCGGCTCGAAATAGCAAATGTGTATGTATGAAAACTATCATACTTATACGAATTTTGTCTCAAGAGTATGAGATAGAGTAGATAAACTTTTGAGTGACAGATGAGTTCAAGTCTCCACATACCTTTTGGTCGGATGAAGTTCCACTGGTTCGTTGAGTAGTTCTTCGTCTTCGTAAAATAATCGCCATGGAGTCTGGAGCTCAACTATACATAACTATCCTAGACCGAGACTTAGTCATAAATAAACTAGAAATGAAGACATATAGTTTTGATCACTAACATTGACAAACATGCTTGAGATAGCAACGCATGTGAGTTCGACCGAGCAATGCTCTAACAGGAGGCGTGGAGATTAGGTTTCCCAGTTGCTAGAGTTCTCCTTTATATAGTCTTCAAATCAGGGTTTGATAACTTTGGAACAAAGCAATCAATATTCACCGTTAGATGAAACCTGATTCAAGATTCAAGCTAATATCTTTCCACCAGTAGATGGTCTTAGCTTGTTACACACAAATGAAATATACCTTCATTTAGATATGGGTAACCGTACCTAAACGTGTATATTGAGTTGGCTCAATAACAGTTAACCGAGGTTAGCCATATGAACACTTTTCTATTAACCTTGTTCATCTTAATACTTCTGGATCAATTGATAATCAAATGAATCTAATTATGTTACTCGTAAAGTTATTCAATTATTTATATTCTCATAGAAGTATACAAGACACAATTGCAGCAAAATCGGATTGATTCAAAAGAATCAGTTCATGAACATTTTAGACACAGTTTGCAAAGATTGCATTCCTTAATTTATAAATGTATTTGTTCATGAGTATGAAATCATACTTAACCGATTTTAGAACTTGAACCACTTAAGGTTGCAAACGGGTACCTAAACTTAAGTTCCAGACATTGGTCACAAGCCGACAGTTTGCAAACGGGTACGCAACTTTAGCTCCGGACCGAACTCAGTTGAAACTGTTTGCGAACGGGTACGCAAACTTGGTTCCCGGACTTCAACAGTTAAATCAGTTTGCGAAAGGGTATGCAAACTTAAATTCCCTGACTTAAACAGTTGAATAAGTTTGCGAACGGGTATGCAAACTCCCGGTCCTGAACTCCATCAAAACAGTTCGTACACTAAGTACACAAACCGTAATGTATCTAGACATGAGTTTTAGCTCTTAACTCCCATTTCAATCATTGAAGCATTCTTAGAAGACGACAATAGTTGTCTCAGTTGATGAAATATGTTGTGGTATCAATTTATAGACTACATATTCATGCATGCTCTGAGAGGCAATACACTCAGTCAGAGGCTTTTATGATGCTCTGAGAGGTAATACACTCAGTCAGAGTTTTTTTTATGGATATTCTGAGAGGCAATACACTCTGTCAGAGATCATCATGGCATGAGCTTTCATGTTTAAACGAGAGACATGGATCTCAATACTCGTCTGATTGCTGGTTCAGGAATATGCAAGACTATGATTTTACGATTTTAGCCTTTGTCAAAAATCCACCATCAACAAACACGACTCATTTTTGGACATCCAACGTCAACATATTTTTCAAACTTTACTGATTAAATTAATTAATAAAAATAGAGTTTAAAAACTTAATATTGTATCCATATTTTATAGCACAAGGGAAAAAAAACTTAAGGCAACTCCAAATATGACACCAATATTGTTGGTATGTGGAGAATGAAAGGTTGTATCCATTCAAAACTGAAGCATACTACTCTAGATCATCGATTTCTCTAAAAGAGTAGTCGTACTACTTCGTAAGAAAGTTCATGACCAAAATTAATGAGTCACTATTGCTTATCAAATAAATCTACAAGATGAGACCAGTCACAAAAAACTTGGTACCATCATCTATAATACACTAAAAAACGAAGTACAAAGGGATGCATAAGAAGGAAAGCAATTTCGCAAAACTCAAAAAAACTACTGAAGTTAATTATTATCAACATGTACAATAAACTATTCCAACAAGTAATAAATAAGTTTTGACAACCTGCCTTGAAGTCCATTTTGACGAACATTTTTAAACCCTTCTCTTTAATTTTGGATGTTAACTTATGTTCATGGAATCCAATGCGATTAAAAAAGAAGGGGTCTAACAACCACACCCGATATTTCGTTTAGGCAATCTGTATTGACAACTCCAATACAATTCCAAGAGAATCAACTTAGACAGTCAGACTCATTCACGGAAAAGTATCCAAGAGTTATATTTCAATTTCTCAAATCAATCTGCAATCAAACAGATAGAATTCTGTGAGCCGGGTCAATATGAGAAATAACTTGGATGGTAACAAAGACCAATATCCAAGCTTCAATCAATTTCAACCAACAACCAAAGGTTGGATTTACCAATTGATTGAACAACGCACAACCTGTGATATTTCAATTATATAAACAAATATAATGCGGAAAAGAAATAACACATACACCAAATTTTTTGTTAACGAGGATACTGCAAATGCAGAAAAGCCCCGGGACCTAGTTCATATTTGAACACCACACAGTATTAAGCCGCTACAAACTCTAGCCTACTACAAGTTAACTTCGGACTGGAATGTAGTTAAGCTCTAAACAATCTCACACTGATTAAGGTGCAGTCGCGTTCCTTACGCCTCTGAATCCCAGCAGGACTCTACGCACTTGATTCCCTTAGATGATCTCACCCACAACTAAGAGTTGCTACGACCCAAAGTCAAAGACTTGATAACCAAATTTATCTCCCACAGAAAAGTCTATTTTAATAGATAAATCTGTCTCCCACATAAATACCTACGAAGTTTTGTTCCGTATTTTGATAAATCAACGTGAACAGGAACCAATTGATAATCCGGTTTTATATTCCCGAAGAACAACCTAGAAATATCAATCACCTCGCAATAACTTAACTATATGGTAGTAGAAAGAGTTATTGTGGAATTACAAAGAATGAGACCAAGAGCTTTGTGATTACTTTTTATATCTTACCTATCGGAGATAAATCTCGAGTAAATCTTAGAGAATACAGTACTCAATACGATAGAACAAAGTAAGATCATAACACGCAACTACAAAGAAAATAGTTGGGCCTGGCTTCAGAATATCAATGAAGTCTTTAAGTCGTTAACCTATAATAGTTTTAGGAAAAACCTAGGTTAAAGGAGAATCGACTCTAGTCGCAACTAGTATCACACAGGAGGTATGGGGATTAGGTTTCCCAGTTGCTAGAGTTCTCCCCTATATAGTCTTCAAATCAGGGTTTGATAACTTTGGAACAAAGCAATCAATATTCATCGTTAGATGAATCCTGATTCAAGATTCAATCTAATATCTTTCCACCATTAGATGGTCTTAGCTTGTTACACACAGATGAAATATACCTTCATTTAGATATGGGTAACCGTACCTAAACGTGTATATTGAGTTGGCTCAATAACAGTTAACTGAAGTTATCCATATGAACACTTTTCTCTTAACCTTGTTCATCTTAACACTTCTAGATAAATTGATAATCAAATGAATCTAATTATGTTACTTGTGAGTTGTTCAATTGTTTATATTCTCATAGAAGTATACAAGACACAATTGAAGCAAAATCATATTGATTCAAAAGAATCAGTTCATGAACGTTTTAGCCACGGTTTGCAAAGATTGCATTCCTTAATTTATAAATGTATATGTTCATGAGTATGAAATCATACTTAACCGATTTTAGAACTTGAACCACTTAAGTTTACAAACGGGTATGCAAACTTAAGTTCTGGACATTGGTCACAAGCCGACAGTTTGCAAACGGGTACGCAAACTTTAGCTCCGGACCAAACTCAGTTGAAACCGTTTGCGAATGGGTACGCAAACTTGGTTCCCGGACTTCAACAGTTAAATAAGTTTGAGAATGGGTATGTAAACTTAAGTACCCTGACTTAAACAACTTAATAAGTTTGCGAATGGGTATGCAAACTTCCGGTCCTGAATTCCGTCATAACAGTTCGTACACTAAGTACACAAACGGTAATGTATCCAGACATGAGTTTTATCTCTTAACTCTCATTTCAATCATTGAAACATTCTTAGAAGACGACAATAGCTGTCTCACACAAACTATTAGCTTATAAGCAATTTTCAAGTGATCAAATGATCAATACGAAACATTCCGAGCCTACATCAAATGACTGTCTCACACAAATCATGTAAGATGTTACCAGGTGATTTTCACATTATCTTCTTTTGACTTTCGTCAAGAATAATGATAAACGTGGTTAAAGCAAAAATATTTCCAACACATATTTTGAGAAAGATATAAGCGAGTTAAACTCAGCTCGAAATATCAAATGTGTATAATGTAAAGTCTATATAGCTATACGACTTTGTATCAATAAGAGATAGAATATAATAGACTTCTGAGTGATGATTGAGTTCAAGTCTCCACATAACTTTTGTTGATGAAGTTCCACAAGCTCCCCTTAGTAGTTTTTTGTCTTCAATCGATGAACGTCGTGAAGTTTAAAGCTCAACTATACATTCTATCCTAATCCGAGACATAGCTATAGGTTTTGACAACTAAACTTGACAAACAAGCTTGAGATAGCAACACTTGCGAGTTCAACCGATCAGTGCTTGCTATCTCAAGCTTGTTGTCAAGTTTAGTTGCCAAAACTATAAGTCTTGATTTCTAATCTACTCATAGCTAAGTCTGGGACTAGGATAGAAAGTATAGTTGAGCTCTAGACTCCATGGCGATCTGTTAGAGCATGACTCGGTTGAACCCACCAAGCGTTGGTATGTCAAGTTTGGTTGTCATATTTTAGTGAATCAAAACTCATGTTAAGAGTCGCTTGATTATGTAGAGTCAACTTCGTATAGGTTAGCTTGAAAGTATTAGGATATGAGACATTACAAGTATTCCGAAGTCTTGAAGATGTGAAGAAGCAAGGAGCTACAACGACAACAATCATCCCTCCACTTGAGGTTAGTGATATTTGACTTGAACTGTTTCATTCCCTAACATACCTTTCAATTCTTGCATATTGAAAACATAAGTGCGAAGCATATTTGAACTCTAGATAGACATAGTATTAAGGAATAAAATACGAGGTTTATTGCTTAACCATTAAACTTCATAGATAAGACATCGCCATAATCATTTGAATGCTATTGTGATTATGTATGGGTATGAGGTGAGGATTTCATCCTAGGGAACAATGTTTACATGTGTGATTGAGTATAACCGCTCATAACTTGTTTGTGTTCTTGGTAGAACTATTCACAAAGGCCTGACTTATGTATTGGTATAACTTTTATTAGTGAAACCGATCTTAAGTAATCACCTGAGATGGTATGATCGGGTTTGTGTTTTGTCTGACCAATTATGGGAAAGGGGAACCGATCCTAGTAAGAGGTGCAATATATCACAAAGGGGAACCGATCCTTGTATGGGGTGCAGCAAGGTTTATAGCAGAAAGGGGAACCGATCATATGGACATGTGCAACACATATAAGTTAGATACCATATATATGTGGGAAAACGATCCTAGTACCTAATCAACATAATTTTGGAAAGCTAGTGTGACTATGCACAGTACTCACATGGAGGTAGAACCGAAACTTGTTTTGGTAGAACCGTTAAACCCATGATTGTGATTGAATGTTGGTTTGATCAATCGCACAGTTCTTGAAAGTCATATGAACCAATTCTAAACTTGTTTGGAAGTATGGAAAATCGGTTTCAAGGTTGTAAGTGTGAAAGAGAACTTACAAAGTAAGGATGTCGACATACTTTGAACACGTGTTATGAATGTTTATTTCTTTGATTGTTCAAAGATATTCCTTAACGGCTAAGGGAAGAGAATCCCAGGATTGAAACATAAGTAAGTTAAGAATCTTTTAATTAAGGTTATTAATTTCATTTTGTAGGGAAAATCCAGAATTAGTAATATGCATTTACTAATTAGATTTTCCGAGAGATTATTTTTGGACAGAGCATTTCCAGGAATTATGGTAACCGAATTTGTGCTTTAATGAATATCTTGAGAATATTTTCGGTTTTGGAAATTCCTTGGTGTCCAAGCTTCCTTGTCTATAAATACTTGAAGTTTGCCTTTCTAGCAAACTAATCCTTCGTAACAACAGACTTTCTCTTTTGTTGTTGTTACTGGTGTAGCCGCCTATTCGGAGAGGAGAGTAACCTAATTAGGCAAAATATCTTACGGCCGCTCAGTTTAAAGTCTTCTTTGGGATTGAGAAGCTCTAGCGTGTACCGTTGGTGGGAAACTAGATAATTGCGGTTTATCTTTTGTTTTCGATTGATTTGATTGACTAACGGTGGTTGAAATCTGATTGCACCTAGTTTGTTTATTCTTGAGAATCTTCTCTTCTGATATAAGATTCACTCAAACTAGTTCAGAGTTTCGACAGGGATCTTTAGACTGTTGTTAGTTCTAAAGACGATCTTGTGATAATCCATTGTTAACAGACTCCGTTCTGCGCGTGATTGATCACAATAGATTCAAGTGATTGTGTGCAGGTTTTTATTGAAGATTTAAAGACAAAGAAGATATTGAAGATCTGACTTGGGTTTTATAATCTTTGATGTGTACAATACTTGTTTTTGTAAAAGAGGATCCAATTAATAATCGGTTTATCCTTGTGGTAGATTGGATTGATTAATTGAGTAGATCGGCATCAACACAATTCTTTGGATTAAGAGTGTTGTTGGCTTAATCTTAAACGATTACTTCGGTAATTGAACATAAGATAGATCTAAGGACCTGACGAAGGAGTTTATGTTAAGATAAACGGAAGAGCCTTTGTTTGACTCATATCACGTGGGTGAAGAGAGTTGATACCAAACAGATTTGTTGTTCCTTTACTGTTTGAAATACGAACCAAAGGAATTGTTCCAAGTACGTGACTTATTTATAAGTTGGAGGCGTAGGAATAAAGACGGAACTAGGTGAACTATAGGTTTAGTTGCTGGGTCTCAACTATACGAAGTTGGTGTAATTTTGTGTAGCGGCTTAATCCTGAGAGTATTCAATTCTGGACAAGGTCCCGGGTTTTTTCTGCATTTGCGGTTTCCTCGTTAACAAAATCTTGTTGTGTCATTTACTTTTCGCATTATAATTGTTTTATTATAATTAAATTAAATTACACAAACGTTAATTCCTATTTACTTGATAAGCAATCCTATTGTGTTTGGTTAAGTCCGAATCTTTGTATCAAGTAAACATACTTCGTTGTTGTATTGTCTCGATCTCGTATCCATAGACGATCACACGAAGTGTGAACCGATTAGTTGTATTGTCTCGACTCTGTCCATAGACAATCACTTTCGGAGAAAAGACTTATAAGTAGGAAATTTTTTAGCTTGCGGTATATTTGGGTACCCTCGCCTTTTCACGATCATCACACAAAGACGAAGAACTACTCAAGGAACTGGTGTAACTTCATCGATTAAAAGTTATATGGAGACTTGAACTTATCTATCACTCAAAAGTCTATCTACTCTATCTCCTATCTTGAGACAAAAGTCGTATTGCTATATAGACTATGATTATACACATTTGTTATTTCGAGCCGAGTTTATCTCGCTTATAGATTTTTCTAAATATGTGTTGGTAATCTTTCGCTTTGGCCAAGTTCATCTTTACTAGTGACGAAAGTCATATTAGTTTCAATTACTTGAAAATCGCTTTGAAGAAAAATAACTTGTGAACAACAACTATATAACGTCCTCTAGGAATGTTTCAATGATTGAAATGAGAGTTTAGAATATAACCTTGAAAGGATATAAATATTGTGTGATAACTCGTACATGTGTAAGTCCTTATTCCTTGAACCAAAGTATGCGTACTTTGCTGCTCAGGAAAACCGGAACTGAAGTCCGCGTACCAGTACGCGTACTGTCGGAAGTTCACATCCCGTGAACTTGTGCTGGAGTTTGTGAACTGAAAACAAACTTATTCCGGGTACTTAAGTCCGCGTACCAGTATGCGTACTTAAGTGGGTTAGTTTCTAAAAACGATTATTCGTGAACTTAGACTTATATAAACTAAGAAATGCATACTTGCAAACCGTGGCTATAAAGTTCATGAATTTATTCGAGTGAATCAAACAGTTTTTGCTTCAATTGTGTCTTGTATACTTCTATGAGATCTAAGCAATTGAACAGCTCTCTAACTAGTTCTCTTGAGTCATTTGAACTAGTTATGGTTAAGATGAATATGTTTGATATGAAAGCGCTCGTATAGCTAACCATTTGCTTAACTACTGTTGAACCAACTAAGTGTACATGTTTGGGTACGGTTACACAAACCTAAATAAACGTGCATTTCATTTGTGTGTAACAAGCTAAGTTCGATCTAACGGTTGAAAGATATTAGCTTGAATCTAATCAGGTTTTCATCTAACTGTGAATATTGAATGCTTTGTTACTAAACTAACATTGATTGCAAACCCTGATTTGAAAGACTATATAAAAGAGAACTCTACCAACTGGGAAACCTAATCCCTACACCTTCTGTGTGACACTAGTTGTATTAGCTAGAGTCGATTCTCCTTTAACCTTAGGTTTCTATCGAGACCCTGTAGGTTAACGACTTGAAGACTTCATTGGGATTGTGAAGCCAGACCCAACTATTTTCTCTGTAATTGTGTGATCTGATCTTGCTGTTTCTATCGTGTTTGAGTACAATCGTAAGATTGGCTTGAGATTTATTTCTTTGGTAGGCAAGATATAAAAGAAGTCACAACATCTTTGTGTCATCGTTTGTGATTTCGCAATATCTTCTTTCGATAGTCGATTAAGACCATTGTGAGGTGATTGATAATTCTAAGTTGTTCTTCGGGAATATAAGTCCGGGTTATCAATTGGTTCATGTTCACCTTGATTTATCAAAAGACGGAACAAAAACTCATAGGTATTTCTTTGGGAGACAGATTTATCTATTAACGTAGACTTTTCTATGTGATACAGATTTGTTTATTAAAGTCTTCGAATTGGGGTCGTAGCAACTCTTAGTTGTGGGTGAGATCAGCTAAGGGTATCAAGTGCGTAGTATCCTGCTGGGATCAGAGACGCAAGGAGCGTAACTGTACCTTGGATCAGTGTGAGATTGATTGATGTTCAACTACAGTCCAGACCGAAGTTGGTTTGTAGTGGGCTAGTGTCTGTAGCGTCTTAATACAATGTGTGTTTAATTTGGACTAGGTCCCGGGGTTTTTCTGGTTTGTGGTTTCCTCGTTAACAAAACTTCTGGTGTCTGTGTTATTTCTTTTCCGCATTATATTTTGTTATATAATTGAAATATCACAGGTTGTACGTTGAATCGATCAATTTGGAAATCCAACCTTTGGTTCTTGATTGAAATTGATTGATCCTTGAACATTGGTCTTTGGTACCGTTCAAGTGATTTCTCTTATATTCAATTTTAGATTCGCAGATTTCTATTTGCTTGAGTAAGTATTGAATCGAGAAAGTGAGATATAACTCTTTGATATACTTTTATTAAGATTGAGTCTGACTGTCTAGTTGATTATCTTCAACAATATATTGGAGTTTGTCCATACAGATTGCTAAGCGAAATATTGGGTGTGGTTGTTAGACCCCCGCTTTTTCAATTGGTATCAGAGCAAGCAAACACGTTTAAAGACCTTATAAGTTTGTGTTTGTAGCGATCTGACTCTATGGACAGGAATTTTATCTCCATAAACGTACCACCAGTCTTCGATGGCTTAAACTACTTATGGTGGAAAATCGCTATGCGTGCTTTTCTTTAAGCTCGCGATTTTCTAACATGGGTACGTGTTGTTAATGGCTATGATCCTCCGGTTAATATAGAAGGCGGTGTATTTATACCTAGGGATATTGGTAGATATAGTTCGGAAGAAATCCTTGATGCAAAGCAAAACTCTGACGGCTTAAATGCTATCATACATGCCATTACCCCAGATCTTCAGCACCATGTGACTACGTGCATAAAGTAAAAACCATATTCGAAAGAAATACCAGTGAGAAAGAAGCTAGGCTTCAAAACCTAAATTCTGATTGGAAAAACCTTTGTATGGAAGATGAAGAATCATTTGATGAATTTAATCACAAAGTGTCTGAAATTGTTAATGCATGTTTTGCATTGGGTAAGACTATTCCTGAAAAGGACATTGTGATGAAAATTCTCAGATCACTGCCATCCAGATACGACTCTAATAAGCATGCCATCGTTGAAGGAAATAATCTCGCAACGCTATCCAGAAATACTCTGGTTGGGAAGTTAAAGATCTTTGATCATGAGCATACGTCCAAGTCTAGTAAGGATGTTGCTTTCAAAGCACTAAAAAACACTAAAATTACTTGATAAAAGTAAAAGTGTTTGCATCTATGAAGATGATCTTTCTGAGTCTGATTCATCAGATGAAGATATTGACAAGTCAGTCTCGTTGATCACAAGACAGTTTAGGGATCTTCTTTTGAAGAGAAGTAAACGGTTCTCCAGAGATAAATCCAGGTCATCGGATAAACCCCATAATCGTGCTCCTCCTAAAAATAGGGATAATGATGAAACTGATGACGAGGATATGCCTCAGTGCTTTAAGTGTAAAGGTTTTGGTTATTTTGCAAATGAGTGTCCAAATCGAAAGAAATACACTGGCAACAAAGGTCTTGCTGCAACTCTTGATGAAAGTCTGACAACTATGATTCTAATGAAGACGAAAAACAAGTGTTGCACTTCTTTGTGAAAATATTGATTTTGATAATTGTAGCAATACATACATCAGTCTCGATATTCTTTCAGAAGAAAACTCAACCAATCTGGAAGATAAAATTGACCTTTCGATTGGAAACTCTTTGTGTAATATTTCAGGTTCCACTGTGTGTCTAGCAACTTGCACATCTCAGATGCCTGAATTATATCAAAGATTGACGTGCTCGTATTGTTCACTCAAAGGTTAAAAACTATCAAAGTGTTACAAGTATAAACACAAATCGAGGCATGTCAACAAACTTCAACGAAGAGCAAATCGATTAGCAAACAAGCTCAAACTTGCTCAAAAGACCGTTGAGGTATGTAAGATTTTATCTTCGTCTAAGAAGTTAGTTTCCAAGGATAATGTAAGACCATTGGAAAGAAAGTTGTGGTATAAGAACTATGAGAAGCAGGGTCCTATGAATTCCGATCGAAAGGGATATGATGGGAAGATTATTGTCCATCCCAGCATAACTTAAATTGAGTTGGTAAGTGCATCTTGTCTCATGTGCCTGATTAAAAAGAGACAAGATCTAGCACACCTCAGGCTTTAAGAAAAGAAAATTCTCTATTTTTTTTGATATTTTTTCTTTTATTTGAGCAAAGTATGGAATTCACGTCTCTTTTCACATCTAATTGACTTTGAAAAGGACTTCCCTGATTAGTCAATAAAAAGAGGGTTAAAATAGACAGTTCTGCCTTTTATAGGGTTGAGAATTGTATGTTCACGGACATGTGTGTATAAAGGTCTCGTAACCCTACATATCTTTTTTTTCCTTCCCTAAAACTTCTTTTATCTTAAGACTGCTTGTTGAGTTAAATTGTGATTTCCTTTCACAAACCCGTAGGCTCATGTATACTCCAAGCATCATGTCTTCTGATGGAAAAGGTGTTAATATGATTGTTAAGCCATCAATCATGAAGGAAAAAGAAAAATCTCTGATACCTCCAACCTTGAAAAGAAAAAGAAGGAATGTGAGGAAGCCAAGAGTTGTTCCTTCAAATTCTCAGAAGTTTTCTGATGTTCTTGAAGAGTTGAAGGAGACACGAAAGGAGATTCAACATATAAAGACTTTTGTGCTTAAGACACATGAGATCCACAAGGCCCTGGTTCGGCATCAGTCAAGAAGGTTTATTGATATTAACTCCTATCTTCATGAACCTTATGTCCCAATGGTTGTTGACGACAAGGAGTTCGGGGACGATAAAGAGTTCTTCAAAGGTCTTAACATCTAGTAAATCTTCTGATGAGAATTTTATTTCTTGTGTTTTTTAAGAAGAATAACTAGAGTTTGGAATAACCATTATTGTGATTAAACATAGCTATGTCCAACGTTTTCGTCTTCATTGTTTTTAGGTTTATTTGTTTAAATTCTAAAGTTGTTTGGAAGATGATTTTTGCAGTATTAATCTTTATGGTTTTATATATTACAATGTGTTATGGGATATGTGTATTTGCGTCCGTGAACTATGATTGTCCCATACTTTGTCAAAAGTTAAGTCTTTCACATGTCGATATGCAAGTATTGATAAAAGAATGAATGAACTTTTGACATTACAAAAGTTTTTAAGCCTATTGTATGTCATTATGCAAATATTGATGGAAGATAGGATGAACTTTTGTTTACGAGGATTATATCTATTGTATGTCATTGTGCAAATAGTGATGGAAAATAGAATGAATCCTTGTCTATTCCGCAATGTTGATCTTCCCTGATCCATATTTTTATGTATATATTGTGCGGCTCCATAAGTTCTCTTATGTTGAGCATTTCCTTTTAAATTAATCATGGGTTTTCTTGTGGTTGATTTAATTGAGTATTTTGGATTCAAATTCATATTCGTATGTGATTTGTTATGTCCAAAGAAATCCTTCTTTCCTTGTGAAAGTAAGGTCGATCTTGTTGTTCTTTCGGGAATGACATTTTATGGGGAAGAGTTCTTAATTGAACTTGTGATTAATTGCCAAATCTTTGTGGGGAGTGCGGCTGTGGAATATTATAGTGGTTATCTTGTATCTTTATAAACTCCTTGATGAATGCCTTTAGCTTCGGCTATATGATGGCATCTAAAAAGTTGATATGTGCTTTCTTTTGGTCATGAAATATCTCTATGGAAATTTCATTAGGATCCCACTAGTTTTCGTACCTTTTCCAATTTTATTGACAAAAAGGGGGAGAATTAATGTGTAGTTCACACTACAAATACATATGGTTTTCGGATCATTATGTAAGGGGGAGTGGTTTCCATGTGCGATAGAGTATTGACTAAGGGGGAGTGATACACATCACCATAGTATTGTTGTCGAAGTTGTGATACAATTGAACTTTGATGTTGTGTAATAATACTATGATATTGTGTAACAATGATTGAGAACTCTTGTTTTCTCATTGCTATATCTACGGTTTTTCAACAACGATGATGCTAAACTTACAACCTTTGGAATCATTAGAATACTTGGAAGTGACGAAGATTTCGAGTAATGTTGAAGAAGCAAGGAGATCATGCATGTGGAAGAGAAGCTACAAAATTTTATTTATTTATTTTGTATTCCATATGTATTGATAGTTTTGTCACTAAAATTGACAAAGGGAAAGATTTTTAGAGCACTGCTCGGTCGAACTCGCAAGCGTTGCTATCTCAAGCTTGTTGTCAAGTTTAGTTGCCAAAACTATAAGTCTTGATTTTCAGTCTACTCATAGCTAAGTCTCGGACTAGGATAGAAAGTGTAGTTGAGCTCTAGACTCCATGGCGATCATCGTACAAAGACGAAGAACTACTCAAGGAACTGGTGGAACTTCATCGACTAAAAGGTATGTGGAGACTTGAACTTATCTATCACTCAAAAATCTATCTACTTTATCTTCTATCTTGAGACAAAAGTCGTATTGCTATATAGACTATGATTATACACATTTGTTATTTCGATCCGAGTTTATCTCGCTTATCTATTTCTCGAAATATGTGTTGGTAAGCTTTCGCTTTGGCCAAGTTCATCTTTACTAGTGACGAAAGTCATATTAGTTTTAATTACTTGAAAATTGCTTTGACGAAAAATAGCTTGTGAACAACAACTATATAACATCCTCTAAGAATGTTTCAATGATTGACATGAGAGTTTAGAATATAATCTTGAAAGGATATAAACATTGTGTGATAATTCATATGTGTGTAAGTCCTTATTCCTTGAACCAAAGTATGCGTACTTTGCTGCTCAGGAAAAGTGGAACTGAAGTCCGCGTACCAGTACGCGTACTGTCGGAAGTTCACATCCCGTGAATTTCTGCCGGAGTTTGTGAACTGAAAACAAACTTATTCCGGGTACTTAAGTCCGCATACCAGTATGCGTACTTAAGTGGGTTAGTTTCTAAAAACGATTATTCCTGAACTTAAACTTATATAAAATAAGGAATGCATACTTCCAAACCGTGGCTATAAAGTTCATGAATTGATTCGAGTGAATCAAATCGTTTTTGCTTTAATTGTATCTTGTATACTTCTATGAGATCTAAGCAATTAAACAACTCTCTAACTAGTTCTCTTGAGTCATTTGAACTAGTTATGGTTAAGATGAATATGGTTGATATGAAAGTGCTCATATGGCTAACCATTTGGTTAACTACTGTTGAACCAACTAAGTGTACATGTTTGGGTACGGTTACACAAACCTAAATAAACGTGCATTTCATTTGTGTGTAACAAGCTAAGTTTGATCTAACGGTTGAAAGATATTAGCTTGAATCTAATAAGGTTTTCATCTAATAGTGAATATTGAATGCTTTGTTATTAAGCTAACATTGATTGCAAACCCTGATTTGAAAGATGAAAAAGCGGGGGTCTAACAACCACACCCAATATTTTGATTAGCAATCTGTATGGACTAACTCCAATATACTTTATAGAGAATCAACCAGACAGTCAGACTCAATCTAGAGAAAATTATATCAAGGAGTTAATATCTCTCTCACTTGATTTGATCTTTACTCGAGCAAATAAGAATTTGCGAGTCTTTATCAAATACAAGGATAATAAACTTGGATGGTACCAAAGACCAATATCCAAGGATCAATCAATTTCCAATCAACAACCAAAGGTTGGATTTCACGATTGATCGATACAAACACACAACCTGTGATATTTCAATTATTCCGCAAAATATAATGCGGAATAAAAATAACACAGACACCAGAAATTTTGTTAACGAGGAAACCACAAATGCAGAAAAACCCCGGAACCTAGTCTAGATTGAACACCATACTGTATTAAGCCGCTACAGACACTAGCCTACTACAAACTAACTTTGGTCTGGACTGTAGTTGAACCCTAATCAATATCACACTGATTCAAGGTAAAGTTGCGCTCCTTACGTCTCTGATCTCAGCAGGATACTACGCACTTGATTCCCTTAGATGATCTCACCCACAACCAAGAGTTGCTACGACCCAAAGTCGAAGACTTTAATAAACAAATCTGTATCACACATAAAAGTCTATGATAATAGATAAATCTGTCTCCCACAGATAAACCTACAAGTTTGTTCCGTCTTTTGATAAAAATCAAGGTGAACAGGAACCAATTGATAAATCGGACTTATATTCCCGAAGAACAACCTAGTATTATCAATCACCTCACAATAATCTAAATCGTATGGTAGCGAAACTAGATATTGCGGAATCACAAACGAAGAGACGAAGATGTTTGTGATTTATTTTTATCTTGTCCTATTGGAGATATAATCTCAAGCCAATCTTACAATTGTACTCGTACGATAGAAAATGGCAAGATCAGATCGTTCAACTACAAGAGAAGTAGTTTCTTCTGGCTTCACAATCCCAATGAAGTCTTTAAGTCGTTAACCGACAGGGTCTCGAGAAGAAACCTACGGTTAAAGGAGAATCGACTCTAGCAAAACCAACTAGTATCACATAGGAGGTGTGGGGATTAGTTTTTCCAGTTGCTAGACGTCTCCCTTATATAGTTTTCAAATCAGGGTTTGCAATCTTAGTTACCTTGGTAACAAAGCATTCAATATTCACCCTTAGATGGAAAACCTGCCAAGCTAATATCTTTCAACCGTTAGATCGAAACTTAGATTGTCTCACACACAAATGAAATGTATTCATTTAGGTTTGAGTAACCGTACCTAAACGTGTACATTGGGTTGGTTCACAAATAGTTAACCAATGGTTAGCCATATGAGCACTTTCATATTAATTGTATTCATCTTTATCATAACTAGTTCAAATGACTCATAAGAACTAGTTCAAGAGTTGTTCAATTGCTTAGATCTTTATACATAGACACAATTGAAACAAAATCGGTTTGATTCACTTGAATCAATTCATGAACAATATAACCACGGTTTGCAAAGATTGCATTCCTTATTGATTTATTGTTTAAGTTCATGAAACTACCGATTTGAGAAATATAACCAGCTTAGGTACGCGTACGGGTACGTGTACCATAGCTACCAGACTTGAGTTTGGAAACTCAGCATAAATTTTTGGTTTGAAAAATTCTTTGGGTACGCGTACGGGTACGCATACCTAGGTGACTGGTTTTCAGTTTGCAAACTTCTCAAACTACAACAGAAATTTTCGGTATGAAAACTTCCGCCAGTACGCGTACGGGTATGCGTACGGGTACACGTACCTAACCTGTCTCCTTCACCAATACCGAATGCAAACATATGCACGCACTTGGTTTTCGGCTCATGGATTTATACACTAATGTGCGAACACACTATATATGCTTATATCCGTAGTTGGTTACGTAATCTCAACTCCACATTTCAATCATTGAAACATTCTTCTATAATGTTATAATAGTCGTTAGACAAAAAGAATCGACTATCGTCATCAAAGCTATTTTCAAGATTGAAACGTCATCATGACTTTCATCACGGGTAAAGATGAAAATGGTTAAAGCAAAAGCTTACCAACACATATTTCGAGAAAAAGATAGGCGAGTAAACTCGTCTCGAAATAACAAATGTGTATGTATGAAAACTATCGTACTTATACGACTTTTGTCTCAAGAGTAGGAGATAGAGTAGATAGACTTTTAAGTGACAGATGAGTTCAAGTCTCCACATACCTTTTGGTTGGATGAAGTTCCACTGGTTCCCTGAGTAGTTCTTCGTCTTCGTAAGATAATCGCCATGGAGTCTGGAGCTCAACTATACCTAACTATCCTAGACCGAGACTTAGTCATAAGTAAACTAGAAATCAAGACATATAGTTTTGATCACTAACATTGACAAACATGCTTGAGATAGCAACGCATGCGAGTTCGACCGAGCAATGCTCTAACAAAAGACTATATAAAGGAGAACTCTAGCAACTTGGAAACCTAATCCCCACACCTTCTGTGTGATACTAGTTGTATTAGCTAGAGTCGATTCTCCTTTAACCTTAGGTTTCTATAGAGACCTGTAGGTTAACGACTTGAAGACTTCATTGGGATTGTGAAGCCAGACCCAACTATTTTCTTTGTAGTTGCGTGATCTAATCTTGCTGTTTCTATCGTGTTTGAGTACAATCGTAAGATTGGCTTGAGATTGATTTCTCCGATAGGCAAGATATAAAAGAAGTCACTAACATCTTCGTCTCATCATTTGTGATTCCGCAATATCTTCTTTCGCTAGTCGATTAAGATTATTGTGAGGTGATTGATAATTCTAGGTTGTTCTTCGGGGATATAAGTTCGGGTTATCATTTGGTTCCTGTTCACCTTGATTTATCAAAAGACGAAACAAAAACTCGTATGTATTTTTGTGGGAGACGGATTTATCTATTACCGTAGACTTTTCTATGTGATACAGATTTGTGTATTAAAGTCTTCGACTTTGGGTCGTAGCAACTGTTAGTTGTGGGTGAGATCAGCTAAGGGAATCAAGTGTGTAGTATCCTGCTGGGATCAGAGACGTAAGGAGCGCAACTGTACCTTGGATCAGTGTGAGATTGATTTGGGTTCAACTACAGTCCAGACCGAAGTTAGTTTGTAGTAGGATGGTGTCTGTAGCGGCTTAATATAGTGTGTGTTCAATATGGACTAGGTCCCGGGTTTTTTCCTACATTTGCGGTTTCCTCGTTAACAAAACTTCTGGTGTCTGTGTTATTTCTTTTCCGCATTATATTTTGTTATATAATTGATATATCACAGGTTGTGCGTTGAATCGATCAATTGGGAAATCCAACCTTTGGTTGTTGATAGAATTTGATTGATCCTTGAACATTGGTCTTTGGTACCGTTCAAGTGATTTCTCTTATATTTAATTAGACTCGCAGATTTCTATTTGCTTGAGTAAGTATTGAATCAAGAAAGTGAGATATAACTCTTTGATATACTTTTATTAAGATTGAGTCTGACTGTCTAGTTGATTCTCTTAAAAAGTATATTGGAGTTTGTCCATACAAATTGTCAAACGAAATATTGGGTGTGGTTGTTAGACCCCCGCTTTTTCAGTGCTCTAACAACGATGACCTGAATTTTAGCATTTTCAGTAATATGAGTGAAGGTATGATAATAATCAATGTATGGTCCACAATAATAATTATAAATAATCTTTTGATATGATGGATTACAAAAAAACTTTAAGTGAAGATATGTATACGAGATATCGTTTTAACTTAGTTTAAAGAGAAATAGTAGTTTCACAAGAGACATAAAATCCGAATTGGAAAGAAGTAGTAATTTCACAAGAGATATAAAATCCAAATTGGACAGAACATACATGTTCTTTGATTTGCTGATGTGGCTGCTGAATTTGGTCCCTACATAGGGTTGCGGCTGCGACATTCGATAGTCCGACTCTTTCAAATCAAGTTTGCATGAAGATGTCTTCCTCCTTGTTTAGTACTAGTACCCCACATTCAAATTTATAAATGCCAGAGTTAGGAATAACTTTTTCTCCATCCCTAACAACGCTTGCCTCACCTAACATAGTTAAGTATATGGTATAACTCTGAACACTGTAAGTAATCATGCGAAAAGTTCAAGTCATCTCTTGTCTAGCCATGACATAAATGGTCTAAAACAAAACACAACGGAGTTGGTACCAGTGGGTTGTGAATGCACCATGGGGTGTCATAACCCATCATTTTACAGTATTGCGTATTCACTTTAGTTGTTAGCACCAACCCCAACATAGAACCTTCTTTAGAATAATATGCAAAAAGCATGAAATAGTGAATATGACACAAGAACAAAAATGCAGAAATCCATGTCCTTCATAAGAAAAAAAAGTTGATGTATCCATTAAATGGGTGTACATTTAACAGTACTTCCATGGTCATCATGCCTGTCCAAGCCCCAACAATTCTTTTCCCCCTACTATTAACTACTCTGTAAAAGCCACAACGTAGTGAATATGGAATAAATGACACGTGATATCAATATATATATATCCACCGAGCATCAATAGTGTCAACGATGCAGATAAAGAAAGGTATTTCTCAAGCAAGAAAGTTGGTGTTTAGCTGACAATTCGACAAAATCTAATCTCTAAGTTTTCCTTTAGCTAGATGAAGGTTACATTCAACCTAAAATCATATATCTAATTATATACTCCACTCAGTGTTATAAAAATCTAAGTGTATACTAACAATTAAGGTCAGTTACTTGATAATCCATTGGAACTTTATCTCTTTGACTGAACAATAATAATTTAAAGTTTAAAAACTTTAAATTGCATCCATATTTCCTAACACAAGGGGGGAAAAACAAATACATTTAAGAAATGGAAACAATAATTACAGTTAAAACAAATGACAATGAATCAAAATAAATTAAAAGATAGGTTTTGTATGTCGAGATTTTATCTCAAAACAAAGATTAGAATGAGATGCTTATAGATTTAAACTCCGATCATGAATCGATAAGAAATTCGAACTTAAATTAATGGAAGTAATTAGATTTTTGAAATCGTAGTTTTTTTCTAAAATTGATTTCAAAATCAATAAAGTGACATTTCCGATCAAATTAAACGATAAGAATATACTAAACTTACCTTTGAAATCGCTATCAACGATGAACCTTCAAACAAATTGGTTGACAACTGAATCCGTTAGCTTTTCCCCTAAATCTTCAAGAAAATGTACTGATGATGACAGTTTAGGTTTTTCAAATTAAATTTTGCTTGATTATCAGATTTACATTTGGGAATAGAATTTTCACTAAGACGAGATTAGCTTTTCAGATCTATTATACGGGAGAGTTGTTTGAGTTTCGACATAGGAAAGAAAATGAATGAACGGAAATTGAATTATGATGAAAAAGATACAACACATTTCACTGATTGGTGTTTTTGTCATTGTTAAAAAACGTTTTGGATTGAATCGTTCAAAAAAGGATTAACTCGTTTCAAATTGTGCAAATTTGGATGTCCCGGTATTAGGCTTTGGGAGGCAGGACTAAAACGTCTAAAGCCCAACATATTTGGGATTAAACGTCAATTCCTTGATTGAATTATGATGAAAAAGAAACAACACATTTCGTTGATGGGTGTTTTTGTCATTGTAAAAAAACATTTTGGATTGAATCGTTCATAAAAGGATTAACTAATTTCAAATTGTGTCAAATTTGGATCTCCTAGTATTAGGCTTTGGGAGGCAGGACTAAAGCGTCTAAAGCCAACATACTTGTAAACGTTAATTCCTTGCCATACGAAAGCCACCCGATTGACTTTCCTGGTCATATTAGACTTTCAAAAGTCAAATACTTCAAATTGAACTGAACTCAAATCGGACCCCAGTACCCCACAACTGTTGTTTAACCAATAGTCGCAAAACTAAATCAGTAAACACAGAATTTCACCATCCCAAACCTCAACAAATCCAACAAAAACCCTAAAACCAGAGACACTCACAGATACCAGAACCAAAATTTTGAAAAAGACATTTTATTTTTACGAAAAATTCATTCAGAACCGACACAATTATTTACAGTCGATTTGATTGTTCCGATTCATACTTCTTCTGCGAGAGAGGTGCCCAGAAACCAATTTTAGGGATTTCTAGGGTTTCAAAAACTGAATCCCTGGAGTACTCACAGGTCTGAATCTCTCTTTCTACTTCTTCTTGTTTCTTATACGGACTTTCTCTTCGTTGAACTTATGATTGGTTTTGAGTCTTTATGGATCTAATTAATATGTTTAATTTTCCATGTTGTGTTTGTATTGGATGAACTGAAGGTATTGCTGAATGCATGTATTCTGATTTGAACAGTTATTAGGATCCTAATTACATTGTTAAGTTATACTTCTTCGTTGATTCATACTTCTTCGTTGATTCATAATATAGATTTGTTGTTCAAACATAATAATAGTTGTCTGTACGAATCAGATTGCAATTCCAAGAGACAACTGAGTAACTGATCAATAACTACTCTCAATGACTAAGCAATCACACGGGCATTTATCATCGTATTCCTGACACAAGCTTTCTGTTATGTAAGTAGAGAACTAATTTGTGTTTGGATACTTTGTAGGGAGCTTGAAAAGTGGAAGGAATTTGTGTAGAATGGATGGGCTGGAAAGCATAAGGAATTACGTGAAAAGGGATACAGATGATTCACCAGATAGGAAAGGTGATAGGGCTGGAGAAGAGGAAGATTGGGAGAGTAGTGATAAAAGGAAACATCGATCGAGCAAGTCTAGAAAGCACACTAATGAAGAAGATGCAGAAGAATGGGATAGTGGTGGAAAGAGAAAGAGTACCGGGGAAAGAACTGAGAGCAGGAAAAGGTCGGGGGGATCGAGTAGAGCAGGCAGTGGAGATGAAGATGACTATGATGCAAGAAAAGATGGAAGGTCCAAGCAGCCAAAGAAATACCTGGAAGAGAGGAGCGACAAGAAACCAAGCAGTGGATTTCAGGATAGAGAATCAGAAAGCAGTAGAAAAGGGAGAGATGCTTCAGGGAGTAAAGGATTTGTGGCAGCTGATGAGAATGAGAGGAATTCATCAAAGAAAACGAGCTCAAAACCCTCTAGCCACGAGGGTTCCCAGAGCAAGAGTAGAAGTAAAGTTGAAACTTCTCATGACGGAGAGCTTGATAAGAATTCTGATAGAGATTCTAGGTATTATGAAAGGAAAGAAAGCAGTAGAGATAAAGTTCAAGAATCTCGTGAGCAAGACAGAAATCCTAGGAGAAGATGGGATGAGTCTGACTCTGTTCGATCAAAACAAGAAAGTAATATTGGTGAAAAAACTGACCTCAGGAGTGTCAAAACTCCTGATGCTAAGCAGGGGAGTTCGAGGGAGGGAACTGTTGACGCAAGAAATGAGCATAGTGACAGCAAATGCAGGTCTTTTGATCCATCCAGTGATAAAGGAACTAAATCAAGCTACGGTGAAGAGAAAAGGGTTGAGGTGGAGAGGAGTAGGAGCAGAGGCAGGCCTGAGACTCAAGAAGAAGAAACTAGAAAGGTTTCTTTAGATCGCGAAGAGCGATCAAGTAGTGATAAAGCTAAGAGGTTGGGAGAAAGATCAAATGGGTTGGCAGAGGATGTGGAATCTATTGCTAATAGGTCTATTAACAGGCCTCATGGGGAAAAACCTGACAACCAAAGCCTGGAAAGATCTGTAAATGCAGAGGAAGATGGACATGCAAAGTCAAGAGATAGAGTTGGGAGGGAAGTGAGACAGTCTAGAAGGTCACAGAGTCCTGCGAGAGGTGGAAGGCGTCGCCCAGAATCAGATGACTCTGGGTCAGACAATGACAGAAGTACTGGTCACAAGAATTTAGACAGAGAAAAAGAAAGTTATAGGGATGACAGATCAAAAGGAAGGGATAGTAGCAGCTGGAGTGATAGGAATAGAGATTGGGAAGGTCCTAAGGACAGTTGGAAACAGAAGAATGAAGAGATAATAGATGGAGATGGGAATTTTGACCGTGAAAGGGAATGGGAATCACAGAGGCGGGAGCGTGAAAGGATTGATAGTGAAATCTCTCTACATCGACCTGTATATAGGAAAGGTAGAGGCAGGCTTGATGGCGGAAATGGAGCTTCTGATTCAATAGAGATTCGACCCAAGCCATCTTTTGATTTTGGTAGGGAAGAGTCTGCATCAACATTTGCTGGTAGGAAAACTGAAACCGGACAACAGACTAATTTCGTCACTGCAACAAATGACGAAGATTGGGCATATCATCAGGAGGGAAGGGCAAGAATGGCTGAAGTTTATGGTGCCACTGATGGGTATCCAGATGATAGTTCCTCACACGTGATAATAGACGCACAAGGCGGGAAAGGAAGAGGGCAAAAGCCACTTTTGGGTTCTAATCGAAGTGGTGGCGGCCAGAGTTCAAGTGTCGGTTCACAACCAGCTCAATTAGGAAATAACCAGGGATCAGTCCCTCTCAACAGAACTCCCATCCAGGGGCCAAAAGGGAATAATAGACTTGGGAGAGGAGGAAGAGGTAGAGGGCAAGGACGTGATGTGCCACGTGTTGGCTTACAGATGCCTATGATGGGACCTCCGTTTGTCCCTTTAGGGTTACCACCTGGACAAATGCAGGCCCTTGGTAGCAGCATGTCTCCTGCTCCAGGTCCACCGATGGGGCTTGGCATTATGATGTCGCCATTTGGTGGGCCTAATGTTTGGCCAGGAGCTCGAAGTGTTGATATGAACATGTTAGCTGTTCCACCTGGTCTTTCACCTATCCCGCCTGGACCTAGGTTCACTCCAAACATGGGAACTGGCCCAAACCCAAACATGTTTTTCAACCAACCACTCCCTATGAGAGGAGTAAACCCTAGCATATCTGGCCCTGGTTTTAACACTATGGGAACAATGGGACGAGGGATGCCTCAAGAAAATGCTCCGGCAAACTGGGGTCCTCCAAGAATGGGTGGGCCTCTTGGTAAAAATCCTTCAAGAGGCGAGCAGAATGATTATTCTCAGAATTTTGTAGATACTGGTAAGAGGCCCCAAAATTTCATTAGGGAGCTGGAGCTAACTAATACTGTGGAGGACTACCCGAAACTCCGAGAGCTTATTCAGAGAAAAGACGAGATTGTGGCAAACGCAGCTACACCACCCATGTATTACAAGTGCGACTTGCGCGAGTTTGTTCTGTCTCCAGAGTTTTTCGGTACCAAGTTTGATGTCATTCTTGTAGACCCTCCATGGGAAGAATATGTTCATCGAGCCCCTGGTGTTGCCGACCATATGGATTACTGGACATTCGAAGAAATCTTAAACCTAAAGATTGAGGTAGTGGTCTTTGCTTCACTTCCTTAGTGCAGTGTAATATATGAATCTTTAATATGTTTCAGCTTACACTTCTGAATTATACTCTAAGCTTGTTCCCACTGTTTTCAGGCAATTGCAGATACACCTTCCTTCATCTTCCTGTGGGTTGGTGATGGTGTGGGTCTTGAGCAGGGCCGCCAATGTTTAAAGAAGGTATTATATTACGTATTTGCATGAGCAGTTTTTGTTTTTTGTTTTGTTTTGAGGAGCCTATGCAACTAAAAGACCACTGAATGGTACACCTTAGAAGTTGGATTAGTATATGTACTGACATTCCCATGATATTTAATTGTCAGGAAGTACACGTTTTCTTGGGAATTAGGGTCTGCTCTTTAGCACTTTTAATTAGTAGCTATATTACTTGTTCTAGAAAGCACAAAGCTAATTGCCTTGTACCACACAATTTTTTTTTTCTTTCTTCCCAGATGAATGTGTTGGTCCTCGTTGTTTTCTACTTTATGTTATATTTATTTTCGTTTTCCTTGTAGTGGGGTTTCCGAAGGTGTGAGGATATATGTTGGGTGAAGACCAATAAAACACATGCAACTGCTGGCTTGCGTCACGATTCCCGTACATTGTTTCAGCACACAAAGGTTAGCTTTTAGTTTGTTGATACTCTAAGAAAAAGAAAGCATATTATTCATCCCTTCCTTTTCACCTTTCAGATTATAGGTGTTCTATTGTCTGGCCTGTTTCCTAAAATATTTAGCTCTTATTTTGTGATAAAAGGAACATTGCTTAATGGGAATTAAAGGAACTGTTCGTCGAAGCACTGACGGGCATATTATTCATGCCAACATCGACACGGATATAATTATTGCTGAAGAACCTGCCTATGGTAAGTTTTTACTTTCATTTACTTTTGCTGCTCCGCTAATTTTCTGCTATTTGTATGTTTCGTTTAGCATCTATGTTTTTAGACTTTGTGTGGAGCTCTTATTATCTTGCTTTAATGTTTAATTCCATAATCACTGTGAATTTGTTGTCATTATCTTTTCTGCTCTGGGTCAAGATGGGAAATATTTTTTCTGTAGACTTTCTCCTGTTTGGCGGAACTTTTGCTAAAAGGTGTAAGGCGTTTTTTTATCTCTTCCACATTCTCAGTGATGGCCTTAGGAAGATTTACATATTTCTTATTCCTATTCCTTTTCTCCTTTTTGAAATGCTAGGGTAGATATCATTTGGCAGCTTACTGTGTCACCCTGAAACTTTGAAATGACAAACGGACACAGCTCAACTGATTAACTATCTTATTATAATTTAAAATGTATTATCAGAGGGGTTTTAGCTTGTACTTTAAATGATTGTCTACTTAATAATTGGCCTCTTGAGGTTACGACTATCCTTTTGTTTGAAAATGCTGTAATATTGTAGTATTGGTGCTTTTTTTTATTTCTACAGAAGAGCAAGCATATAAATATTTCTTAACCTCAAAGGTTAGCTAGCCTTTCAGTTTGTTTGTATTCTATCAAAGGAAATTTACTGCTTCCTTCCACCTTTGTCTGGCCTGTTTCCTGAAAAAATAAAATAGCTCTAATTCCTGTGGTAAAAGGAACATTGCTTAACAGAATAAACGTTCGCCGAACCAGTGATGTGCAATAACCTGCTTATGGCAAGCGTTTTGTTCATTTAGGACTTTTGCTGCTCTGCTATTTTCTTTGACCTTCTGCTATCTGTATGTCACGTTTAGCATCTATGTTTGTGGACTTTTTGGACCTTCCTCAACCTACTATACTTTGTGCAGGCTCAACAAAAAAACCTGAGGATATTTACCGTATCATTGAGCATTTCTCCCTTGGGCGTAGGAGGCTTGAGCTCTTTGGTGAGGACCATAACATCAGGTCTGGTTGGTGTACTGTTGGAAATGGATTGTCTTCCTCTAACTTTAATGCTGAGGTAGGTTACCTTTGTACTCTAGGGAACATGTAGCGAATCATACTTCTGTACCTATTTACTTTTTTTTTTCTTTTTTTTACTCCATGGTGCCCAACAAATGCTTTGCCTAAAATACTTTCTTTTATGGCTCATTATTCGTTGCTTGCAGGCATATTTGAGGAATTTTGCTGATAAAGATGGAAAAGTTTGGGTTGGAGGAGGAGGACGTAATCCCCCACCAGATGCACCTCATCTTGTATTAACAACCCCAGATATAGAGAGTCTTCGACCAAAATCACCGCCTCAGAAGAATCAGCAGCAGTCATCATCTCTGACGCTGACATCCATGAATACCGCCAACAGAAGACCTGCGGTTAACTCCCCGCAGAACCCAAATGTTCTCACTCTGAACCAAGAAGTCTCAAGTTCCACCCCTCCGGCTCCTCTTCCTTGGGCTTCTTCGCCAATGGGGGTTGGCTTGAAAGGAGCAGGACCAGATGCTGTCAACGTTATGCTTTCTAATGATAATTTTTTTGATAGTTATGCATTTAGTAACAGTAACAACTTGCCGAGCGCACAAGTAAATGTAGATCACCGAGAGGCCGAGTCTTCTCATGGCCCTGGCGCCGCTGCCAACATGTTGTAACTTGTAACTATAATATAACACCAATAATTGTGGTGTTATCTGAGAAACATTGTAATTCAATTTATTTCTCTATCTTCACATATAAATGGAAAAGTAAATGTCTTTGTACCTATTTACTATAGCTTGGAATACACAAGGGTGTGGTACAAAAAAATTAGCCAACATTTAGATCACATAATAATAACTGAAAAAACTGAAATTTTATTTTTGTCCGAGACTAAGTCTCAGAGACACTATCTAAAAAAAACTTCCGTCTGACTTCCCTAATTGTTGCTTTGCAGACCCTATTGGTAAAGCAGTTGGACTTGCTTTGGCATGGGTCGATGGTTTTCATTTTGAAATTGTGCACTCAAACATAAATATGTTAAATGTTTTAATAAAAACAAATTTCTTTGACAATTTTTGGCTTCTAACAGTTTTTTACGGTAACTCTTATAAACCCAAGAAACTAGAATCTTGGGCTTTTCTAGAAAACATATCCTCTAGAATAACTCACTCTGGTTTGGGTTGTAATAGGTGATTACAACCAAGTTTTGAGTCCCTCTGAAAAGATGGGGGGTCTACCCTTCAATAGTATGGAAGCCGAGCCTTTCAAAAGGCTGCTTCAAAGAGCTGGATTATCGGACCTAGACTTTCAAGGAAACTTTTTCACCTGGAACAATCATAGAGAGGGCAACAAAAATATTCAGGAAAGGCTTGACAAAGCCTATGTAAATGATGAATGGATATCTCATTTCCCTGAATCTTTTTTAACCCATCTTCCTTCTTTTGGATCTGATCATAGACCACTTCGGCTAGATCTTTTTCCATTCTCGACTCAAAATCATAACTTCCCTTTTAAATTTTTTGACACCTGGCTTAAAGAAAATTCCTGTATTCAGTTAATAAGGCATACTTGGGATCCATCTTTACTCAACGTTATTGACGTACTGCTTAACAACCTAAAAACCGTAGGTGAAAATCTTACCTCTTGACGCAAAGATGTTTTCGGAGTTCCTGAAAAGAAAATTAAAAAACTGCTAAAAAGTATTGATTCAATTCAGTCGTCTAGTAGAGTTCATAATAAACAGTTGCATCTGAATCAGAAACTTTTAGAGCTAGAAAACCTTTATGACACTCAAGAAGAAATTGCAAAACAATTGTCAAGAGACAATTTTGTTACTCTTGGAGAAAGAAATACTAAGTATTTTCACTTAAAAACTTTAAAAAGAAGAAAGCGTAATCAAATAGATTGTCTTTTAAATCAAAATGGAGAAATATTGAAACAAAAAACTCAAATTGTTGAGGAACTGAAAATGCATTTTGAAACCCTTTTCACTGTCTCTCCTACTGTTCCTGACCAAGAACTAATGAATCTCATTCCTAAAGTCATTTCTGACCAGGATAATGTGGATCTATTAAGGATCCCAACTTCAGATGAAGTTTGGATGGTAGTAAAGTCAATGAAATCTAATAAATCTCCGGGACCAGACGGTTTCCCGGTGAGTTTTTTCGAACATAATTGGTCTCTAGTTGGGAACCAAATAGTTGCAATAACTCAAAATGTTTTTGTTTCAAAAACAATTAACCCTAAATTGAATGAGACTTTTCTCTTCTTAATTCCCAAAATAAAACAACCCAAATCTCCTAGTGACTTCAGACCAATAGGACTGAGTAATACCCCATATAAAATTCTATCCAAACTTTTAGTTAATAGGTTGAAAGTTCACTTAGAAAAAATGATTTCTCCTTTTCAGTCGGCTTTCATGTCTTCTAGGCAAATTGCATACAACATTGTGGTGGCCCATGAAGTGGTCCACTAAATTAAGAAAATGAAAACAAAAAATGGAGGACTAAGGATTAAAATAGACATATCCAAGGCTTTTGATAGGGTCAATTGGAACTTTTTACTTCAGACTTTATCTGCTTTTGGTTTCAGTAAGGAGTGGTGTAGTTTAATCCATCAATGTGTCTCTACTTCCTCTATCGCAATTCTTTTAAATGGTACACCAGGTGACTTTTTCACTCATACCAGAGGGTTAAGGCAAGGAGATCCACTATCTCCTTACCTCTTCCTAATCTGTATGGATGTTTTCTCTAGGCTCCTTTCAGCAAAAGAAAAAACCAAACATATAACTGGTATCAAAATATCTAGGCATAGTATCCCTATTTCTCATCTTCTCTTTGCAGATGATTGTCTGCTGTATTCAAAGGCAAGTCTGGTTAGTTGTAAAAATCTTTTAAATATCATCAATCAATTTAGTAATGCATCTGGTCCGCTCATACATTTTTCTAAGTTAGAGATTTTTTTTAGCAAAAGAATTCATTTTAAACATCAAAGAATTATGATTAGACTTATGAAGATTAAGAAAATTAGCATTACTGACTCTTATTTAGGAGCTCCTTTATTTGTTGATAGATCAAAAATTAAGACTTTTGATAAGATTGTCACTAATATGGAAAACAAAGCTCAAAGTTGGGATGACACAACTTTGGTTCAAGCAAGTAAAAAAGTACTAATTAAATCTGCTTTATCCAGCCTGTCCATATACCAAATGGGGTGTTTTTCTCTGCCTTCAAAAATCACAGACAAAATAGATGCGGTCCAAAGGGACTTTTGGTGGGGTAAACAGAAAAACTCGAAGGGTTACTATCCTATTAGTTGGGGTTTCATGTGTGAACCAATTGAAGTAGGTGGTTTAGGCTTTAAAGAAGCAAACAAAATGAATAAGGCAATGATTGCTAAACTAGCATGGAGAATAGCAACTCAGGAGAACACCCTTTTAGGCTCTGTTCTTAAGAACAAATATTTTAAAAACTCAACTATTTTCCATGCTAAAAAACATTATAATGCTTCGTGGATATGGGGATGCATTATGCAGGGGGTTTCTTTAATCCACAAATTCAGTTGATGGGAGGTAGGCGATGGTAAGTCTATCAACATTTGGACTGATAAATGGATCCCAGTTATGGAACAAAACCTCTTATCTTACTGTGGTAATCAACTAAACCTCTTAACACTTGTATCTGAGTTGCTAGACTCAAATACTAAAAAGTGGAATGTAACGAAAGTTAGAAGTAACTTTGCTCCGGAAATTGCAGATAAGATTCTAGGAATTATAAATGGTACTCTAAAACAAGATAGATTAAGATGGCTACTTACAAATGACGGAAAATTTCCTGTTAAATCAATGTACCAAAAACTTAAACATCCTTCAATTATTCCATTAATATTGATATTACTGTTTTCTGGAAATCCTTTTGGAAGTTGAATATGTCTCAAAGAATTAAATTTTCTTGTGGAAGTGTGTACATAATACCCTGCCTGTTAGGAAAAAACTAGGTGAACACAGGGAAAACATGGACATAAAATGCATTTTCTGTGAGCATGAATGTGAGTCTATAAAGCATTTGTTTTTTGAATGTCCATATGCGAAATCTGTTTCTTTACTGCCTCCTGTTGTAGGTATAAATTGCAGTAGTGATTTAAATTACTTTTTTGCTTAAATGTACTCTAATTGGATAGCTGGAGTATATGATAACTTTGAAATAGAAATCATGGCCACTAAATGTTGGTTGATTTGGAAGGAAAGATGTCTAAGAATTTTCCAATCCAAATCAACTACAAGCATTCAACTCTCACTTGTTGTTCAGAGGCACCTGGCTTTTTGGTCTCCCCTGAGACAATTAAAACAGGGAGTAACTTCTAACTCTTTTTCTGTGTTACAAATCGAAAATGACACAAATACTAGTAGATGGTCAAAACCACAAGCAAATCAATTTAATGTAAACTTTGATGCATCTTGGATTGATTTTTGTACTCCGGCTAGATATGGCATAATTTTGCGATGTGATACAGGTGGTGCAATCCAAGCTACAGATGGTACTTTCACTCCACAGCAGAAGAAGCAGAGGCTCTTAGTATGCTGGAGACAGCAACTTGGGCAAAAAGAATGAACTTAAAGAACTTCTGGGTGGAAGGTGATTATCAGAGGTTGATCTTCTATGCTCAGGACAAGCAGAGTAACATATTTTGGAGAAACCAAGCCATAGTCTCAGAAGCAGTGAAAACTTTTTGGGCTTTATGTTTAACAACATGAAAGACAATGAAGTGACAGACATTTTGGCAAAAGAAGCACGCAAACGGGGAATTCATAAACAACAATGGTTGTTGATGCCATAATTTTTGAACTCTGCTCTATTATCAGATGTATGTTTTTCTAATACAGTTGTTAGTTCTAGCTTTCAAAATAGGGTTAGCATTATGTTGGTAGACACCAATATCTCAAATCAACTAAATGAGATAAAGGAAACCAACATTTTGGAAAATTCTGTGTAACCTTTCTTCTTTTCAATATAAGTAATTTAAAAAAAATAAATAAATGTCTTTGTACCAACAAGAACATTCCAATGGTTGAACTTGAATCTATCACCCCGCACCAAAAAGGCCAAAACTTGATTCACACCCGAATTAGGAAACCAACCCGTTTCAGGAAAGCTTTTGTCTTATAAGAGCAACTGCAGTGGTGCGAGTATAACCAAATACCAAAGAGGGAAAAAAAGATCAAATTTTGGGTTTAGTATGATGTGTGACGCTACGGTGGAAAGACTAAATTTGGTCAGACGTACATTATACGTTCGCCTGGTGTGGGGCGTAGACTATACCAACGCCTGATTGGGTAGATCCTAAAAAAAAAAATAAAAAAAAATGAAAGAAGTGGGGCGGAGGTATAAAGCCCGCCCCACTAAAATGGTTTTGAAAACAAAGAATGAGGCGGGGGTATAATGCCCGCCCCATACAAAATAATAATAATAAAAAAAAGGGGCGTAGACTTTGCGTACGCCCCATGTGGAGCGTAGACTATACCAACGCCTGATGTGGGGCGTGGAATATACGTCCGCCTGATGTGGGACGTACACTATATGTCCGCCTGGTGGTGGGGCGTGAAGTATACCAACGCTCGACTATATTTGGGTTTAGTCTTGGTCCCAGACCAAATATACTCTGGTTTTTAGTCGTTGATCAAAATTTGATCGATAGTACGTTCCACTACGTCTGTTCAAAAGACCAAATATTTGGGTTTACTCTCCCAGTGTGGACGCTCTAAGTAGAGAAACTTAAACGCTTTCTCAGACACGAGCAAATATCAGACCGCAAAACTTTTAGATCTGGAATTTTTATATTACCTAAAGTACCCATTTATAAGCAAAAGTCACTGGAGATATTTTCATTTTCAATTTTTATTTCTCTTTCCCTTTCTCTCTCCGGAGAAACTAAACCAAATCATTCTTTGAAACTTCTCTCTCTCTCTTTCATTCTCCCTAACCCTCTCGATCGAGCTCTTCAATGAAGAAACAACTCCTCCAAAATAGCAGAAATGAAGAAGCAAATAAGTCGTCTTCATTTATCGGTCTCCAAGATCTGATAACACACTAAGATTTGGGGTTTACAAATGATTTCAGTTCATAAACCACATAAATTGAAGAAAGAGATTTGATAAAGACCGTAAAAGAAAGTAAAAAGGGCGATAAACTTGAAATTGAGGTAGTTATATGGTTTTTATTACATTTTTGTTTCATTCGATTTAGGCTTTCATTTTAATTTCGGTTGTTCTTCCATCAGATCTTGAATTCGCAATAATATATTGAAGATTTTTCAGATCTATATTATATCGATTATTCAAATCATAGTCGGAGCTTAGATCTATTTGTGTATCATCTTAATCTCTCTTTTGAGATGGAAATTTCGAGAAAATTTCAATTAATTTCTTTCTAGGGTTCTTGAGTGAGATTTAACTTATCTCTGAATCTGTAATTATTATTGAAAAGATAAGTTCATATTTGAACTCAGGATACTTTATTCTTTATTACCCCTTCAATCGATTTAATTTTGGTCAACTTTTGATTTTCTATCTAATCTAACCCTCTATATGTTCAAATGAAATTTGTTTAAGTTATGCGCAAGTTAAGAATACTAATTTGTTTTTATTTTGGCTTGACGTTATGCAGCCTTCTCATCATTCACTGTGATCAAGAAGAAGCTCGTTAAAAAGATGGGACAAAACAAACTCATCATTAACTGGACTGTATGAAAGATGATAACAATAGGTTTGTTTTTTCATTTCTCTTCCACTCACATTTTTAGTGGATGATGGTCAATTTTTAGTGGATGATGTAGTACGTGAACTTTACTTTTTGGCTAGTGTGTCTGATGTGAATTAGCTTCTGTAGTATTTCTTGAACTTTGCTGTTGTGGGAATGAATTAGTTTATATTTTTGTAGTTATGGAGTTGATTAAGCATGCATAAGTAGTTGCACTGTTAGTGGTATGATTGACAGAAATTATATTTTGGATTTTAAGTTGATTAAGAAGTGATATGTAGTTAAGTTGTTAGCGATTTCACTGAATTAAATCAACTCAGTTGGGTTTCAGGAATCTGTTGTTATAAGATTTTGTTGGTGGTGTTATGTGTTGGATTGTTAGAGCTAATGAGAGTGGTATGTGGATTGCTAGATCATCATTTCCTTAGCATTTAGTTGTTTACGTTTACGTTTCTATTTTTTACATATGAATTGTAGGATAATTGGATGTGTAGCTGCTAGTTACACATTATAATTGGATGTATAGTTGTTATATTTTGGTGTGTATCCCATAATTAGTACACCAGTCATATACATGTATAATCCATAGTTACACTAGTCAGATGCAATATAATCTGCGGTGTTTGTTTGGTTTGAAACTTGAATGATGAGTTTCATTCATTATAATTTACTAATTATATGCATGTGTAACTCGTAGTTACACAACTCAGATGCATGTATAGCCCCAAGTTACACTATTCAGTTGCCTCGGTAAATCATAGTTACACATTAAGTTGGATGACACTGTAAAAGAACCCAATCAACTGTTGATATCAGAGAAAGATATCCCTCAGGAAACCTTGGAGAAAGGTAAATAGTAAACAATGTTCATTTCCAATTTTCTTTTGGCATTGGTTCATGTGTGTCTGTTGTATTGATTTATTGTATTATCAAATGTCAATTGCAGGGAATACAAAATCCTGAATATATTGGAGTTTGATAACAAAAGAAAGCTAATTGTGCAAGATGAGGATATGAAAATTCTTCTTTTGTGAAAAGGTGAAGGCAGGTATGATACAATTATATGTAATTGCCGAGTACTTTAGCCATATTTTTGGTGTGTATCCCTTAATTAGTACACCAGTCACATGCATGTGTAATTCCTAGTTACACTAGTCAGATGCACGTGTAACTCGTAATTACACAAATCATATGCATGTGTAACTTCTAATTACACTTTTCAGATGCATGTGTAACTCGTAATTACACATGCTAAAACGAAAAAACCTTGCAAGGAAAGATTACATGGGTACACAAGCTTTTTTTATGGATGTGTAACTGCTGATTAAATTTATGCATCTTCCTAGAAAGAGATTCATTGATTTTGGTAAATTCACTAGATCTCCAAACAAAAATGTTGGTTAGGTAGTTATGATATTTGTTTCACTGTTCGATTTTTTATTAATTTGTTTTGTATCATATGTGTGTCAGCTGTTGTGAGGAAGGAGATTGGAGATGAGACTGATTGAGAGACATGACGTGGCAATGGAATTTCTAGTTTTTCTATTCATCTTAGTATTTACTCTCCGAATGGTAAGATTATCTCGTGTAAAGTGGTGCCTTAAGTTTGAATACCTAAAATGATTACGAGTTTGTAGCTGTTGCTTCTTTGGTCATCTGGCTCATCTCTTCTGTTGTTTTTTGAACCTTCGCAGTTGTGAATTTGACCCTGATGGATCTTCCTGGATTGACGAAAGTTGCCATTGGTAAGTTTCAGTTAAATTTTCTTTAGGTTTCAGTTGTGGATTGATGCTCGCAGTCCTCTTGCTGTAATATATGATGTACTATGATTCTAATTTATTTTCTTACCATGAAACTGACTGACTGGTAAACCTGGGACCGTAGATGGTCAATCTGATAGCATCGTTGCGGACATTGAGAACATGGTTCGCTTATTATTTATTGAAAAGGTATATCCTATAACCCATAAACTCATCTTATTACAGTGCTGAAGTTCTTTTGTGTATATTCTTATGTTTATATGAACTTTATAAGATATTGTGCTCCATGTTCGTCTTTTATGAGCTTTAGGCATTGGATATAGCGATATAAGGTGAATCCTGCTAGTTTAACCAGACGAATGGATATTGTGCTCTAGGCATTGGATTTTTTCTGTTAGTGTTATTTTCACCATAAGTACACAAGCTTTTATGGATGTGTAACTACTGAGTACACGTCATATTATTAGAAGACGCATGTGTAACTCTCAGTTACACTACACAGAGTATGTGTAACTCCTAATTACACTTTCTTAGATAAGTCATCAAGTGTCTTTGTATGATCTTTGTTATTCTCCTTGTAATTGTTCTATAATTTTGCTTCTATAGATTTTTTTTCATCCAACCTAACTCGTGTATATTTATTTTGTTGCAGATACACAAGCATTTTGGAATGGAGGAAGATAAGAAGGGAAGAGAACATTTTTATTTTATTAGAAGATCTCGTTGCTTATTTCTTGGATTTCGTTATACATATTTCGTGTTTTAGCTCGTTTATTGTGTTCCAAAACAATTGATAAACAAAGAATTTTTTGTAAATGAAATTATTGTTTTGATAACAACTGAATACAGATGTGTAACTTATGGATAATTTTGCTTCTATAGATTTTTTTTCATCCAACCTAACTCGTGTATATTTATTTTGTTGCAGATACACAAGCATTTTGGAATGGAGGAAGATAAGAAGGGAAGAGAACATTTTTATTTTATTAGAAGATCTCGTTGCTTATTTCTTGGATTTCGTTATACATATTTCGTGTTTTAGCTCGTTTATTGTGTTCCAAAACAATTGATAAACAAAGAATTTTTTGTAAATGAAATTATTGTTTTGATAACAACTGAATACAGATGTGTAACTTATGGATAATTTTGCTTCTATAGATTTTTTTTCATCCAACCTAACTCGTGTATATTTATTTTGTTGCAGATACACAAGCATTTTGGAATGGAGGAAGATAAGAAGGGAAGAGAACATTTTTATTTTATTAGAAGATCTCGTTGCTTATTTCTTGGATTTCGTTATACGTATTTCGTGTTTTAGCTCGTTTATTGTGTTCCAAAACAATTGATAAACAAAGAATTTTTTGTAAATGAAATTATTGTTTTGATAACAACTGAATATAGATGTGTAACTTATGGATACACATTTATTATGGATGTGTAACTTCAAAATACACATGTCATATGCATGTGTAACTTTTAATTACACATGCCATACGCCCATATTAACTGTTTCATGACATATGAATGTGTAACTTTTGGTTACACATGTCATACGAATGTGTAACTTCTCGTTACATATATCATATGGATATGTAACTTTTCGTTACACATGCCATATGGATGTGTTAGTAGGTGGTGGTTGGCGACGACGGTTGGTGGTCGGAGGTGGTGGTGTGAGGCGGTGGTGGCGGGGTTGTCATTTTACCATATTTTAATAATTTGGGCCTAAATTTGAAGTTTATTAATTAGGGCCTTGACAATATACATAAGGGTATGAACGTCTTTTAATAATTTGGGGCTTAAATTTAAACTCCTTTTAATTAGGGGCCTCATATTATGGGTAACCCATGGGTTGGGTCTTAGCCTATTTTTCCCTTCTTCAAAAAGAACGATTTTTTGGGGACCATGGTTTTTTTGGGGGGACCATGGTCCTATTAGGCCACCTATCCTACAATGTTAAGGGATGTCCTAAAATCAGATGAGATTACTAATTTGGCCCTTACCCTAATTAAATTAACCTAACTTAATAACTACATCTAACTTAATCAAAAGAAAAACCTAAATATAATCCTAATCTAACCTAGCCGCACAAAAAAAAAAAACAGTTTGAGGAACTGTTCTCCTCTTCTTCTTTCCTCTTCCCCCATTCCAACATCATCTTCATCGATTAATCGTCGATTCATAAAATTTTCATCGTCGATTAATCAATCGACTATAAGAATGGTTCTTCGAAAGAAAACCAATAGACTCCCAGGAACAGGTCCCCCATTAGGACATCTAGCAAATCAGCCAAGTGATTTTGAGATTCATAAAGAAGTGGAAGAGCCAAGTGAATCCATAATCCAATATAATAGACGCAGTAAGAAGCCTGATTCTGCCATGGGACCGATTCGCAGGTATTTTCCAACAAACCCATACTTTTAATTTGATTTTGATTCGTTTAATTGAATAGAAATCATCAAAATAGGGTTCGAATGGGAGTTACAGTGCGCTGTTCGGTTAGAACGAATTTCTAGAAAACCCTAGTTTGTTAACCGAACTTCCTGAAAGGAAGAACACGAAGAACAGTTCGGTTTTATAGGATTTCAAAACCGGGTCACCGAACTGCCAGTTCGGTTAGTTCGCAAAAAAGCCTAAAACTTTTTTCTAACTGAACTTCACCAGTTTTGCAACAATTTTTTTTCCACTTGTAACCGAACTGTGCAATTTTTCCCGCTATTTTGAGTTTTTGTGTAACCGAACTGAGATTTCTTGTTCGGTTGGTTCGCATAATATTTTAAAACTATTTAGTAACCGAACTTTACCAAAAAAAAAACAAATTTCAATATAACCGAACTATGCTATTTTGCTCTATATGTTGAGTTTCAATTTAACCGAACTTGTCCAACTATGTTGTGTTGCATACATGTGGAGTTCGGTTTATTCGCAAAAAACCTTGACAAACCGAACTCTTCACTATTAGTTACCAATGTTGAGTTCGGTTTATTCGCAAAAAACCTTGACAAACCGAACTCTTCAGTATTTGCACACATGAGGAGTTCGGTTTGATCGCAAAAAACCTTGACAAACCGAACTCTTTACTATTAGTGACCAATGTTGAGTTCGGTTTATTCGCAAAAAACCTTGACAAACCGAACTCTTCAGTATTTTCAAACATGTGGAGTTCGGTGTGTTCACAAAAAACCTATTCAAACCGAACCTTACGCGGAGAACCCTTATGTTGCATCTGATTTAGTCAATCATTTATTGGTTAAGCTAATATATTTTGTTTTCTTGATTAGAGGAAAACAACCTTCACTGGAAGATCTGAGAACTCCCATGCCCCGAGGCAAAAGTACATTGTGGTACCGGTAAGCGTGGAACCAAAAATGCTAAGTATGGAGGTGGGTCATTACCGGGTGTTGTCATCCAAGATGGTGTCAATAGAGATAATGTTGACAACGTAAGCCAACAAGTTAATGAAGAGATTGTGGAAGAGATGGGCAGTCAAGAACATAATCAAGGCGGAGAAGATGAACTAGCTCAAGGAGGAGGAAATGAGGGAGGCGATGATGAGGGTGAAAAAGATGAGGAAGACGGAGACAAGGATGGAGATAAGGATGATGATGGATCAGAGGAGGACTCGGAGGAAGAGGAAGAAGAAGAGGAACAAGCAGGCATAGTGGTAAATAGACCTAGAAAGACGCCTAAAAAGCCTTGTGCTAGATATTCATACATTCCTCATAAGGATTTGTGTTTGCCGCCAAAGAATCCAACATATGGTACTCCAAGAGATGGCGGGGAGGTATTGATGGGCTACAAAAACTCATGGGCTGCCAAGATCTTTGCGACAAAGGTATGGTTCAATCTTAACCATCAAGATTTAGATTTCTCAGTCATTTTATTATATTTTGACATATATTTTTCTTTTTTATATATATTAGTATATAAAATATGATGTTGTTTTTTTAGGATCATAAAAATGATGTTCGTGTTTTGAAACGTCAAAAGAACAAGGTATGGAATATAAAAAATGAGTGTGATGAGGTCCGCTTGGCGGTATTTGATTGTGTACTATGGAACGGGATACAACATGCACACCAAAAATTTGATGCTGTCACTGTTACTGCATTTGCCGAGAGGGCTTATCCAGAAACGGATACCTTTCATCTACCTTTTGGTGAGATGGAAATAACTCCGGATGATTTTTTAGAATCTCAGCCCTACCAATTACAGGAACAAGTGTTCGAGATGGCTACGATCCCTCAATGAGTTATGAAGTTCTTGAAAAACTAGTCGAAAGGTGTCTAGGATGGAGCGATAAAAAGGCACAACGTGATTTTAGGCGAGCTAACAAAGAGCCTAAGGAAGGTGATGAGTATAATGAGTTTGAGGAAGACCGCACGTACAATAAGAAGTTGAAAAAGATCAAGCTCAAAACCTTGTTTGATGAGTTTTCAGGGACGAAAGATTTGGTTGCTCAAGGAAAGTTGGTGATGACAGGGGAGAAGACTAAGCACCATGTGACTGCTTATTTGTTATATCAACTTGGAACCGTCTTCTTCCCTGACACTTCAGGCCACGTGATAAATGCTCATTACCTCCAGCTATTGGACCCCTTGGATGAGGTGAACAACTACTCTTGGGGCATCGCGGTTCTTTCATTCGTTCAAGTGGAACTCAGAAAAGCTTCGAGGCTTAGGAGTCTATATTTCGGAGGCTTATACACCCTTGTTCAGGTACCCCGTTAAATTATCGTTTGTGTGTTTGAATATATAAGTGAATGAATGTGTATTGTTACTAATCATATTGCGAATGTATTATTTTGTTGCCTATTCTCATAGGTTTGGGTGTACGACCACTTCCCTAAACTGCAATTGTCTCATGCTCGCACTCCTTGGCCTTATGGGAAGCCTACAGCTGGTAAATATGAATTTTTGAACTCACAGGAAAATAATAAGGAAACAAAAAGGTGTTGGATTTGAGGGAGACATTGGATAAGTTAACAGTGGAAGATGTGGTTTTCCATCCTTACAGCATTGCATCAGATGAAGACGAGGAGGATGTTGATGTTATTAATTTCTCACCTGTTGCGGGCTATAATGGACCGTTGTTTCATCCTGAGGGTTGTACAATGTATAATCCTTGAAGAGTAGATAACTTTCTTGTGTCCAAAGTGTCCCACAAGTGGAAAACTTCAACTTCAAGGTAAAGAAGGTCGGAACTAAGAACAACGAGAAGAATTTCATCCCCAAATACGATCCTGCTCCATCAGTGGACCACTGGAAGAACTTTGGGGATTAACTTGTTCCATTCGAAGAGTTACAAGATTCGTTTGATGAGCCAAATGCCGCTGACGATGGATATATGGAATGGTATGAACATTTTTCTCATCCTCGTGTAATAAACAGTGTCCAACAAGCCCGTGCTGATAAAGCAAAAACGCGGCAATGGAGAAAGAGGATCAGAAGATTATGAAGCCTACCCCTATGTGTGGTGATGAGGCCTTGATCTTGTGGAATTCGGCGGTAAGATATTTACTCTTATTTTTGTTTTTCAAAATGTTATAAAGTATTGAAAAATAATAGTGACTTATGTTTTTGATGAGAAAAGGTGAAGGCAAGTGCTAAATTGTTGAAGAAATTGATGGCAAAAATCCGGAGTGGAGAGCCGATGGACACTCGAGAACAAACAGACCTCTACAACCAAATAACTAATGTTTTTAATCCCGACCTTGTCGATACAAGCCAGGTTGATCTAAGCCAGACCATGCCGTTGAAAAGGAGTCGCCAACAAGGGGAAGGTTCAAGTCGGATGGTTCAACAACAAAGAAGTGGAGATGACACTCCTAGTGACGAAGGACGACCTAAATCTCCTAAATGCAAGAGTAGAAAAATTTCTCGTAGTAGTCGTGGTAAATGAGTGATTACAACAATTAGTACTTTGTTTTCTTATGTTTGGAAGACTTTTTTATTGCGGATTTGGTAGTTTGTTTTCCTTATGTTTGGAAGACTTTTGTTTTGCGGATTTGGTAGTTTGTTTTCTTATGTTTGCTTCCAACATTTAGTTATATGGATTACTAAATGAATTTCATAATTTGGTTTTTAATTTGTGTTTTAAGGGATTAGTTTGGATATTTGACTCATATGTGTTTCGTTAAATTCAAATTTTTAAGAAATTATTAGTTAGTTTGGCTATTTGACTCATATGTGTTCCATTAAACTCAAATTTTTAAAGAAATTATTAGGAAGTTCGGTTAGTTGATTAAATTTGGTAAACAACCGAACTTGATAAACAACAAGTTCGGTTGTTCCGCAGATTTAATCAACTAACCGAACTCATTAAAAACAAATTTCAAAGTTACAGTGTAATGTTCGGTTACCTGGTATTATTTCGCAGGTAACCGAACTCTATTGTTCGGTTACCTGCAAAATAATACCAGGTAACCGAACTATGGAGCTCAAAAATCAGTGAAATTTTTTCTAAGTTCGGTTACCTGCAAAATAATACCAGGTAACCGAAAATTACACTGTAACTTTTGAAATATTGTTGTTGCTTAGTTCGGTTAGTTGACCAAATCTGCGAAACAACCGAACTTTTAGACCGCCCTGTTCGGTTTTGTCTATGCATTTCCTATGTAACCGAACTCTGTATTTTGAAATTTGAATGACACAAATTTCAAGTAACGGCTATTTTTCTTGCCGTTATACACCTCTTTGGTTATAAGTATGTGTCTCATAGTTAACATTTTGTCTCAAAATCTTCTAAAAATAGCAGCTAGTAGTGCTAAATTTACTCTAGATGAAGATCTCTCTCTTTGAAGAAACTACAAACTATACTATCCAAAGAGGGGTGAATAACGAAGAATGAATGGTATTATGAGTCAAAGTTATTGGGGGAAAATTCATGAGCAATTTTGCTCCGACACAGGAAACCCTCATAACCGTGATCATATAGCTTTGTTACTTCGATTTGATAATATTCAAGAGAGAGTTGTGGAATTTATGACTTTGTTTCGGATTGTAAGGCGGTATCGACTTAGGGGTGAAACAGGCAAGGAAATTCTTTTAACAGCAAAAAATGAATGGCGAAGATGGAAGACAAAGAATTTCAAATATGAAGATCATTTCCGCATCCTTGTGCACTTTTTCGTAACGCGTTTCAGATATTAAATGTTATGCAATTTTAGCTTTAGTATCACCCACAACTTTTGTTTGTTATTTTGGTGTTGTATTTTAATTAATTATTGAACTTTTAAGTACCCGAATTAGTGAAAATGCTCTGTCCATGAGAAGTTCGGTTTGTTCGTTATTCTGCGGGATCAACCGACCTGCTAGTTCGGTAGTATCTAAAATATATGTATGCCACCGAACTATATGCTCGGTTACCACCATAAATTTGATAGGTAACCGAACCTATCACTGTAAACCAAGAGTGACTTTTGTATAAAAGCAAATTATGCAAACACACTATAATACACCCAAATTCCAAAAAACACAATCTTTAATTCTTATGATGATGTTCAAAGCATGCATATTCTAGCTAAGGATACATTTAATCATCCCCAAGGGAAATTGAACCTTCGTGTATAATTTTGTCCGATTCATCCAAAGCTTTCCACATCTCCATGTTATGTTCATACATAATGCACCAACCCAACATTGTGTCGGGGTTAAATCCATTCCAATAAGAGCATCCACATATCGGAGGCAATGGACAATTGTCTTCTAACCGAAGGCCTACAAAATGGTTATGGTTAACGAGCGCAATCACCACTCTCCTACGTCTAAGTTTCTAGACACATATGGTTGTTTTGGGAGTGTATGTGAAACTAGCACCTTTTGAGAAATAGTGAACCACGCAATTAAATGCGTCGGTGATTAAGTGCCCGCATATTGGCATGGCCATCCAATGATCACTTGTGATTGGATGGGCCCCGTGGAGACACATTTGAAACCTAACAAATTGAATATTGAGACTAGCATCACCATCGGACAACATTGTCTTGTAAAATTCCAGTTTCTCCTTTAGCTTCATCAACATCCTTTGACGGACATAAGTGATTTGATTATCATCATATAGCTTGGCACCTTGAGTGAAAGGCCCTATTTGTTGTACGACTACATGGAAACCGCAATTACCATCCGAAGGGACGTCATGGGTGGATATGACATAATCTCTAATGTAAGGAGGTAGCTCTTCCAAGTACCTTTTATCATCAAGAGGTGGTGTATTAATTGGAGCCTTTAGATTCACGTCTCGTTGACTTGGTTGGCTCGGTTCTGACGGAGTAGGTTGAGAGTGTAACTTCGGTCCTTTTTTCTTCATATCCCGTTCACTTAACTCGCCTTTTTCAATAATTTTCCTTCCCCTTTTCTTAGAATCTTCTTGGTACTTCGTCGCGGTATACTCATTCCCCGAAGGATCTCTAGTAAAAGGAGTAATTTCACTTTTCCTTTTAGCCAACACCTTTGCATATTCTCTAACTTGTTTTTTTGTTTCTTTGGTTTTTGGCCTACCTTTTCCCTTGACTTTATCCGGTTCTTGCACATTCTACGAAGTATGCGGAAAAACGATTGGACGCATGTCATCCCAAAATATTTGCCTTTCGAGTTTGTTCATGTTCCTGTACATTTCGATAACCGCTCTTCCCATTTCATTGTCACCAAACTCTTCACCGACATCGCCTCTTTGGAGGAGGGACAAAACTTAATTGTTGCCAATGTGGATCAATATCGCTTAAAGGGATTATGCCATGTTCATACTTAGCTATCATGTGGCGACAAGGGAGTCCCATAGACTTCATCATGTTGCAAACACACAACTCGTCTGGCTTGGTTCCCCATATGTCAATCAAATTCACCTCAACCATTAACCTCTTGATGCAAGCATGTTAAACATTATAATGGAGTCCCTTAAACAACCGAAGGTCCGCCATTTTCTTGATGTTACCATCTTTGTCTAAAATCTTTGTGTACTTCATGATGCGGCTTTTTTGGAACTTCTCTTTAATTCTCTCAATATCGCGTTTGAAGTAACTCTCCATTGCGTTAAACACAACCACAAAATTATCGACACATCCAAAGAGATTTTTCTTCAACCGGTGGTGAGCCGATTCTACCAAACTTGTCGCTTGATTCCCACAGTGTTTATAGTTGTTGGTAAAAGCATAAACGAAGTGCTCTTTCTGTGGTTCCAACCATTGTTCCACCACATACGTTATTATATCCTCCGGATATTCGGGGCTAGACCAATGTTCTCTAAATTCGGCAAGATTTAGATAATACTCTTCTTCGGTGAGAGACCAAGTCAATGCCTCCCGTTCCCCGGAGAAGGCAACCCATTTAGCGTGATTTATGGTGTATTGTTTATCGAATTCCTCTTTTGCATCCGCTTGTTCATCTTCCAGGAGCTTACTAATCTCTTCCAATCCTTTCCTCTTAGGTGGAAAAAGTTGAGGCTTGCACCTATTCATCACATTGCACCATATATGAAATGTACAAAGCATATTATGTGCTAATGGGAAGACTTTCTCTATTGCGTTCATCAATGCTACGTCATTATCCGTCACGATAACCCCGGGGATCTCATCATCTTGGTAGATCGCCTTCACTTGTTGTAGCGCCCAAGTATAACTTGGTTCTTGCTCGTCCTTTAGAAAACAAAAAGCAACGGTAAACGGTGACTTCGTCGATGTACGACCAACAATGTACAACAATGGCATCTCGTATTTGTTTGTCTTGTAAGTGCAATCCATTATAAGAACTTCATGGAATGATTGAGCCAATTGAACACTCTTCGGATGGGCAATGAAGAGATGAGTTATTTCTTCTTCCGGACCTACCTTCTTTTGAACCGCGTAGCCTTTCTCTTGAGCCAAAAAAAATAATTGTTGCATTACTTTTCTATCATTCCATTCATTCATTTTAAGCGTCTCAATTGCATTGTAAATGGTGTACAAAGATGATATGTTACCCGGGTTATCTTGTTTTAATAAGCGAAGCATTGTGGAAGGTGGAATACACAATTTCCTATACTCTGGCTATTTTTTCCATTTCTCGAGGAGTGAGCCTTGCGGCCATTGCATGCCCTTCAAGATCATCCGGACGAGGGTGGTTATGACGACCTACCACCTTATCCATAGATAGAAACCATTTCGTCGTTAATTTGCTCTTGCTAAATACTAGCTTGAACGGACATTTGATTTTCTTTGAGCACGTTGTGTTCTTCCTCGTAGTCTTTCCTTTATACTCATAACCCATCCTCTTGTGACTAACATCGGGATCTCCACTTCTCTCACAAACCATTTCAAAACGAGTGTTGCTTTCTTTTTCATTCAAAACCAAGACGCAATTGACTCTCTTGGCATGTTCTCTAGCCCAATTCTTCGCATCAATAGGTAAGTCAAATACCAACTCATTCGTATAGTGAGTAGATGTATCTTCGAACAACATACCAATCGGAGAAGGTTGATCATGCATTGCTATAGGTTGTGATTCCATCTACAAGAAATGTAACAACATCAATGCAATCATAAATAAGTTCGGTCACATAATAATTTTATTGGGAAAACCGAACTCATTGTTCGGTTGGTTAAGCAAGTTGCAAAGCAACCGAACAAATAAAAGGAACCGAGTTCGGTAACATGTGAATTTTATCGCAACAACCGAACTAATAAAAGGAACAGAGTTCGGTTACTTTGTATTTTATGTAGATAACCGAACTAGACACTTGAACTTCAGATTTTTTTTTGTTTGTTAAGTTCGATTGGTTATGCTGTTAGGTTCAAGTTTGCGAAACAACCGAACTTATTAAACATAGTTCGGTTAGATAGTTGGTACATGCAGTTTGCGAACCAACCGAACTGTATACACTTAGCTAAACTTTATTTTTACGTAAAGTTCGGTTAGTTGCGAACCAACCGAACATAACACTGCATCCCAGAACTTCCATTAATATGGAGTTCGGTAACATGCGTGTTTGGATAAAGTAACCGAATTACGTCTTCAAATGAGTTCGGTTACTTATTCATCTCACAAGGCAACCGAACTACACCTTCAGAACAGTTCGGTTACATGTTCTTCATATAATGTAACCGAACTGTGCAAAATCCAGTTCAAAAATTTACATTTTTGGGGAAGTTTTTACCAATTCAACATACATTATCTAAGTTTGGAGCATACTTGTTCACCCAAATACTCTTCCTCCGGTTGTGGTTGATAAAATCCATCATTTTCATCTTGAGTTTCATTTTGGGGAAGAATAAAATCACCATCTAAGAAATAAGCCAAATCCGGATCATTTTGAAGATTAACAAATATTCTAGGAGAGGATGGAGATGAAGAATCAGATGAGTTTTCATCACTTGAATATTCAAAGGGGGTGAATTGGAAATCTTTTTTATTTTCCATGTTTTTCTCATTCATCTTCTCTAACTCTACTCTCACAATAATTCTACTCAACTAATAATAAACCCATCTTTTAATTTAACCTCACTAATTGTTTTTAACTAAATCATTTCACTAATCATAACCTAAATTAATTAAGAGGATAAATTAGGTATTAAATAAATAATTAGATATGGGATGACCGAGAATTACTTCTAATGTCTTTACCCAAAATAAAACCATGTCCCAAAAAAAAAACATGGTCCCCAAAAAATCGTTCTTCAAAAGTCTATCGCCTGTCCCTGAAAAAGGGAAACCGGCCCGCATTATTGTTTTCGGGAAAGCCGGCTTTCTCAAAAACCAAATATCACAAGAAAAAATACGTAAGTATAAAGACCTAAATTTCGTATTTCGGCAAATTTCCGTTTGATTTTCATCCATGGCTAGACATGAATTTGACGCTCATCACCATAAACAACATGCTAGATATTCAAAGTCTGGACCTGGTGATGATGAAGAGGAAGGTGAAATTCTCGAGGAGGAAGAAGATCAGTATCTGGTAATCACTTTTCCCTTTTATCGGATTTTTTTTTTATTCTGTTCTTCTATTGAATAACTTTTTATGATTAATTTTTTTTCTTTCCAAAACCTCAATTATGACTAATTAATCTCAAACAAAAGACTACTTTGTGATGAAATTACAGGCGAAAGTGTTTAATTAGGGCGAAACTTGGAAGAGTAATCACCGTTATATTACTAAGACGTATTTACAAATTTATATATGAGCTGATATTATGTGAGTTCTTTTTGGGGATGCATAAGGACTTATCTGCTTTCTGACTTTTTCAGGGAACTAATTATGAGAGGTGGCATGGAGGATAGAAGTCTTGTAGGGATGGATTTATAGAGGATATGCATGTTGATTATGATTCGAGAAAGCGCAGGAAGGTGGGTGATCGAATTGAGCATTGTGGTCGAGATATTTGGGATAGGTATGGTTGCAGTCAGGAGAGGGTATTAGAGAAAGAGAAAAAGAGGCATGACAAGAAGGACGTTAAGGAGAGGGGTACAAAAAGGGAGTGGCAGAGAGAGAAGCATGGCAGCTAAGACATTCGGGAGACGGAGAGGCGTGGCTGTAGGGGTATGGATTGGAATCGGAACATGGTAAGTACAGAGAAGAAGGATATTAGGCATCAAGAACATGAGCAGTTAGAACATTGTGATGAAACAACAAGATATGCAGCGAAGGATGTTGCTTGTGAGGAAACTGTCGAACTGAAACTTTTCTGAGCTGGAAGAGGAAGAGGAAGAGAATATTGATAGAGTTGAGGAAAGCAGAAAAAGAAGGCAAGCAATTTTGAAAAAATATAAATATAAAAAACTGGAGTTACAAAATCAGGTTCAACCTCAACCTGATGTCCCAGAAAAAGAAGATTATGCTTCTCTACCTATAGACAAGGTATGGGGCACTCTTCTCTTAATATTATTATTGTTCCTGAACTTTCGGATTGTAAGGATGCTGTCCCAGATGTTGATGGTGTTGACTCGATATTCTCAGTAGGGAAGTCGCCGGTACCAAATATAACGTCAGTTTCTGAGAAGAGTCAAGGTGCTGAGGGAGTGGATGCTGGTGCTTCAAAGGGGAAAGGAGATGGTTTACAAGTGAAAAGAAGTGGGCCCAATGATAATTGTGATAATAAACATGGGCATTATAACTGTAAGGCTGGAGATATATTTGTCAGCAGGTATGAGGTCACTGCTAAACTTGGGAGTGGTGTTTCGTCAACTGTTGTTCACGCCAAGGATCTCGACGCAAGGAAACATGATCCAAAATAAGTTGCCATAAAGATCATACACAGTAATGACATCTTGAGCAAGGCTGGTTATATTAAAGAAGCTAGCTGTTGCAGATCCAAAGGATAGATAGTATTGTGTTCGATTACTCTCAAGTTTCAAGAATATGAATCATCTTTGTTTAGTTCTGGAATCACTTGATACGAGTCTACGTAAGGTTATAGATCATAGCACTGGTCATCAGTTAACTGCAGTGAGGGCTTATACGAAATAGTTGTTTATCTCTGTTGGGATTATATGTTTTAAAAACATTATTAATTTCCAATAAATTAGTGTCTCATTTAAATGATTTTATTGTGACATTTATTCTTCTTTTAAAGAATAAATTAATTTCGTTTTTAATGTCAAAAACCGTTTTTTGTTGAATTGGTTAATGATGCTAAATACCAACTTATTAATGCATTTCATTTAATCTTATTTAATTCTTTGACTATTATAAATCAGATTTTGATGAAAAGAATTGAGAGAGTAGTTGAAACATTTTTAGTGAGAGAGTTTTTCTTTTATGTTTTGGTGTCAAAAAGAACTTTGAGAGTTGTTGAAATCCTTTTTTGTTGTGAGAGAGTTTTTCTTTTATGACTTGGGTTTACAAAAGAAAAGATTTTTAGAGAAAGAAAAATAAGTGTGTGAACATCTCTTATTTTCCTAAATGAGTTTCTGAGCAAGAATGAAGTGTAGAAGTTTCACATCCTCTCACCGTGCAAGAGCGATTGTGTAAGAGATTAATCTCGGCTGTTTTATCCTGGGGACGACGCGCCATTGAAGAACTGCTTGCACAATCTTGGGCAGAGCCGCGAAACGTCTTAAAGATAGCGACCTAGTCCGCGACTCAGCCATAACGTTGTTTGTTTGTGTTTGATTTTATTTGTTGTGCAGACATAATTCGGCAATTGTTCCAACAATTTTAAGACGTTTTATTCTGCCACGGATATCAAAAAGAAAACAATTGCTTAAACGCGATAAGTATCATGTTTTATTTTCATTTTATAGAATTATAATTTGTATAATTTTTCTTTGACAATTGAAAATGATGCTTGAAATTTTACGCAACCTAATACCTAGAGTTAAATTTTATGTCTGATTTGATGGACTAGGTTTGTAACATGGATAATATTTTTATCATGAATATCTAACATAGAAAAATATTGTTGATGTGAAACGAATGTTTTTTAACATGTTGTAGAGATGTATTTTTTATCTCCTATATGGAAACGAATTGGGTCTTGAAATTTTAACCTGATATATTAGACATCATGAGGGTCATGCATGCGAAATTTCAGAATTTTTGGAGTCCTAAAACTATTTTTAAAGTATTTTAGAAAACTGCACAACGTTGCTGAAAATTTCTGACGAGCAGAAATTTAGTCCTTGTTGAATTCGCTTTTATGATCTTTGTGTTGATATTTGTATTTGTGTATAATATGAAACCTGTAGATAAGGAACTTATCTTCAAAACCCATTTTGACATTTTCCATTTGGATTTTTAGTTTGAGAGACGTAGTGATTTTAAAATCGTTGTGTATGTTTTTCCAAGATATAAGACGTATATGGTACTTGAGATTAGAGATTCCAGATATAAGAAATTACTTCAAAAATCATGTTTTGATTCTATTATTCCGTACTCTTGTTTTGGTAATGAAAAGGAAGATTATTGTTAGCAATAAAACTAGTGCACCACAGATGTTTGATAAAATGCTTGATAGAGAGTTATAAATATATGATGTTATAACTATATCATTTTGAATCTTTATTTGACATTCAAGAGAAACAAAGAGTACTATATTTTGATTGATTTTTAAGTAATTATGTAAGTGCATACGTTACTTATGTTTGGTTCCAAATGCTCACATGTAAATGATTGTGACAGGTGAAAATTCATTTACTTGAGCAAAATTTTATTTTTCAATGAAATAAAATTGAGGGAGATTAATCGATGTGTGGAGCAATGGGGTTGCTGATTTCTTTGTTGGTGTGCAAAGAATGGACAATGGTTTATAACCAATTGAGCTTTAAAAGCAATGGAGGTATGTTTGATGAACTATTTGTAGTTATTATAGTGATCAAATAATGACATTCTAAATTGAATAAATTGATTTTTCAATCTTAGAATAAATACTAGGGAAACAAGATATTGAGAATTATTGTGCATGACAATAAACATGTGACTCATATAAGTTTGGAACTTATGAGGTGGAATTTTATACGTACCCAAAACCGAAATAATTAGAAACCTAGTCAAAACTAATGTGAATATCAACTCTCACCAAGAAATGAACATAGTATTGATTATGAATTTATTTTCTATTCTTGCACGGCAATGTAAGGATATCAAATGTTATTAACAACGTTTTTCAAGCCAAGTTAATGTGAATTGTAGATACGGTGATAGGTTGGTATATATTGATGTTTTACACTATGTTTGTTTTGATAGGTTATGGTTCAAAAGTTGAACCTAATCATTTTGAAAGAAAGTGGTGTTGATATATACTCACATCACTAGGATTTACGGTATTGGTACGATCTCAAAGTTTACTTTGGGTAGAACAATTTTATTAAAAAATGTTCATACTTCCGAAATGAGAAAGAATTCTACTTTCCGCCTATCTTGTTATTAACAAGATTCATATTAGAAATTTGTTGAACTTGATCATTGCACTACTACAAATGATAGGTTATGGATAAAATGTTTGAATATAATATTAGAATTTTATCATAACATGATTTGAATATTGAATATTTGAAATATGAGATTTTGTGATGCTTTTAAGAAATGAATGAGTTATTAACGAATGAGAGCATGTTATAGTTTCTTATAAACTTGGTGAATTTGTGAGTAACATGTATGTAATCTTACCTAACTCATAAAAGCATGTACACTTCTAAATCTTACGCAACTTGCAATGGTTTTGGATGAAATAAAATATTAGAGAGTTTTATAAAGATGCTTAGAGTAACTTGTTTTGATATCAAATATGATCTATTGAGTAGTGAATTAGAAAATGTTATTATCATGAAAATTGGTTGAATTTTTATTCTCTATATTGTGTAAAACGTTTTGGGTCTAGATCATTGGTTCATTAGTTTTTCACATTTTTTGGAGTCTTTGGATATTGTTTTAAAATTCTTGTTTGAGTCAAAAAATAGTGGGGGTACATACCCTATGATTTACCAACTTTGATTTAAATCAGAGGAACTAGAAAAATGAAGGTGACAAGTAATTCACTAAGAATGAACCTAGAAATGCATTACTATAGTGAGACTAAAAGTTAGTCATGAATATTTTGTTGCTGGAAAATAACTTCTTATAGAGAGTAACTTTGTTCTTCAAACTATTAAATTTTTGGCAAAATGTTTTTATGAGCCTATTGTTTTTAGACAAGCAAACAGAAAATTGTTGACTCTTGCATTCACGTCGCTAAATAACTTACATGCTTGTTTTGTTGATGTTGTTTCTAAAATGTATGATTTGTTATAGTCATAAGTAGAAATATATACTTCTGTGTAAGTTAAGGATGGGAATCTATGTAAACCAAGCATGGAAAACTGTGTAGTTTCAACAATAAAAGAAATTATATAAGTTAGATAAGTTATCATTTGTATTCTGAAAAACAACTTTAAAACAATTTATAAAATAAAAATTGTTTACTTGATTCATTCGAATGATTTCAGAATTAATGAAAGTGAAATGCACAATACTATCTGTTTTGTATGCATTAGTGATTTTTTGAATTTTTATTCTAACTTATAGGATGAAAATGAAATTGAGAACATGCTTAGTTTGCTATTTGACATGAAAGACTTGAGTGAAGATGGTGTATATTTTTGAAATGAATTTTTTCTTTCTCTGGATCAATTTTCATTTCAATGAAAACAGAATTTTTAAAAGAGACAGAAATATATATAGTCTGACTGTAAACAAGTTTTCACTCATTTGGTTTAGTGCTAATGCTTTTGAGATTGTGTGTGATTGCACTAGACATGAGTATGGTAGCTCAGTATGCTTCTTTGCTACGTGATTGACTATATATATATATAAGTATTTTTTGTAGTGGGGGTGTAATATATTGCTTCCATAGTAGGGGTTTTATATTCAGATTTACCAATCCTAGTATGGAAAATTGGTAAAATATTGAGAAGGTTATGAGGTGTTTCAAACACATCATACGACTAGAAATACACTATCTAAATGGTTACCGCAATCCTTTAAGGATGTTGGGAAGCTGATTGGACATCCTTTCAGTTGAATCCTTTAAGGGATGGAACGATTCGATCCTCTAATAGATAGAAGAAAAAACATATTAATCCAATGTGATAGTACCGCGGCTATTGCATGAATTGAGAACGTAACAACAACTACAAGAGTTGATTTTATGAGAATATGGATTATATAGTGTCTGAAAAGAGTTTTCATTATTCCTTTGACGAAAGGATTAATAAGAAGATGTGAATACATCTTAGGGATGAGGTTGATGCCCATTGATATTGAGTCATCTGTGATGGATACCCAACCTAGAAATAGGTTCAAAAGTACTAGACGAAGTCATAGGTGATATGTAGATGCGAGAATCATGCTTTTGAAGAATTCATCCCACGGCATGATATCCCGAAGGGAGTAGAGGTTGAGTTTAATTTTTAGATTTTAATTTTTAAACTCTTAATGATGTTTATATCTCTATTTAGAGTGGGGTACTTTCAGGAGTACTCTTGATAAACTCACCTATGTGAATGTGAAAGTGTAGCCGCTTTCAATGAGAATATGGGCAGTTCTCTATATCATTTATTAAACTGGGATACAAGCACAGGGCCGTAATGTGCTGGCTTTAGACTTTACACTAGTGTAGTCGTGTGTGTTAACCAATCTTTTTATCTCCTAGAGTTCAAGACTTACGTTCACTCTATGGTCAGATTTTAAGAGAGACTATTGACACTACGTAAAGGTTCAAGTCGCAAGACACCTTTGCTTATGCACAACTCTGTACATTCTTGCTCAATTTTTTGAAAAATATAAATGGGGGATTGTTGGGATTATATGTTTTAAAAACATTATTAATTTCCAATAAATTAGTGTCTCATTTAAATGGTTTTATTGTGACATTTATTCTTCCTTTAAAGAATAAATTAATTTCATTGTTAATGTCAAAAACCGTTTTTTTGTTGAATTGGTTAATGATGCTAATTACCAACTTATTAATGCATTTTATTTAATATTATTTAATTCTTTGACTATTATAAATCAGATTTTGATGAAAAGAATTGAGAGAGTAGTTGAAACATTTTTAGTGAGAGAGTTTTTCTTTTATGTTTTGGTGTTAAAAATAACTTGGAGAGTTGTTGAAATCCTTTTTTGTTGTGAGAGAGTTTTTCTTTTATGACTTGGGTTTACAAAAGAAAAGATTTTTAGAGAAAGAAAAATAAGTGTGTGAACATCTCTTATTTTTCTAAATGAGTTTCTGAGCAAGAATGAAGTGTAGAAGTTTCACATCCTCTCACCATGCAAGAGCGATTGTGTAAGAGATTAATCTTGGCTGTTTTATCCTGGGGACGACGCGCCATTGAAGAACTGCTTGCACAATCTTGGGAAGAGCCGCGAAACGTCTTAAAGATAGCGACCTAGTCTGCGACTCAGCCATAACGTTGTTTGTTTCGTGTTTGATTTTATTTGTTGTGCAGGCATAATTCGGCAATTGTTCCAACAATCTCATTAAAGCATCTCAAATAGTGTGGCGTTCTGCGTTGTGATATAAAGCAGGATAACGTACTAGTTAGCAAGGCGAAAAATAGTCTAAAAGTTTGTGATTTCGGTGTTTCTATGTTTGCTGGGAAAAACAAAATCATGTCGTACCTCATCAGTTGCTTCTACCGTGCACCTGAAGTAATTCTAGGTTTATCCTATGATCATCCTGTGGATATGTGGTTTGTTGATTGATGTTTGTATGGGATTTACTCGGGGAAGATATTTTTTCCTGGTCGATCAAACAATGACATGCTTCGGCTCCACATGGAATTAAAGGGTTCTTTTCCAAGAAAGATGCTCTAAAAGGAAGCTTTCACTGAAAAGACGAGGGTACCCAAATACACCACAATCTTTTTGTTTCAACCTATACGTCCTCTTACCGAAAGTGATTGTCTATGGACAGAGTCGAGACAATACAACAAATCGGTATTCACACTTTGTGTGATTGTCTATAGATACGAGATCGAGGTAATATGACTACCAAAGTGTGATACTTGATAATAGGTTCGGACTTAGCAAAACTCTATAGAATCACTATCAAGTATATCGAAGTTAACGTAAAGTACAATTTACTTTAAATTATATAAAAAAATATAATTGCGGAAAACAAAAGTAAATCACACAACAAGATTTTGTTAACGAGGATATCGCAAATGTAGAAAAACCCCGGGACCTAGTCCAGAATTGAATTCTCTCAGAATTCAGCCGCTATACAAAATCTACAGCAACTTCGTATATTCGAGACCAAACAACTACCCATAGTTCACTTAGTTTCCTCGGTATCCCTGCGCTTCCGACTTCGAAGGTCACACACTGGTACAATTCATTTGGATCATATTCCAAACAGTAAAGGATTTGCAGTGAAAATATGTCAACATACTTTGAACACGAGCCGTAACTCTTATCATTTATTGTTCAAAGATATTCCTTGGTACTCAAGATGATCCTGTACCGAAATAAATCTAGAATCTTTTAATTAAGGTTTTGATTTTATGTGCTTTAGTTACCAGCAATTAATGCATAGCTCCAGAGAATACAAATTAGTAATGTGCATTTACTAATTGGAGATTCTTTATTGAGTCATTTCGGAAATATTGGACAAGCATTTATTGGAATTAGGAAAACCGAATTTTTCCATTCATTGCTTATCTTGATAATATTTTCGGTTTTGAAAATTCCTCGGTGTCCAAACATCTTTGGTCTATAAATGCCTAAGTTTGCATTTCTAGCAAACTATCCTAAGAACCAGGAAAACTTCATGTTTTGTTGTTTCTGGTGGAGCCATCTAATCGGAGAGAAAAGTATCCTAATCAGGTGAAATCTCTTATGACCGCTCGTTTAAAGACTTCTCTGGGATCAAGAAGCTCTACGAGTACCGTTGGTGGGAAACTAGATATTTGCAGTATTATTAGTTTTCGATTTGATTGACTAACGGTTATCGAAACTTTGATTGCACCTAGTTTGTTTATGCTTGAGAATCTTCTCTTATGATATAAGATTCACTCAAACTAGATCGAAGTATCGACGGGATCTTTAAAACTGTTGTTAGATCCAAAGACATCTTGTGATAATCCATTGTTAACAGACTCCGTTATGTGCGTGATTGATCACAAGAGATTCAAGTGGTGTTGTGCAGGTGTTGATGGTGGATTTTCGTTTAAGGCTAAAACTGTAAAAGCCGAATTTAATAGGCTGACATCCTGTAAAGGATAAGGCCATTTGAGTGATGAATACTTCTTCACTTTATTAATTCACTTAGAATGGAGCATGTGGCAACAATCCCTGTGAATTAAATACACCCAGAACGGAGCATGTAGCAACAATCCCGATTTTTTGTGGATTTATAACATTATTAATTAATGCTTTATTAACCTTGTATTTCCTGTGCTATTCCCGGGAACCCTCACTGTTGATGCGGCATGAGGACTGAGTGTTGCTCCTAACAGAGTAACACGAATCTCCGAGTGTCAATTGTGAGGCATGCACGAAATGCCCGTACAGGCTATCTCTCGGTGTGTTATACTAGCCCGATTGAGTAAAGTCTCTCGGTTTGTTATACTATCCCGATTGAGCATTCCTCTCGGTGTGTTATACTAGCCCGATTGAGTATAATCTGGACTACCCGTGCTAGTCTCAGAAATAATCATGACCACGCAGGTTGGCCGCATGATTCGATAGCCTAGATGATCCTCAGTAGGAGCAGGATATCACCACAATGACCGCCAGCGGGCCCGGTTATGTCCTGGATGGTCGAACGCATTCCTTACCCCCAAATAGCCGCCAAACGCCAGCCCTGAAGAGGATGGTCGAGCAGGCATGGAGTGGCTAGCATGCGCAAGACTGTCAAAAAATGGTCTCAAAATAAGCAGCAACCGTCCAACTTCGCAGGCACAGTTGGACGGCTTGGATTGTCCCGCGATCAATTGGTAAAGTGTTGGCACGCCCATTGGCGGGCCCACTTTCCACCTACCTGATCGTTTCTCCCACAACCAAGCTATGGAGCAATAAACGATTGCCGAAACATGGCTAGAGTGATGCTTTAGGAAACCGTGGAAATCCAAATTGAACACGACCATCCAACTTCGCAAGCATGGTTGGATGGCTTAGATCACACCCAGGACCGTCGGTCAGGTATCACCATGTTCACCACCGGCCCAATGTGGGTCTCACGTAGTCGGCCAGTCCATACGAAGAGCATAACATGCAAATTCGTCCGGCCAAAGTAGCATGCGCGCGACCAACATAAAACCCTAATTAGGGTTTGCGACATATTACATGTGTCGTAAATCGATCACGAGCGTCCATTTTCGCCAGCCTAGATGAAGGGTGCATGAATAGACTAAGGAGGTCCAGAGAGTATCTACATGATCACCGTGGGCCCGTCTACCTCTATGTCCGACCGACCAGAGCAAAGCAGGACCATACGTCTCGATTCGTGCGCCCAAAGGTGGCATGTCACGCCTCCTTAAGGAATCCTTTGCGACACAGGATTCCTATTGAAAACAGATCTCGACCACTCCTCTTCTCCGGTCGAATCGATTGGTTTAGATCGCACCTTCGCGAGACAAGCTAGCATGGACATGAGCACCGGCGGGCCACCTCCATGCAGGACCAATCGGTCCCTCCAAAATCGTCCCCTAAGCTCAAATTCGATTGAGCTGAAAGTGGATGCTTGCGCACCTCCCAAACCCTAATCCAACGGTCGCAAGCCATCTCGTCCGTCCAACTTCCCTAGCTTGGACGGACGGCCTAGGATAGGAATTAGGCGACCAGTGAGGCATCACCATGATCATTGTCCTCCATTCTTCCCTGTAGAGTGATCAGCCAAGGCATGAATCGCCCATGCAGCCTCCAAACGGTCACTCGAACATGGCTGGACGTGATGTTGTTTTAAGACGCTTAATTCGTGACTTACTCCGTTAAGCTTTAAAACAGCGATGCTTCATGCATATTGAATATATTCGAAGCATAACATGCGTAGAATACACACGATATTTTATGAATATCGACTTTCCAAATAACTTAGTTATTTAACCTAGCACCGTATGCTACCTTTTGTGGGTCCCACGATCCACACACTCGAGACATTAATCGTGTCACAAACTGAGGGATACTTATTGGAGTATTGGTCTGGCAGTTTACAGCGTGCAACGCGCCATCACAAGAACGTGTCAGGAAGACATGGACGGTTAGTGATGATGGGAAAAGTGGGCTTATACCTGATCATGTGACAATCACTAGCACGACTCCACTACTCCATCACTCCACTTCCTCCACTTCCCACGAGAGATGTGATTTAGGCTCAATGACTTATATAAATAGGTTCTCCTCCCTATTTCCAAAAAACACAGAAACCAAGTGTTGATACAATTCGTATTCAAACACACAGAGATGATTGCTTACATCTTGCAAGCCAGTTCGGTATTCTGATACAAGTCATAAACAGCCAACACCTTCACAATCTCAACACCTTCTTCGCTTCCCTCCCTAAGATCAACCCCATCTCCTTCACTTTGTGACCGAAGCAAGTCTGGAACGGCCATTTCTTAGTTTAGGCCAGAATTGTACAGATTGATCTCTTGAATCAGAAAGCACTCTCGTGCAGTGCATTTGTTTAGGGTTTAGATTCATTTCTCATCCACACACACCCCCAAAATTACCAAAACTAGCAGAAATAGTTGTCACCCATAAACAATTGGCGACCACAGTGGGAGATTAATCTCTCGGTTGTGAAGTCAATTTCTTCAATACCCAATTCTATTTGGCTGATTTCAAAATGGTCGGTCTTAGGGATACCGCAATGGCTTCAGATCCTGGTCGAAGTTCCTCCAACGGTATATCCGATGGTGTGTCCGGAAGAATCCCAACGTTGATCGAGTTAGCACGGGTGCAGAAGGTTCAAACGAAGAACATGAACCTGATCAAAGAAACGATAAACGACATACTCGATCTCCTCATCAAGATGACATCAGAGATGAGCGGTCCTATCATGGAGACTTCGACACTGGGGACTGATCATCCTCAAATCAACAGTTTACCTATGAACCGGAGGCCAGTGGATCAGGAAGCAGCTTCTCTAGTGGAAAGTTTGTGTGAACTTTTGCACCTCTCGAAGAATCAGCGGGCGGAGATGTTTTCCGCAATCAACCAGATAGCCCTGGACGTGCATTTAACTCCCTTGCGCGCAGAAGTCTCAAACACAGCAGAGACGTCTGTGAACAATGTTACATTTACAGAGGAAGACATGATGACGGAGGAGGGCCACAACCGGGCTCTACACGTTACTGCACGCATCAAGGATTCAGAGTTCAAGCGGGCCCTCATCGACACAGGAGCATCTTCGAATGTGATTACTATCAAAATACTCAAGACAACTAAGGTCTGCTCAAGAAGATCGTGCGACGACCTACCACGATGACGGACTTTGAAGGAAATCAAACTAACACATACGGGTATGTCAGTCTAAATTTATCTGTAGGACCCGTTCAGTCGAAGGTGAAGTTTGAAGTTATAGAGAAGGATCCAGACTACCATATGATACTCGGGAGGCCATGGATTCATGACAATCGGATTGTCCCTTCGATATATCACCAATGCTTGATGACTATGCTGAATAAAGAAGTCGTCCGTATTTCTGCATCACTGTCTCCTTACACACCAATATGTGGAATGGAGTTATTCGAACCAAGACAGACCCCGGGGGAGGAATCAGACAAAGTTCATTGCATCCCACTCTCCACGTGGGCGTCGATCCAGGAAGAGGACCGGCTTACATTGAGGGCCGACACCCACGATGCATCTTTGCTAACAAGGCGTTCTCCTTCATCTAGTGAAGCAGTGACCCACATTCACACGAAGAGGGGGAGAACTTTCGTGGCGAGCCGTGATCAGAAAGGGAAAACTGTATACCGCCGTCGTTGTTAGCAATTAGCAGGGGAGACTGATACCCAGTCTTTCCGCCCAATAGAATGTTACCAAAACGGCGAGCCACAGGAAGAGGTGTTGGATGCTCCCCGACAGCTTCAAGACGGTACCAACTCCACAACCGACGAGCTCGAAATCGTTAACATCGGGAATGAAGAATCTCCCAGGCCTATCTCCATCAGCTCGACTTTGTCCACGGATGAGCGAATGAACCTTGTGCAAATTCTCAAAGAATACCAATACATATTCGCTTGGACGTAAGATGAAATGTCTGGTTTAGATGAGAAATTGGTCACCCATCATCTACATGTCATACCTGGATCCAAGACGATCAAGCAGTCTCCGAGGCAATTCAGGCACGAGGTAGAAGATCAAATCAAGGCTGAGATTCAGAAGCTGCTAGCTGCTGGCTTTATTAAACCCATCCAACATCCGACCTGGTTGGCTAATGTGGTTCCAGTAAAGAAGAAAAACGGACAGATCCGGTGCTGTGTGGATTTCAGGGACTTAAACAAGTGCTGCCCCAAGGATGATTTTCCTCTACCTAACATTGACATGTTGGTAGACGCCACCAGCGGGCATGGCATGTTTTCCTTCATGGATGGATACAGCGGATACAATCATATAAGGATGTATGAGCATGACGCAAGTAAGACAGCTTTTCGAACTCCTCTATGAAATTTTTACTATACTGTTATGCCTTTCGGTTTGAAGAACTCCGGTGCAACATATCAACGCGCTATGACGGCAATCTTCCATGACATGATGCATAAACAAGTTGAAGACTACGTGGATGACATAGTAGTCAAATCAAAAGCTCGGGCAGATCACACAGGAGTCCTGCGACAAGTGTTCGAGAGATGCCGCGAATACAAATTGAAGATGAATCCTTTGAAATGCGCTTTTGGCGTTTTTTCAGGGAAATTTCTGGGATTCCAGGTGACCACCGAGGAGATCAAGGTGGACCCATCCAAGACTCAAGCTATCCTCACGATTCCGCCACCACGAACTGTAAAAGAACTCCAAAGCTTCATGGGAAAGGTGAACTACATTCGACGTTTTATACCTGGCCTAGCCCAGCTTGTCGCGTCATTCACTCCCTTGCTTAAGAAAGGAGAAATCTTCAACTGGACCGATATACAACAAGAAGCGTTTCGAAAGATTCAGCGAATATTTTCATTTCCAACTATCATGAAGTCTCCAGTCCAATGAAGGCCGCTATGTCTCTACACCGTTTTTAGTGATACTGCCGTCGGCGCCTTGCTCGCTCAAGAAGATGACAAGGGAGTCGAACGTCCTATATACTACTTCAGCCGAGTATTGAGAGATGCTGAACTCAGATATCCAAGAGCGGAGAAGGCATGCTTGGAACTGATTCATTCCATTCAGAAGTTCAGGCATTACCTGCTGTCCAACAAGGTGATACTCATATCTAAATCTGATCCTGCGAAGTTTCTGCTTTCGAAACCAGTCCTGATGGGAAGATCGGCTAAGTGGATTCTACAAATGTCGAAGTTAGACATAACATGTAAATCACCTAGAGCCATCAAGGGACAAGCAGTTGCAGATTTGCTAGCAGCGTTCCCAGGATAAGGCACTACTGCATTACATGAAGACCTTCTTGGAGAATTTCCAGACATCTCCGTTGTGGAAGAAGAAGCCTGGCTGTTATATTTCGACGGTTATGCCACTCCTGGTAACAACACCGGAGGAGCAGGCATAGTCCTCGTATCTCCGACCGGCGAAGTCTTTTCACACTCCTTCAAGCTGGATTTTCAATGCACTAACAATTCAGCAGAATATGAAGCCTTCCTCATAGGACTGTTATTAGCCAAGCAAGCAGAGGCCACACGTCTGGAAATAAGAGGTGATTCTAAACTACTGGTTAATCAGATGAATGGAGTATATGCACTGAAGGAAGTAACCCTAGATCCATATCGATCCGAAGCACATAGGTTACTAAACTACTTTGCCGATGCAACCATAACTCATGTCGGCCGCAGCAACAACAGACACGCCGATTGTTTAGCAACGCTGGCTTCTAAATTACAGTTCGAAGGTATAGAAGAAACCCTGATAGTAAAGAGAAGAACCGTATAATCAAGGTGGCTTTCACAATGCAAAGACACTGGAACCTGCGACTGGCGGACTCCGATCATCCAGGAGCTTAGCAGCTCGCTTTCTCAAGGAAAGGTTAGTCTCAAAACCTTGCAAAGCTTCTTCATGGTCCATGGTATGTTATATCATCGAAACCCGGACGGTTCCCTGTGATGTCTCGGAGATGATGAAGCACAGATACAGCTTAACCGTGTTCACAATGAAAGTTGTGGACAAACGTTGGTGGTAATGCTCCATCGACGTCTTCAACACTTAGGCTATTATTGGCCAGAAATGGAGACGCAATCTCGGCTACTCCAAAAGTCTTGTTCGAACTGTCAAGCGCCGCCACACTAACTGGAGGTTTGCAGCATAAGTCATGCCGGGGACTGGAGAGAGCCGTATATTAGCTATCTCCGCGATGGAGTAATTCCCGGTAATCGAAAGGAGTCTGTCAAGGTGAAGCAAAGGTCGAAACGGTTCGTATTTCACCAAGGGGTCCTGTATTGCAAGAGCTTTGGAGGCGATCTGTTACGATGCTTGGTTGAGGAGCAAATTCCGACCATGTTAAAAGAGATGCATGAAGGGGAGCATCAAGGGAAGAAGAAATTGTTTCTCCAGATACACGAGAAATATTATTGGCCAACCATGGAGGACGATGCAGCTGCCTTTATCCAAACTTCCACAAGTGTCAAATTCATGGGAACCTTGTTCACGCACCTTCCACTCCTTTACACTCGATAAGCAGTCCATTTCCGTTTTATAGCTGGGGACTTGACATTGTTGGGAAGATCAATCCGCCATCATCAAAGAAGCATGAGTATATCATAACCGTAATGGAGTAATTCACCAAATGGGTTGAAGTTATTCCCCTACGGGGGACAGGGGAGACGGTTACAGCCTTCATTATGGAGTACATCATCTGTCGCTTTGGCATGCCTAAACATATTATCACTGATAACGGCACCCCCTTCGCCAACAAACAGGTACGAGAGTTGCTTGAAGAATATGGAATTAAACAGGTCTTCTCCACCATCTATTATCCTTAAGGGAACAGACGAACCGAGAGCACCAACAAAACATTAATCCGGATTCTCAGTCGGACAGTACACGACAATCCCAGAGAGTGGCATGAAAAACTGCCGACGGCGCTATGGGCGTATCAGACGTCACCTAGAAGTTCCATTGGGGTTTCCCCATACTCACTTGTTTATGGTGCGGATGCTATTATCCCAGCATAAATCAAGATCCCATCAGCAAGTGGGTTCCACTGGAACGAGTCTGAAGCATCTAACTCCAGAATCGCCGAGTTAGATACTCTGGATTTCAGGAGAAGCAGGGCAGAGGAACGTGCTCAGGTGTACAAAAGTAGAATCTCCAGAGCATATGACAAAACTGTGAAGCCACGAGTTTTTAAAGTAGGAGATCTAGTCTTGAAGACGGCCAAGCACATCCAACAAGACATGTTTGCACCAAAGTTCTCTCCGAAATGGAAAGGTCCCTACGTGATTACCAAGGCTTACAGTACTGGCTACTACAAGATCATCAAGGTGGATGGAGGTAAGTTAGAAGCAGTCATCAACGGAAAATGGCTCAAGGCATACCATGCTTGATCATTGTCCCGCAATTGTCCCATGACATGGCAATACATGCATTTTCATTACATATTTGAATATCGATTTATTCAGAAAATATTAATGGAAAAACTTCATCCATCTACCGAAAAGCCAATACAATTCATTTCTCAGTGCAATTACTAGCTCAGGAATGTTTAAAAAAAATATGATGACAATGACATTAACAGTAAGAGGCGCAACTTAGAAGAGGCCATCCAGCAGATTATAGTCTCTTGAAAGCATCATCTTCAACCTAGTTTGATACCTCTCCGTTCTGTTCCTCAAGCTTTGGACCGCCTGCTCCACCTTTTTTGATTCGGCATCCAGAGCCTTCTTTTCCTCCAAGATAGCTTTCGCAGCGGGAACTACATTTACGAGGATACCTGCCCGGTAAACTTTAATGATGTCAAGACGCTGCCGCAACCAGCCCACGTTGAATTCCATGGATTCGCAGGTAGATATTATGTTCTCCCACTTTTAAAGGTTTGATTCAACAGCGTTGCGGGATAGAGACATCCTCCATCTCAGCAATCATGGGAAGAAGGAAGTTTACCGTAGTGACCAAAGCAGACAAACAATGTCTGACCACATTCCTGGTTGCGATGTGGCCATACTTTTTCCACACCTTTGTGTATAAGGGCACAAACTCTTTTCGCACTAAGAATCCACCAACAGCCATGTAGCTGGAAGATAGGCATTTCATGCGAATATCGAATAAGAGGCCCGCGTTGGGGTATTCATAAGATGACATAACCAGATCAGCATCTTCAAGGTCCGCTGGCGTAGGCGTGTTGGAATTTGAAGGAAGCGGACTAGTTAAGTCATCGTCGTCGATGACTGTCACGCATGTTCCAGAAGGGTATCTCTGCAAAAAAGGAGGATTATTCGCCATGAAGAAAGAATAACTGTTCAGAAAAGGAAAGAAAAAAGGAAACGAACCGGTATAATCTTCTTAACTCGAAGAACATGAGCAGGAGGTTCATCACGAGGCTCACGACCACACTGAGATACGGATCGCGCACGCTTAATAGAAGATCCTGGATGATATGAAGAAGACGATCTGCTACTGTTTGACATGATGGAGTTTCTGCAAGAAAATCCTATCTTAAAACGTAAGGATGGTTCAAGATCCCTGCACATACATATATGTCAAGAAAAACCCTAAAAGAACTAGAGGCGGCTGCGGCGGAGTATACCCGATGGACAAGGGCTTAACACCAACCAAGTCACGCTATCTTCCAACCCCTAATTAAGATCGGAAAAGACCGTTGAGGAGGAACGGCTCAACCAACTCCGGGACGTTTTGGGCATACGACAATCTTCTCTCACGCGGTAAATATGTATTTACTTTAGCTTGGTCATTTCGATATGTAAATTATCACCATCTCATGCCTACCCCAAAACGATGTAATCATTATGTGCTAGGCAGGGGACTTAATGTTGATGGTGGATTTTCGTTTAATACTAAAATTGTAACAGCCGAATTTAATAGGCTGAAATCCTGTAAAGGATAAGGCCATTTGAGTGATGAATACTTCTTCACTTTATTAATTCACCTAGAATGGAGCATGTGGCAACAATCCCTGTGAATTAAATACACCCAGAAAGGAGTATGTAGCAACAATCCCGATTTTCTGTGGATTTATAGCATTATTAATTAATGCTTTATTAGCCTTGTATTTCCTGTGCTGTTTCCGGGAACCCTCACTGTTGATGCGGCATGAGGACTGAGTGTTGCTCATAACAGAGTAACACGAATCTCCGAGTGTCAATAGTGATGCATGCACGAAATGCCCGTACAAGCTATCTCTCGGTGTGTTATACTAGTTCAATTGAGTAAAGTCTCTCGGTGTGTTATACTAGCCCGATTGAGCATTTCTCTCGGTGTGTTATACTTGCCCGATTGAGTATAATCTGGACTTTCCGTGCTAGTATCAGAAATAATCATGACCACGCAGGTTGGCCGCATGATTCGATAGCCTAGACGATCCTCAGTAGGAGCAGGCTATCACCATAATGACCGTCAGCGGGCCCGGTTATGCCCTGGCTGGTCAAACGCATGCCTTACCCCCAAATAGCCGCCAAACGCCAGCCCTGAAGAGGATGGTCGAACAGGAATGGAGTGTCTAGCATGCGCAAGACTGTCAGAAAATGGTCTCAAAATAAGTCGCGGCCGTCCAACTTCGCAGGCACGGTTGGACGACTTGGATTGTCCCGCGATCAATTGGTAAAGTGTTGGCACACCCATTGGCGGGCCCACTTTCAACCTACCTGATCGGTTCTCCCACAGCCAAGCTATGGAGCAATACACGATTGCCCAAACATGGCTGGAGTAATGCTTTAGGAAACCGTGGAAATCCAAATTGATCACGACCATCCAACTTCGTAAGCATGGTTGGATGGCTTAGATCACACCCAGGACCGTCGGTCAGGTATCACCATGTTCACCATCAGACAAATATGGGTCCCGCGTGGTCGGCCAGTTCATACGAAGAGCATAGCATGCAAATTCGTCCGTCCAAAGTAGCATGCGCGCGACCAACATAAAACCCTAATTAGGGTTTGCGGCATATTACATGTGTCGTAAATCGATCACGAGCGTCCATCTTCGCCAGCCTAGATGAAGGGTGCAAGAATAGACTAAGGAAGTCCAGAGAGTATCTACATGGTCATCTTGGGCCCGTCTACCTCTATGTCCGACCGACCAGACGCCTCGATTCGTGCGCCCAAAGGTGGCATGTCACGCCTTCTTAAGGAATCCTTTGCGACACATGATTCCTATTGAAAACAGATCTCGACCACTCCTCTTTTCCGGTCGAATCGAGTGGTTTAGATCGCACCTTCCCGAGACAAGCTAGCATGGACGTGAGCACCGGCGTGCCACCTCCATGCAGGACCAATCGGTCCCTCCAAAATCGTCCCCTAAGCTCAAATTCGATTGAGCTGAAAGTGGGTGCTTGCGCACCTCCCAAACCCTAATCCAATGGTCGCAAGCCATCTCGTCTGTCCAACTTTGCTAGCTTGGACGGACGGCCTAGGATATGAGTTAGGCGACCAGTGAGGCATCGCCATGATCACCGTCCGCCACTCTTCCCTGTAGAGTGATCGTCCAAGGCATGACTCACCCATGCATCCTCCAAACGGTCACTCAAACATGGCCGGACGTGATGCTTTTTTAAGACGCTTAATTCGTGAGTTACTCCGCTAAGCTTTAAAACGGCGATGCTTCATGCATATTGAATATATTCGATGCATAACATGCGTAGAATACACACGATATTTTATGAATATCGACTTTCCAAATAACTTAGTTATTTAACCTAGCACCGTATGCTACCTTTTGTGGGTCCCACGATCCACACACTCGAGACATTAATCGTGTCACAAACTGAGGGATACTTATTGGAGTATTGGTCTGGCAGTTTACAGCGTGCAGCGTGCAACGCGCCATCACAAGAACGTGTCAGGAAGACATGGACGGTTAGTGATGATGGGAAAAGTGGGATTATACCTGATCATGTGACAATCACTAGCACGACTCCACTACTCCATCACTCCACTTCCTCCACTTCCCACGAGAGATGTGAGTTAGGCTCAATGACTTGTATAAATAGGTTCTCCTCCCTATTTCCAAAAAAGACAGAAACCAAGTGTTGATACAATTCGTATTCAAACACACAGAGCTGCTTGCTTACATCTTGCAAGCCAGTTAGTTATTCTGATACAAGTCATAAACAGCCAACACCTTCACAATCTCAACACCTTCTTCGCTTCCCTCCCTAAGATCAACCCCATCTCCTTCACTTTGTGACCGAAGCAAGTCTGGAACGACCATTTCTTGGTTTAGGCCAGAATTGTACAGATTTATCTCTCGAATCAGAAAGCACTCCCGTGCAGTGCATTTTTTTAGGGTTTAGGTTCATTTATCATCCACCACCCCCCCCCCCCAAATTACCAAAACCAGCTGAAATAGTTTTCACCCATCAACAACAGGTTTTGAAGAAAAAAGAAGATTTGAAGACGAAGAAGATTTATAGTTCCCATATCTTTTGAATTGTGTACATAAATATTGATCGTTTGGAATCCAACTAGAATCGATTTATATTTGATAGATCTGATTGGTTAGTTGCGTGAGATCGACATTCTCTATATTTCTCTTTGAGATTTATATTGATTGAGTGCGAATCTAAACTTGACTATTTCGATAGTTATTGGATAGATTGATCCAACCAGACAAAGGAGTTTATTAGATTAAACATAAGAGCCTTTGTCAACAACCCATCTATATATTGTACCAAGATTGGTTAGAGTGGTTACCAAACAAATTCTTCATTTATTGTTTAGAGTACGATCTAAAGGACTTGCTATTCACCTGCGTGACTCTAGAAGTCGAAGACGCATGGATACTAGTTAAGGGAACTAAGTAGCTAGGGGTAGTATGCTTGGTCTCAACTATACGAAGTTGGTATTAGATTTTGTATGACGACTTAATAATGAGAGTATTCAAAAGTGGACTAGGTCCCGGGGTTTTTCTGCAATTACGGTTTCCTCGTTAACAAAATCTTGTTGTGCCATTTACTTTACTTTTACGCATTATAATTTTTTTATTATAATTAAAGTAAATTGCACTTTACGTTAACTAGGCAGTTGATATTGCTCCTATAAGGTTTCGATTATTACCGCACCTATTATCAAGTGAACACTTTGTTGTCATATTGTCTCGATTTCATATCCATCAACGATCACACAAAGTGTATATATTCACGTGTTAGGCCAGTTCGTGTTAGAGCATATCTCGTTTGAAACCACCAAGCGTTGGTGTGTCAAGTTTGTTTGTCATATTTTAGTGAATCAAAACTCATTTAAAGAGTCGCTTGATTATATGCTAGATTCAACTTCGTATAAGTTAGCTTGAAAGTATTAGGATATGAGACATTACAAGTATTACGTGGAGACTTGAAGAATGTGAAGAAGTAAGGAGTTACAACGACGACATCATCCTTCCACTTGAGGTTAGTAATATTTGACTTGAACTGTTTCACTCCCTAACGTATCTTTCAAGTCGTGCATATTGAAAACATAACTGCGAAGCTATGAATGATTATACTCTAGTTAGACGTAGTATTAAGGAATACAATACGAAGTATAACGCTTATCTTTTGAACTTCGCATATAAGACATCAACATAATTGTTTGAATGCTATTGTGATTATGTATGGGTATGAGGTGAAGATTTCGTCCTAAGAAACAATGTTTTACATTCGTTTAAAGGAAGTACAATTCACAAACTTATTTTATGAATCGAAAGGAAAATCGCTAGGGTTATTGGTATTGTTATTCATTGCAAATCTTTTGAATTACCAATATGTGTGTTTAGTATAACCGCTCATTACTTTCTTATGTTCTTGGTAAACCTATTCACAAGGCCTGACTTTTGTATTGGTATGATTTTTATTAGTGAAACCGATCTTAAGTAATCACATGAGATGGTATGATCGATTTGTTGTAATTGGTATGACCAACTCTAGACATTGGGGGACTGATCCTAGCAACAGGTGCAACCGATCACAAAAGGGGAATCGATCCTTGTAAGAGGTGCAAAAAGTTTCTAGTTATTGGGAACCGATCCTATGAACATGTGAAACACGTTTTTAGTTATTGGGAACCGATCCTATGGACATGTGCATCAAATACAAGTTAGATACCATATATATGTGGGAACCGATCCTAGTACCTAGTCAACCAAGTTTTGGTAACTAGCATAACTAATTGTAGTATCCACATGGAGGTAGAACCGAAACTTGTTTTGGTAGAACCGTGAAACCCATGTTTGGTGGTTTGATAGGATAATCAATCACATAGTTCTTGGAAGTCAGATGAACCAATTCTAAACTTGTTTGGAAGTGTGGAAAATCGATTCCAAGATTGTAAGTATGAAAAAGGACTTACAAAGTAAAGATGTCGATATACTTTGAACATGTGCAGTAACGCTTATCTTTTATTGTTCAAAGATATTCCTTAATAGCTAAAGGAGAATCCCAGATCGAAATAAATTAAGAATCTTTTAATTAAAGTTTTTAGTTTTGTATATCTTTAGAAAATAAAAATTAGTAATGTGCATTTACTAGTTGGAGATTTTCTAAGACATTTTCGGTCAATATTTGGACAAAGCATTTCCAGGAACTATGGAAACCGAATTTGGAAATATATTGCATATCTTGAAATATTTTCGGTTTTGGAAATTCCTTGGTGTCCAAACTTCCTTGGTCTATAAATATTGAAGTTTGCATTTTGATCAAACTAATCCTCAGAGCCAGCAAAACTACCTAGTTGTGTTGTTACTGGTGGAGCCGCCTATTCGGAGAGGAAAGTGACCTAATTAGGCGAAATCTCTTACGGCCGCTAAGTTTAAAGACTTCTTGGGATTGAGAAGCTCTATTAGTACCGCTGGTGGGAAACTAGACAATTGCGGTTGATTATTAATTTTCGGTTGATTTGATTAACTAACGGTTGTTGAACTTTGATTGCACCTAGTTTGTTTATGCTGGAGAATCTTCTCTTCTGATATAAGATTCACTCAAACTAGATCGAAGTTTCGACGGGGATTTTTAAACTATTTGTAGTTTTAAAGACGTATTGTGATAATCCATTGTTAACAGACTCCGTTCTGTGTGTGATTGATCACAAGAGATTCAATTTGATTGTGTGCAGGTGTTTATTGAAGATCTAAGAAGATTTGAAGACGAAGAATATTTCTGATTTGGGTTCATAATCTTTAGTGTGCACAATACTTGTTTCGGCTGAAAAGGATCCGACTATAATCGGTTTATCTTTGTGATAGATTTGATTGATTAGTTGAGTAGATCGACATCAATACAATTCTTTGTGATTCAAATTATTGATTGCAAAATCTTGACAATTACTTTGGTAATTGTTATTGGATAGATCTAATGACCTGACAAAGGAGTTTATTGAGATAAACAGAAGAGTCTTTTGTCGAACTCATATCACTTGGTTGAAAAGAGTTGTTACCGAACAGATTTTTTGTTCCTTTATTGTTTGGAATACGAACCAAAGGAATTGTTCCAAGTGCGTGACTTATTGCAAGTTGGAGGCGCATGGATACAAACGGAACTAGGTGAACTATAGGTTTAGTTGCTTGGTCTTAACTATACGAAGTTGGTTTAGATTTTGTATAGCGTCTTAATCTTGAGCGTATTCAATTCTGGAAAAGGTCCTGAGATTTTTCTGCATTTTCGGTTTCCTCGTTAACAAAATCTTGCCGTGTCATTTACTTTTAATTTCCGCATTATAAATGTTTTGTTATAATCAAAGTAAATTGCACTTTGTACGTTAACAAGGCACTTGATATTGATCTCATTGGTTTCGGTTATTTTCGTACCTTTTATCAAGTGATCACTTTGTTGTTGTATTGTCTCGATTCCATATCCATAGATAATCACACAAAGTGTATTGGATTTCTCCACTTGCCTTTGATATTTAATTCACGAGTTAGGCCAGTTCGGACTAACCCTATATCAAGTGGACATTGTGTTGAAATATTCCTTGAGTGATTGTATCTCCAAGAGGTTTATACACAGTGGGTCTTGTATAGGTTGTGATCAAAATAAAAGATTGTGGTGTATTTGGATACCCTCGTCTTTTGAGTTCGGACTAAACCTATCTCAAGTGGACACTGTGTTGAAATATTTCTTTAGTGATTGTTGCTTCAAGAGGTTTATACACGGTGGGCCTTGTATAGGTTGTGATCAAAATAAAAGAGTGTGGTGTATTTGGGTACCCTCGTCTTTTCAATTGGTGCGATCCAACCTATAAGATTTGAATCCAATGGATGATTCAGTTAACGTCTTAACAAGATTTGATATCTTCAAAGTCCCTTGGTGGAAAATAAGGATGAAGTTTGTGGAACTCTCATTCCATGAACCATTCGGAAGCTGGTCAGAATCTTGTTGTATCCCAAGAAAAAGTCTCTTTGATTCTAGATACAACCCACTAATTCTCTTTTGTGCTAGGCTGCATAAACAAGGGAATAAATTCAATTCAACGAAATATCATAATGTTGATTTGAAAGGGTCATGTAATTTCTCCCAAATTTCTTCTGTTTCTCACTATGTATGTTTTTGCATCACTAAGAGAAACTATCATCCTAAAATCTTATGTTTTGTGAATGTTGCTTTTGATTTTAAATTATCAATTTTCACAAACAATCCTAATGGATTAGATTTTAGAAGCAACCGGAGAAAAAGTCATTTTTAAATATAGAATCTAAATCCGTGTTTCGAGTCATCCAAACCCGCCCTTAATCCATTCGAGGAACATGATTAAAGATCTTATAGTGGTCTTTAAAAATAAAAAAAATGACACATATACAAAAATTATCATTTTACTCTACTACGTCTTCTATATGGAGTTTAGAGTCCCGATTCTTTATAGAAAGATAATCCATTGTAACATTAGCATCTATTATTTTATTTTTTTAACTATGCAAAAACGCTATCATTATCATAGATTCAAATATGTAAAAATAAAAAACGCTTGAGCTTTTTAGCAAATGGGTTAACGAAGCCATAAGTGAAGCAATGGTATTTCCTGCATTATCTGTATTTATAAATTGATTGTTAAGTTAATCATTTTGTGAAGAAGGGTATCTCCAACATAGTCATGCCAATTTGGTGGCTTTAGTTGTAGCAAAAAAAAAAAAAAAAATCTTAATCGAAAGCTATTTCGAGATTCCAAACAGTAGAACTACTTACTCTTCCATTAGAAAGAGAAATAACTTCAAAATTTTCATAAGCGAATGGAATCCACATAAACCCCAATAGCTTCAAAATTTCATTTTCTGAAATTTGAATCCAAAGATTACCCATTAATGCATATATTCTCAAAATAATAACTAATTTGTCAGATAACCAATATGAGAAAGAGAAAAGTCATACCTGGTTTATGATTGAGATTCATGTTTGTGAGTGGGTTTATATAATTGAGATTATCTTTGAAGGAACAATATTGAGCTCCTTCTATGCGTTTTTTTTTTCAGCTTTGGATGATTATTATGAATGAGACATTAATTCTCATCGATGCGTTTTTTTATTGATTCTCATCGATCCAATGAAAGTCATAAGTAGGGAGAGAGAGTGGAACAATCCTAACATGCGTATACCAACGTTTTGATTTACTGGTGGACGTTGGATGAAGGCGTAAGTTGTGGGTGCATTTTCAGCCGAGATTTATTGTAGGATCAGAATCTCGCAACAATAATGTTTCAGCGAAATTATCAATGACACAGCATTTAAGCGTCGCAAAACAACTCCAGAAATGATAAAATAAATGACGTCAGCTAAGAACACGAGAAAGATATGATAGTCCTGCGAAAATTAGAGAGTTTGCGAAATTAACATTTGTAAGGTTGCGAGAATGTCGCAAACCATATCCGAAAATAAAGGACAGATTAGCTGTCATCCACTATGTATTTCCTTATAAATAGTCATTCGAGTTGTAAAGAAAGGGAGAGAGATCTTTTTGAGTAAGAAACAAGTAAATAGGAGAGAGAAAGTTCAGAGCAGAGATCATTCTTGACTTCTTTATCTTTCTTGTAAGAATGTTCAAAGTTTAATCAATAAAATTAAGAACATAAACTTAGAAATGAGTTGATCAACAATGAAATTATATGAGGGGTGTAGTGTATGATTTCCTGCAACTACATAATGGCGCTAGAAACAGGGATTTGAAGATCGAAAGTTGAAGATTGTTGATTGAGAATATTCAAATCAAGAAAGTGATTAAATAAATCAGTGAATCAGTTGGAAGAAAGATGAATAGAATTAATGGAAATGGCAAAATATTGGAGTGTAATATGATAACAAAAAGCTTGATTAACGAATTCCATGAAAACATCAAAGGAAGAATACATAAACGAAATTTTGAAGGAAAGAAAGTTATGGCGGTAGAAAAAACATCACCCTTGAAAGATTGGGAAAAGCAAAAAAATACATTCATGGCGGAAGAAATACCAAAACAAAATTTGAACCACACATCTGATAGTTTTCCGTTATCAGATATTCCTCAAATGGTGGAATCCACAGCGGGAAATGATAGGGTATCATCTTTAGATGGGTACAAAGGGTATAACCAAATCCCTCTTGCTGAAGAAGATCAAGAACATACTGCTTTCTTTGCCCCTAGAGGTTTATATTGTTACACGAAAATGCCATTTGGTTTGCGAAACGCAGGAGCGACATATCAAAGAATGGTAGAGAAGGTGTTCACAAAATGGATACATAAAACATTAGAAGTGTACGTGGATGACATGTTAGTAAAGATTAAAGAAGCTAAAGACCATGTGCAATATTTGAGAGAGATTTTTGAACAAATGCGGCAGTATAACATTAAATTGAATCCTGAGAAGTGTACTATTGGAGTTGCATCGGGAAATTTTTTAGGCTACATTGTATCAAAGGAAGGAATACGGGTTGATCCTGAAAAAGTGCAAGCAGTTCGTGACATGCCAACACCAGCAACAATAAAAGATGTACAGAAATTGAATGGGCTTCTAGCTTCGCTGGGGAGATTTATTTCGCGATCATCAGACAAATGCAAATATTTTTTCGATATACTCAAGAAGGGTGCAAAATTTAAATGGAGTGATGAATGTGAAAAGGCTTTGCAAGGAATCAAAGAACATCTTATGTATACAACTATTTTACAAAAGGCAGAACAAGGAGAAGAATTATTAATTTACCTTGCGACAACGTCGCATGCATTAAGTGTTGTGTTATTGCAAGTAGACGCAGGAATGGAGAAACCCATTTATTACATTAGCAAAACTTTTAATACCGCTGAGAATAATTACTCAAAGATTGAAAATTTAATCTTAGCATTAGTTTATGCATCATTTAAGCTCCGCATATACTTTCAAGCACACAAGATAAAGGTATTAACAAAAGTACTAATTGAATCAGTGATGAAGAATTCTAAAAGATCAGGAAGGGTGGAGAGATGGAAACCACAAGTAGGCCACTTTGATATTAAATATGAAATTTTGTCTTCACCAAAATCACAAGTTGTTGCGGATTTCTTGGCAGAATTTCCTTTAGAAGAAGATGAAGCAGTAGAAGAAATGATGGATGTAGAAGAAGAACATGGAGATCCAAAAGATTTATTAACAGAACCAAATAGATGGGAAATATTGGTAGATGGATCATCAAATGGAGAAGGAAATGGAGTTGGAATTATTTTAATTTCGCCAGAAGGAATAAAGATGGCTTTTTCATTCAGATTGGAATTTGCATCCACTAATAATGAAACATAATATGAAGCTGTGATACATGCCTTAAAATTCGCAATAGAAATGAAACTAGAAAATGCCAGGATCACTAGTGAATCGCAGCTAGTTATTCGCCAAATAAAAGGAGAGTATACTACAAATGAACCATCCTTGAAGAAATACAAGAAGCTGGTTGAATAATTATCAGCGAAAATCCCAAAGATAAAATGGAGGCACATTTCAAGAAAGGATAATAGACTCACAGACGCTTTTGCTTTTATCTCAAGCATGATGACAGATCCAACTGCGAGATGCATAAAAATACAAACACTTCTGTCACCATCAATAAATAAAGAAGAGGAAGATGTAGATGTGATGATAATAGATAATGAAAAAGAAAAACAAATAAACAATGTCGCAGACTGGAGAATGGAACTTCATGCATATCTGGCGAAAGAAGAAACACCAAGAAATAGATTGGAAACACACAAGTTAAAAAGCCGAGCAACGAATTATGAATTAAGAGATGGGTTGCTATACCGAAAATCCTTTAGTGGACCATCACTCAGATGTTTGACACGAGAGGAAGGAGAAAAGGTGCTGAAAATGTTACATAGTGGAGATGCTAGCAATCATAGTGGAGGAATATCTTTGGCACATAGAGCAAAAATGCAAGGTTATTATTGGCCATACATGCATGAAGATGCAAAACAAATATCAAGGCGTTGCGAAGATTGTCAGCGACATGGAAAGAAAATACATGCACCAGGAGCACCATTTTCATCTTCAACCAGTGCGTGTCCCTTTGGAAAATGGGGCTTAGACATTGTGGGGCCATTTTTACCAGGAACTGGACAAAGAAGATACTTAATAGTCGCAACAGATTATTTCACAAAATGGACAGAAGTGAAGGCAGTACAACATATTCGCGACAAATATATCTTTACATTCATAATCGAAAATATCATTTGCAGATTTGGAATTCCTGCACAGTTGGTATCTGATAACGGGAAACAATTTGAAGGGCAGAATATAGAAATGTTGCTTAATGCATTCAAGATAAAATGTGGAAAGTCCACTCCTTTGTATCCACAAGCTAATGGGAAAGTAGAAGCAACAAATAAAACAATTGTAGATATATTAAAGAAGAAATTGGAAGGACATCACAGATCATGGTGCGAACAAGTACATAATGCAGTATGGGCTTATAATACAACTAGAAGAGAAGCTACTGGGATGTCACCTTTTTGTTTAACATACGGAGTTGAAGCGGTGTTACCAACAGAAGTTGTTATTCCGACAACAAAAAGAGAAGCTTTGGAGAAAAATCTTAGTGCAGGCTTAATTCTAAACACACTTGATGAATTAGAAGAAAGAAGGGAAAAAGCTTTACAACATATGGAGAATTATCAGCGAAGATTAGCTCGAGAATATAATAAACGTGTCAAAGTACGCGAATTTCAACCGGGAGATTTAGTTCTACGAGAAACACCAATATATCAGCGAGAAAATGGTGGAAAATTAGCGAAAAAATGGGATGGACCTTACATCATTAAGGAGATAGTTGGAACAGGAGCTTATAGATTAATGGATCCAGAAGGAAGAGATGTTGGTCATAGATTAGACAGACCATGGAACAGGTTGTATTTAAAAAGATATTATCAGTAAGAAGCTTTGAGAAGTTATGAATTCTGAAAGAATAATTGCAAAATTACTCATATCAAAAGAAGATCATGATGTGCGAAATTGTCGCAGAGATAATCACAGAACAATGACATAAAAGAAAGGGGCGAACCTTTATGGCGTACACCCTATTTCGCGAATACAATTTCGCAAGAGGAAAATGTAAGACCTAAAGTACGTCATATTAGGGGGTACCTGTTGCATGGCTCAGGGAAAGGCCACACCTCCACCGGAACCTGAGTCATGGAGATTTGGGGTCAATAAAGCCCATCCGGGAGAGGCACCTTGGATTCTCAGCTTAAGCATATGACTTAGGTTGGGCGACTAAGGTAATAAGGACTCTCCTAATGAGTGCAGAATCTGATCAAGGCGCCGAGGTACACGGTTGAGTCAAGAGTGCCGGGGGCGTTTGAAGCGTGTCCTTGCCATTCTTGACAAGTGTTGGCTCATACTGCACTCGGCCTGAAGAAAACCCCACTTAGGGTGCAGTCTCGTAACCATAAGCCCTATAGGTAAAAGGGATAAGAGGCCGCGAAAACAACTGGTTGTTTTTAAGACTGGATGGGAGTATCTAACCTTGTATGGTAGAAGTACGCCTCCTTGAAGGGGCAACCAGGGGGGAGATAAGGGCGGCACCCTCCATTAGGGAGCTGATAAGTGTCTTAAGACGTAAATGTCATGAGGCTTTTTATTCGCAAGGATATTAAGACTTGTCATATTTGTGCAACAATCCTGAAGAGGAAATAATACAAAAGAAAAAGATAAGACGAGATCAATGGGTTTTCGCATGAAAGTGCGAAGACGTCCTGCGATTTCGTCGCAAGACGACAATGTCACGGGGCTTTATTTTCGCAAGAATATTTAGGCCTGTCATATTGTCGCAACATTCCTGAAGAGGCCATAATACAAAAGAAAAAGTTAAGGCAAGATCAACGGGTTTTTGCATGAAAGTGCAAGGACGTCCTGCGATTTTGTCGCAATGACAAAAGGTGGCATAATAAGACCTTTAATTAGGAAGGCAAAATAAGACCATATGATAAAACAAATTAATTATAAGTATTCGCAACAGATTATTTTTTGTAAGAAAGATAATGAGAGGCAAGTATGGGAATCAATACATAAGAAGCATTATCTTTCTCATCAACAAAATATTAAAAGAAAAGTTGATTCCAAAGTTGGTAGAAAAGTGCAATTCGCAAAAGTGATAGAAATAAGACAATTCAAGAAGACAAAACTAGATAAGAAGCTCGAACTTCAATATTAATGTCAGTAACAGGAGATGCCAAAAATTCTTCGCCAATATTCTCGCAAGCTTCTCCTTCATTTCGATTTTGATCTTGGTCATGACTAACATCTTGATTATCGCCAGCAATTACTTCTTCAGGAGAAATTTCTTTCTCATTCTGATTAACACCAGCAGATACTTCTTTAGAAGGAACCTCTTCTTCATCTTCCAAGAAATTATCCTCTGCACCGCTTTCGTAATCATAATCACTATCAACAGGACGAGGAACTTCATCATCGTCTACTTCTAAAGGATCAATTGATGTCGAAGGAAGAGAGTTGGACAATAAAATGTCATATACGAGAACTTCAGCCCGGAGATGAACTTGGCGAAGAAGTGCTCTTTGATGATTCCTATCTTGAATATCCTTAAAATAAGCAAGATAATCAAGTCTTCTTTCTGCTCGGTCGCGAGAACCAGTAAGGGTAGAGACGAGCAATGCATTCTCTTTACGAATTTTAGCATATTTAGCCTCCAGATCAGAAATAGAAGAATGAAGATTCTTCTCAGACTCTGCGAAAGATAGAATACAAAATTTTATTAAGATAAGGAATTCAGAGAGATATGACAAAGAAAAGATAATTAAGGCAGTCAAACTATTATGACTACCTTCCTTTTGCGAAATAAGGTGTTGAATCAAGGATAGACAACTATTCTCCCAATGGTCCATTACGTCATCAAATTTATCTCCAACTAAACCTTTAAGTCGAGACTGAATATTTTTCTCTTTAGAAATAAGAAAGGCATTCTTCTTCGCAAGAGAAGAATAAGATTCTTCTAATTTGGAATATTGTTCTTTAAGATGGTTTTCCTTCACACTTAAAGTTGTTCTACCTTGAATGAGTGTATCTCTTTCAGCGATAGATGATTCTGTTATTTCTTTAAGTTCATTTCTCAAAGAGCGAATAGATTGCTCTTGGTCAGCATATACTTTTTGGAGAATACTAAGTTGTTGCGAAGATATCGCCATCTTGTTTAAATAAGTTCGCTTCTCTTGAGATAAGGTTTTATTCTCATCTGATAAAGTTTCCATCCCTAAATTAGCTTTAGTTAAATAATAGGAAAGACGAGATACTTCATTACTTAATAGATCTTGTCTTTGAACTAATTGGGTATTTTCATTGGTAAGATTATTTATCTGATCAAGATAATATGAATAGAGGTTATCTAATTGGTTATATTGATCCATCAAGATTTCTTTATCAACACGGGTTTCTTCAACAACTGATTCAAATTGATATCTCTCCATTATTCGTTTCTGATTTAATGCTTAACATGCGAAAGAGGGATTTAAAGGATAATTAAACATGAGAAGGATAAAACCATCGAAAAGGCAAATTAAAGACATAGATAAGGAAATCATACCTCTTAATTCATCATTCTTCTTGCGAAGATTGTCGCGATCCAGCAAAACATTCTGAAGTTTCTGATTTTCAAGACAAAGAGCATTACATTGTTTTTCTAAAGCTGTCTGCGAAGCAGTTCTGCCAGAACCCAAATGCTTGCTCAGAATCTCACAAACATTAGACTTGATGGGATCAGTAGAAGACTTCTTGCCGTCATCCAGAATTTCAGATAAAACTTTGAAAGAAATATCTATTCCTTCCACGGTTTCTTTCGACAGAGGAAGAGACTTGGGTAAAGAACTGGTAGAGACAGAAGGTTGACAAACATTCTCAATGGGAAGAGAAGAGGTTTCAGTCGCAGAAGGATCCACAAGGGGAGTTTCAATCATAGAAAGGTCAATTGAAGAAATGAAATCAGAGGCAACATTTTCGCGAGTTGGAGATAAAAGATTTTGCGAAGAGGTCGCAGGAGATTTGGAAGAAATGAAATCAGAGGCAGCATTTTCGCGAATTGGAGATAAAGGTTTATCTTGCGAAGATGTCGCAGGAGATTTGGAAGAAATGAGTAGGTGGAAGGGAACAAAAGTTGGAACATCTTTAAGGTGGAGAGATTTCTTGAGAGGTTTATTAAGATCTTTATCACCCTGCGAATTATAATCCAGATAAGAAACAGAGGCAACAGTATTGTTATTAGAAAAAGATAGTGTTTCTTACTACCTTCTCATTCACAGACTTTCTTTTATGTGCGACAACCTTATGCTGAGATTTGGGAATGTTAGGGTTTTGAACTGTAAATCTAGTGTTGGAGCCGCTTTTGCTGAAATAACAAGAGTATGAGAATCGTATCAACAACATAAACAACATCAAATAAGGCAATAAACAAGATCAATTTCAGATATGTTAATTTCAGCAAAACTCATAAAGAAGAAAAAAGAAGACTAACCTTGATGATTCCATGAAAAATAATAGCAGAAAGATTGTCTCGAAGAAAATTATGAACTATGAAGATCTAGTATGAAGATGAAGAAGAACTTAAAAAGGTTGAAGAAGAAAGAAGAAAAGTTGCAATAAGGGAATTTGCAGAAGAACGATGAAGTTTCAGAGAGAATAAAAGGAAAGAAGAAGAGAGTGAAAAGAAATATATATAGAGGGAATTTTTCCTCGAAAAAATAAACACGGTTAATACGGGAAGATATAAGCGGTTAAAAAGTAACGGTTACAAAAGACGTGTCGAGAAATAAATGGAGGAAAGAATACGTGTGATAAATGCAGAATATGAAAAGATAAGTAGTTGCGGCATTTCTCACATCATTCTCTACTTCGCAAAAAAGATATGAGAAGAGGAAAGATGTAGGATCAGAATCTCGCAACAATAATGTTTCAGCGAAATTATCAATGACACAACACTTAAGCGTCGCAAAACAACTCTAGAAATAATAAAATAAATGACGTCATCTAAGAACACGAGAAAGATATGATAGTCCTGCGAAAATTAGAGAGTTTGCGAAATTAACATTTGTAAGGTTGCGAGAATGTCGCAAACCATATCCGAAAATAAAGGACAGATTAGCTGTCATCCACTATGTATTTCCTTATAAATAGTCATTCGAGTTGTAAAGAAATGGAGAGAGATCTTTTTGAGTAAAAAACAAGTAAATAGGAGAGAGAAAGTTCATAGCAGAGATCATTCTTGACTTCTTTATCTTTCTTGTAAGAACATTCAAAGTTTAATCAATAATATTAAGAACATAAACTTAAAAATGAGTTGATCAACAATGAAATTATATGAGGGGTGTAGTGTAGGATTTCCTGCAACTACATTTATCTCTTGCACTTTTCTACACTTTTAGAGCAATATGAGACATCGATGGGTTAAAGCAGTCCGTTGTGAGCCATATTCTCAAAATAATAACTAATATTTCAGATAACCAATATGAGAAAGAGAAAAGTCATACCTGGTTTATGATTGAGATTCATGTTTGTCTGTGGGTTTATATAATTGAGATTATCTTTAAAGGAACAACATTGAGTTCCTTCTATGCGTTTTTTTCCATCTTTGAATGTTATTATTAATGAGATATTGATTCTCATCGATGCATTTTTTTCATTGGTTCTCATCGATCCAATAAAAGCCATAAGTAGGAAGAGAGAGTTGAACAATCCTAACATGCGGATACCGGCGTTTTGAATTACTGATGGACGTTGGATGAAGGCGTAAGTTTTGGTTGCATTTTCAGCCGAGATTTATCTCCGACACTTTTCTACACTTTTGTAGCAATAAGAACCATCGATCGGTTAAAGAAGTCCTTGTGAGCTGTCAGATTGTTAAAAACACATTTGTTTTTGTAAGATAGATTATTTTCTCTCTTCCTTTTCTTTCTTTGATCAGACTTCCAATCCTAGTTCTTCAATGTTTTTGGATGATCCTTTGAGCATTATTACTAAATACACCCGCGCCTCTTGCTCAGGGCTTACTTGGGGTGCCCCAAATGCCCGAAAGGTGAATATCGATTACTAATTCATGGAATTCAGCTGAGAAAAGCCAAGGATCTGAGTAAGTGAACGTTAGGGTTTAATTAGCATTTTTTCTAGGAATTCAACTGGTAAATACGACGGTAGAATTAATTAACTGTTTGCTCTGCACTAGCATGCCGCATGTCTAGGAACCTTTAAATATGATGTGATCAGCATCATATAATATTCTGGGTAAATTCAGACACTAAAGATGAATTCCGAATTCAAAAGAGGTACTGAGCCGCTCAACATAACCGATGAAATATATGGGATATTAAAAACTCTGCCTCAGGAATCCTAATATTGACGACATATATTATTACTTTCATGAGGTTACATAACTGCAATTCACTCCTTGTGGATATAAATTTTCTATATTTCTGATACCGATCAGAGATACATCAATTTCCGTTACGATTTTACGAAATGACCTTCGTCAAAAATCCACCATCAACAATAACATATAAATAATTATGTATACATATTACAGATTATATATATATGAAATAACTAGTCTAGATAACTGAGTCATTTGATAATAAGAAAGTTTCAAAATGATTAGGTGTTCCTTAACAATGCGTTTAAGGTTCATCTATGTTGTACTCACCACAATCTAGAAACTATAGGTTCTTAGTGTAGCAACATAATAAGACGGATATAACACTTTTTTAGTGAAAAGAACTCATTTATTATCTCATCTTTGGGTGCATGGGTGTCTAATAGATTTTAGATGTCCTATCCGCGATTACGGATTTTAAAATTCCCGTAGTGTATCAGATGTTATGACAGGGGTCCTAGAGGGGCGTCGGCCTCCCTCAAGGCTATAGTCAACCTGACCTGTCGCAGGAGTCTAGGGGGCAGCATCCATATGAGAGTGTGAGACAACGTTCGTAGAAAATTTTGGTTTTAGTTTGAAAACCTATTTCATATTTGAATGGACGCGTCTCTGCCAACAACTACCATTCATGCCTTTTGAAGGTGTCGTTTGGTGATGAGCAAACATCTCAAAAAGACAAGAATTCCCTTATAAATAACAATGATTGTTTCCCTTGAACCTTAAACAACATGTTCTTTGTTGGGTCAAGGAAATACGGTGTTAGGGCTTCATTGAATTCTGGAGGAATAATTCGGGCGACTTGTTGTACACGTCAATTAATTGGGAAATGTTGAATTATTGTCCAAAAGAATTGAAAGATCCTTGAAATCAAGGGTACTCCATTATCTTGTTCGTTTTCATCCTCCAGTTTTAACCCAATTTTTCAACACCGCGTTCATCCGACAAACACGTGGATCGTTATCAAAGCGTCCACACCCCAAATTGTTGGTATGGTTAAATCAATCATAAATCCAAGCATCCAGTTGAGTATGGGTGTTTCTGCTCAGCCTTACCTAAAGAGCAGTGCTCTCCCGCACGGTCACGCGGGAGAGCTGTATAAGCTAGCAAGATGATGACTGTTGGATTATATACTATAGACGGTTATATTATACTCACCTTACCTTTTATAGAAAACCATAACCGACAAAGTTCTGGTATTAATAATAAATCCTTTTAGTTATTTTTTATTTCATTTCATATCCTTTTGTTTTGTTTACATATTCTGTTTAGGACATTAGTGGGCCCACCTTGTTCATCATCTTCTGCTACTCTCGACCACCATGAAAACATCAACATAGACACTAAATTTTTCCAATACCCATACCCAGACTCAATTAAACCCAATCAGCAACAATAACCTCTAATTCATAAAACAGATGATAATAAGAAATACTAATAAATCATATAATCCTATAAAATAACCACTGATCATTCCAAACCCTAAATTCATCCAAATCACATCATATAATTTACCATATAATGGGTGTTGTTTACCATGATTGAAATAATTTAAACCCACTTCTTTAAATTTTCCGTACATTAAAATTCCAGGTTTTAGTAGCAAGATTGATGGGTTTTCATAGACCTTTACTGGTCGTCTCCTACACCACTTTCTTTAACCTCTTCAATTCCCCAAAAATTCAAATCAAACTCAGACAAGGGAAGAAAGTTGATTTTCAACGTGGGTTTTGGATTTGTAGTTCCAGACATTTGGTTATTCCCATGGGTCTTTGAAGTAGTCAAATATAATTCCGGATTTAAATTAATAGATTTAAATTAACTTTACTTAGAAATTTGATTGGCTTGATTAATAAATAGAGTTATTGGGATTTTAGATAGATGAAGTTTGTATGATGGTGGTCTCCACCTTGGTAAGATTTTTAGGACAACTTCAACTTCACCATTCTCTGATTTCTCCACCTTGGCATGAAATCTCGACATTCACCTTCCACGCCTTTATACTCTACTGCCTTCAATCACCTGAAGGTGCCAATCATCCGTAGATGCTTCAATTCCACTAAAGGACTTCAATACTTCATTCACCCGTAGGTTCCAATCATCCGAAGATGTTTCAATCCCTCAAAGGGCTTCAGTTCTCCAATCATCTAATGATGCTTTCATACTTCAATCATCCTAAGATGCTACAATGGTACAATTTCCAAAACCTTTGTGTAAGATTCGAATGTGTCAACTGACACCAACACACCGTATGGTGTTTCAAATTCCTTTTAAGGATACAATGTGCTTCAAATACTGCAAACGTAAGATACTGCAAACGTAAGTCATTGATTTAGTTCAAGATGGCCAATCCTAAACATCACCAATTCTTTCGTAACTTTGTTGATTTCTCATCAATTCCAGTTATCTATGAATTCCTGACGCGTCTTCGACCTCATAGATTTTCACATGCACATATTCTTCAAACTTGCGAGATTCAATTCTTTGCACATTTGCTTCAACTCGTAGGATATAGTCTTTGACTTTAACTCACCACTTCACTTGTCAAATTTGAGCTCTTCCTCCATCCTACTTCTTCAAATTTCAATACTTCGTCTTTCAATGCGGAGTTCAATATTTCATCACATGCAAACGTATGGTGTACCCCCATACCTACGAAGTTTTCTTCGAAAGATGAAATAATTCATACCTTACAGTAAGTTCCTAAACACCTGTGTGAACACATTCTAGTATTCCATATGTGGTGATATTCATGATAGTTTCTTATCTTCAACAAAATAGAACTTTTTACTCCAACTCCAAGCTTGATTCTTTCTCCACCTTCACACAATGTTCGCAAAATCCTAAACTGCATGATTCTGCATTCTACAACTCCATGCCTTACCTGCATGATTTAGTCTTCAAATGTATTAGATTCCGCACTATCTATCACTTCGACTTCCATATTCAACAATACAGATTTCCATTCTCCAATCCTTTCATCAGTTCATCTACATTGGACATAACTTCTTGAAAAGAAAAACTCCACTGTTTAAACAACTTTAAACCCCACGGAGTTAAATGGATCTAATCGATTTCTGAATCTTCTTCAAACTTCGGTACACACCGAACAACTTCAAACTCCTCGAGTTTCACCTAGGTACTTCAAAAGGATGTTTAACATCTTCAACTTCAAACTCCAACTCCTAGAAGTCAGAAACCATTCCCTAGAGGATGCACATGATACTCAAACATTCAAACACTCGAGAACTTCCACATATTCTTCATCATCATTAGATCATGTTCCAACATTCACGTCTGAACTTGAAACTTCTTTCCTGTTTTCCAATGCTTTTTCTTATGACCAAAAAGAAATTCAATTCAATTGACATACCGCATTCTTCAAATAGCTTGTGATTTCTTCACTTAACTATATACTTCACATGTAGTATTGTACCTTACAATTGTGAAGTTCTACCATGGTACCTTGTTCCTTGCAGCCGACTTTTCACCTCAAAAACGGAACATATCCATATGACTAATCTGTTTTTTCACCACGGTCTTGCACTTTTCAACTTGATGACTTCAAAAGGTAAACACCTTAATTCTTCGCCAAATATCATCCAAAAATAAAGGTAACAAACCACCTAGCTCCTCTTTTGAAAAAAAAGTAAATCAAAGAGGTGCCTTCAAACATCCGAGTGGATGATTCAAAACGTACCATATTTGCAGTGTTCAACGGTACGAAAATCTCTACTCCTACATTGTTGTGTAAACAATAAAAGCTTGCAGAAATTCAATGCTCATAAGCTTTCTCTTCAAGTAAGTTGCACACTCAACACATTCAAATAAACCTTTTTTCGATCATATGCCCAAGGTGTATATGTCAAAGATTGTGTCAACTTCATCTTCAATCGCTTCTCTTCAAAACAGAACAAGAAACTACAGCTCCACCACACTCAATATCTCCATATAGGAAATCCGATTACCGCGTCTTCAATCGATCATTAACAATGCAATATGCTGCCACCAGCTTCAAGCACTTCTTCGTGTCAAACTCTTCAACCAGAATTTATCAACCTCCCGTTAGTGCTCTCATAGCACTAAGATATTCAAATGGTCGATAATTCTCAAAAGGAACCTACTAATAGGTTTCTGCAATAATCACTATATCATGCAACCGAGGCAAACTTGAGTTTAATTTATTCTTCAATTCCTTCGACTACGTCAATGACAACATGATAGAACTAATGACAACCGGTAACATTCAAAATCGTTCCTCCTGGTACTTCGTACAATTCTAAGGATCATGACGAAATTCACTTTTGCATTTTTACGTCTTTCAACATACAAACCATTCAACTTGTACTTCAAACATAACACTTTTGTTTCCTTGCAACTTGGCTTGCAAAACAAACACATTCTAACGGAAAACCAACAAGGTATTCCCAAATAGTCCACAAAAGTCTCAAACAAGCGAGGTAAAAACCAAAAACAACCAAACACCTTTCTCAAACTAGTTAATAAGGTTATGGAATTACTTACCGTAAGTTATGCAAAATAGCTAGGGTATGTCTCAAGAAGTATACCAATGTCAAATCCTCCCTTCAAGTAGAGCTTCAACTTCAAAAGTGTATCAATCAATGGATGTGAAACACTTGAAATACATTCGCCAATGAATAATTGATACTTCAAACGGTGCTTGTCAAATCAGAAAATCCACCTCTTCAACTTGATGCAATTCAAACGACCTTGTCTCCAAGATTCTTCACATGAGGCTACACAATGATTTTCTGAATTCCAAAGTACCTCTGATTTCAAACCAGACATAAATTGATTTTGCAACATGCTTATTGATGCATCTTATTCTAGGCTTTTACTTCAATCTATAAATATGTCTTTTTCCACAAATCCACTGCTAATTCAATACACCACGTTTTCTGACGGAACTGTTACAACCTTGCACCATAGTTCTAAAACTGTCACCAACCTTCACCACAAGTTTTCAGAACTATCATGATTCTTCACCACAAATTTCAGTCAAAAAACGTCACCTTGTCTTTGTGTTCTTCTTCAAATTTGACATCTTATTTGATATCTTCACATATCGTTTCTGACCAATTTAAACGAGCAAACCCTAGATTTCAAGAACCTAGACCTAAGCTCTGACACCAGTTAGTTGTGCCGAGAGGTTCATATTGTTCCTCAAGGCATTCCAGGATCCGGCATCAGAAACGAAAACTAAACATTCAACGGAAGCTAAAGCACATAGAACACATAAGACACAGAGATTTACGTGGTTCGGCAATGGCCTACGTCCACGGGCAGCAGAAATTCACTTTATTCATATATAAGAGAATACGCAATGCACATTCAACACCCGTTCTTCTTCTTCACATTCTCAACTCACCTTAAAATCTCCCCCAACTCTCCCAGCCCCAAAGCCATGAGAGGATCTACATCTTGCTAATGGAGAGATTACTTCTTTTTAGAGCATTGCTCGGTCGACCTCGCATGCGTTGTTATCTCAAACATATTTGTCAATGTTAGTGATCAAAATTATGAGTCTTGATTTCTAGCCTACATAGCTAAGTCTCGGACTAGGATAGAAAAGTGTAGTTGAGCTCAAGGACTTCATGGCGATTCATCATACAACGACGAAGATCCGTACAAGGAACCGTGGAATTTCATCAACAAAAAGGTATGTGGAGACTTGAACTTATCTATCACTCAAAAGTCTATCTATTCTATCTCCTACTTCTTATGAGACAAAAGTCGTATGCTATATAGACTAGATCATACACATTTGACATTTCGAGCTGAGCATTCATTGCTTATCTTTTATCTCGAAATCTTGTGTTGGTAAAGCGTTTCGCTTTGATCAAGTTTATCTTCACCTAGTGACGAAAGTCATGAAAAGTTTCAATCACCTTGAGAATTGCTCTGACGTGAATCGGTCTGTGAATAACGGCTACATAGCGTCCTCTGAGAATGTCTCAATGATTGAAATGAGAGTTTAGATTACATAACCATGTATTCCTTGAACCGAAGTTTTCGAACTTTGTTGATCAAGAGAAATCAGGAGGATTGTGGAATTGGCTTGCCAAGTCCACGAACCCAGTCCGCAGACTCAGTCCGCGAACTGTCGGAAGTTCTCGACCGAGAATTTCTGCTGGATTTTCCAAAACTCGTTTGTGTGCTATGTCCGCGAACTGGCGGAAGTTCTCTTTCCGAGAATTTATGCTGAGTTTGGAAAACTCAACCGATTAACTTAAGTCCGCGAACTTGTTTGTGAACTTAAGAGGTTGTGATCTAAAGATGTGCTCTGAACATGAAACTTAAATTACTAAGGAATGCTTTATGGAAACCATGGCTATAAAGTTCATGAGCCGATTCAATTGAATCGAATCATCTTTGTTTCAATTGTGTCTTGTATAGTTACATAAGATCTCATAGAAATTGAACTACTCTCTAACTAGTTCATTTGAGTCAATTGAACTAGTTATGATGAAGAAGAACTAGGTTAATATGAATTGCTCATATGGTTAACCTTTTGGGTTACTATGTTGAACCAACATACACGTACACGTTTGGGCATGGTTTTCACAAACCCAGTAAACGTCTACCCAAGTGTGTGTGACAAGCTAAGTTTGTGATCTAACGGTTGAGAAATATTAGCTTAAATCTAAATCAGGTTTTCATCTAACGATGAATATGGATTGCTTTGTAACTAAGGAAAAACCCTGATTTGAAGGCTATATAAAGGAGACATCTAGCATTGTGCAAAACTAATCCCCACACGTTTGTGTGATACTAGTGCGCTCGTTAGAGTCGATTCTCCTTTAACCTTTGGTTTTCTTCTCTAAAACCAGGTTAACGACTTAAAGACTTCATTGGGATTGTGAAGCCAGACCGATACTACTTTTATCGTAGTTGTGTGATATGATCTTGCATCTTCTATCATACGAGTACAATCTATTGATTGGCTTGAGATCGTGAGAGTTCTCCGATAGGCAAGATAAAGAATTCAAAAACATCTTCGTCGCACTGTTTGTGATTCCTCGACAAACCGCATGTGTATTCAGGAAGGATTGTAGAGAGGTGATTGATTAATCTAGACTGTTCTTCGGGAATATAAGACCGGATTATCAATTGGTTCCTGTTCACCTTGATTTTATATCTTAAGACGGAACAAAACCTAGGGTTTATCTGTGGGAGACAGATTTATCCTTTGATAGGCTTTTCTGTGTGAGACAAATATGTTTATTTTCAAGTCTGTGATTTTGGGTTGCATCAACTCTTGGTTGTGGGTGAGATCAGCTAAGGGAATCAAGTGCGTAGTATCCTGCTGGGATCAGAGGCGCAGGAGTACAACTGTACCTTGGATCGGTGGGAGACTGATTGGGGTTCAACTATAGTCCAGTCTGAAGTTAGTTTTCAGTAGTCTAATGTATGTAGCGTCTTAATACAGTGTGTATTCAATCTGGACTAGGTCCCGGGGTTTTTCTGCATTTGCGGTTTCCTCGTTAACAAAATTTCTGGTGTCTGTGTTATTTCTTTTTCGCATTATATTTTATATAATTGAAATAATACAGGTTGTGCGCTAAGATCATCAACTTCTCTAATCCAACTTTTAGTTGTTGATTGTAGTTGATTGATCCTTGGATATTGGTCTTTGGCACCGTCCAAGTTATCTCTCTTTGATAAAGACTCGAAGATTTCTATTTGCTTGAGTAAAGATCAAATCGAGAGATTGAGATATAAACTCTTTGATATATCTTTTTATTGATTGAGTCTGACTGTCTAGTTTATTCTCATAAAAAGTATATTGAAGTTTGTCCATATAGATTGCTAAGCGAAATATTGGGTGGTGTTATTAGACCCCCGCTTTTTCAATTGGTATCAGAGCACGCAAACACTTTAAAGACCTCAAAAGTCTGTGTTTGTAGCGATCTGACTGGGTGGACTATAAAGTCTCAATTGACGCTTCACCAGGTTTAAAAAACAACCGCAAGAAGAAGTCTGATAAACTAGTATCTCTTCATAAAGGGTTGGATGCACAAATTCGGATCAACCATGATCTTGTTGCAGAAATTGCAATTCTTAAGGATTTGATATCTAGAAATACTCCCTTTAGGAAGTTGAGAAAACTCAGTTGTTCCTCTTTCCAGAAAAGTCATAGGTCAGATAGTAATCAACGATAGGATGTTGAGAAAACTTATATGACAAGGAACAATTCAGACAATCTTCAAAGCATAGGGTTATGTTATGATCCATTCAATCATATACAGCAAGCGTGTATGTCCTTTCAAAAGAGTCTTAACGTTGCAATTAATCTTTGTAAGAAAGCTAAACAACTGTTTGATTCTCTTAAGGTCCATACAACACTACCAGGAAACTCTAAATCGAGAAGTACTAGTAGTATGGGTGCCTTTGCTTTAAGATCTTGATGGTGGATGTAGTCGACATATGACAGGTGATCTCACTTGGTTTGTTTCGTTTGTTGACTATGAAGGAGGTCCTGTAACGTTCGGAGATGGAAGTTGTTGCTACATCAACAAAAAGGGAACGATCAAGCTACCCGGTGTTCCAAAAATTCACGATGTGGTATATGTTAAAGGTATGACCGCTAATCTCCTTTCTATTAGTCAAATTTGCGACAAGGGACATCGAGTTGTCTTCAATGTGAATGGATGTGACATTGTTGACAAATACGGGAAAGTGATTTTTCAAGGAACTCGTGGTAAAAACAATTGTTATCTTCTTGATACTCAGTTCAGCAACCGCTGCAATTTGACTAAGGTGGAATCTACACATCTTTGGCATAAGCGTTTTGGTCACATCAATTATCGCCTTCTAACTAAGATCATTAACAAAAAAAATTGTTAGAGGCATTCCCAAAATCAATGCAAAGATTGAAGGTGTATGTGGTGCATGTCAAAAGGGTAAGCAAATGAAAGTTCATCACAAATCATCACGAGATATTCTCACTAAAGCCCCACTTGATTTAATTCATATGGATCTCTTCGGACCAATTCAACAACCCACTGTTGCCGGTAAGAAGTATGCTTTAGTTATGGTAGATGATTACACCATATTTACTTGGGTTGCATTTATATCTCAAAAGAATGAAACCCTTGGTGAATTCAAGATTATTGTTAAAAGGATCCAGAACGAACAAGGTCGCAAACTAAAGAAAATTAGAAGCGATCGTGGCACTGAATTCAAAGACACCAAGATATTTGAGTTCTGTGATGAATTGGGAATAATTCAACAATACTCACCACCAATTACTCCTCAAGCTAATGGAGTTGCTGAAAGAAAGAATAGGAACATCCAGGGTAATGCTCCATAACAAAAACTTACCTTTAAGATTTTGGGGAGAAGTTGTCTTTACAGCATGTTACTTGATTAACCGTGTGTATCTGCAGTCTAAAACCCTTAACACTCCTTATGAGTTATAGTATGGAAGGAAACCCAACCTACACTATCTCAGGGTGTTTGGAAGTAAGTGTTATATTCTAAAAGATCGAGAACAAAAAGGGAAATTCGACACCAAAAGTGACGAAGGTATCTTTCTTGGCTATGCTTCTGATAGTCGTGGTTTTCGAGTTTATAATCTCAGAACACAAGTCATGATGGAATCTGCCAATGTTATCATCGACGACATTAACAATTTTCGTCAAGGTAGTCCTCCTGCTGAATTTCCTCCAACAGAGACAATTGAGAAAGTCAAAGAAATTCCAGAATCAGTTGAAGTTATCCATACTGTTACCAATCCTGACATTTCTAGTGACGAGGAGAAGAGCACTGATCAAGCCATTCCTGATGAACAAGAACGTGTCCCTCCACGACATCTTTGGGTTCAAAGGAATCATGACCACAACAATATTATTGGGGAAAGGGATTCTACAGCCAAAACAAGGGGTGAACTTCAAAATATATGCAATTTTGGTTGTTATCTTTCGCAGGTGGAACCAAGGAATATTGATGAAGCTCTGAAATATCCCTTCTGGGTAAATGCGATGCATGAAGAGTTAAATCAATTTGAAAGACAAGATGTCTGGGAACGTGTACCTTGTCCTCCAAACGTCAATATTGTTGGTACTAAATGGATATTCAAGAACAAGTCTGATGAATTTGGTACAATTTTCAGAAATAAAGCTAGACTTGTCGCTCAAGGATATTTACAGATTGAAGGAATCGATTTTGACGAAACCTTTGCACCTGTGGCACGTCTTGAGTCCATTCGACTTTTATTGGCTCATGTCTGCTTTCTCAAGATCAAGCTGTTTCAGATGGACATAAAATCAGCGTTTCTGAACGGAATTTTAAAAGAGGAGGTCTATGTCGCTCAACCTAAGGGGTTCGAAAACCCTGATTTCCCTGATCATGTGATGAAGCTCAAAAATGCATTATATGGATTGAAGCAAGCACCAAGAGCTTGGTTTGAGAAACTCACTACCTCTCTTATTAGAAAAAGATTTTCAAGAGGAGGAGCTGATAAAACATTGTTTACCAATTTGAGTGAGAAAAATGTTGTCATTGCTCAAATCTATGTAGATGATATCATCTATGGATCAACCTCTGAAAAATTTGCAAAAGAATTTCAAGTCTCTCTTGCTAAAGAATTCGAAATGAGCAATGTTGGCGAATTAAAATTCTTCTTAGGATTACAGATTCAACAACATAAGGAGGGTATCTACTTATCCCAAGAGAAGTACGCACGTAACCTTGTGTCAAGATTTGGTCTGGATAAGTCGTCTCCTAAGTTGACTCCTATGCCTACTACTGGTAAATTGCACATGGATGAGAAAGGAGCAAAAGTAGATCAAAAATTATATCAATCTATTATAGGTAGCCTTTTGTATCTTACAGCTACTAGACCTGATATTTCTTTCAGTGTTGGTTGTTGTGCCAAGTTTCAGGCGGATCCAAGAGAATCTCATCTTGCAGCTGCAAAGAGAATCATACGATATATAAATCACACTGCTTGGTATGGTCTCTCATACACTTTTGATACTAATGCTGATATTTCTGCTTATTCTGATGTTGATTGGGAAGGTTGTGTAGAAGACAGAAAAAGTACATCAGGGGGCTTCTACCATGTAGGTCTCAATCTTGTAGCATGGCATAACAAGAAGCAGAATTCTCAATCCCTGTCTACATGTGAAGCAGAATATATTGCTGCCGGATCATGTTGTACTCAACTCCTATGGATGAAACAGATGCTTGCTGATTATGGAATTGATACTGGAATAATGAGGATCTTTTGTGATAACTCCAGTGCGATTCGAATTACTGAGAATCCTGTTGAGCACTCAAGAACAAAGTACATTGACATAAGGTACCATTTTATTCGTGATATTTATGAAAATGGTATCATCAGTATGGAATTTGTGCCTTCCGAACAACAATTGGCTGATATTCTCGCCAAACCCTTAGATACTGAAACGTTTAAACACCTGCGGCAGTCTATTGGTGTTGTTTTGGTTCATTAAAACATTTAATTGACTCTTGCCCCTTTGCTTATCTTTTTCTTTTGGGCAATTGAGTCTGAAACTCCATTAAGAACATTCCAGTTCAGTTTATGTAGGATTGTCGTTTTTGTCTTTTTAGTTTCTCTAGTGTTTCAAAATCCTTCTTTTCTTTCGAAATTAAGGTCGCTCTTGTTGTTCTCTCGGGAATGACATCAAATGGGGGAGAGTTCTTTTGAACTTGTGCTTAATGGTAATATCTTGCGGGGTGTGCGGCTGTGGAATTTTATAGGGTTATCTTGTATCTTAAAACTCCTTGATGAATGCATTTAGCTTCGGCTTTATGATTGCACCTAAATTAAGTTGGTATGTATTTTTATTTTAGTCTATGAAATATCTCTTGTGGAAATTTCATTATGATCCCGTTCTTGTACCTTTGCCAATTTTATTGACAAAAAGGGGGACAAATAATGTAGTTCACACTACAAATACATATGGTTTTCGGATCATTGTGTAAGGGGGAGTGGTTTCCATGATCGAGATGGAGTATTGACTAAGGGGGAGTGATACATATCACCGTAGTATTATTGTTAAAGTCGTGATACAATTGGACTTTGATATTACATAATAATACTATGACACTGTATAATAATGATCGAGAATCTCGATTTCTCTCATTGTTATAGCTACGGATCTTCAACAACGGTGATGCTAAACTTACAACCTTTGGGATCATTGGAGTACTTGGAAGGACGAATATTTCAGGGAACATTGAAGATTAGACTATGGAATAGGAGCCACTAAAGTTTATCTTTTTTGTATTCCATATGTATTAATAGTTTTGTCACTAAAATTGACAAATGGGGAGATTGTTACAGCACAGCTCGGTCGACCTCGCATGCGTTGCTATCTCAAGCATGTTTGTCAATGTTAGTGATCAAAACTATGAGTTTTGATTTCTAGCCTACATATCTAAGTCTCGGACTAGGATATAAAAGTGTAGTTGAGCTCAAGGACTTCATGGCGATTCATCATACAACGACGAAGATCTATACAAGGAACCGTGGAACTTCATCAAGAAAAAGGTATGTGGAGACTTGAACTTACCTATCACTCAAAAGTCTATCTATTCTATCTCCTACTTCTTATGAGACAAAAGTCGTATGCTATATAGACTAGATCATACACATTTGACATTTCGAGCTGAGCATTCATTGCTTATCTTTTATCTCGAAATCGTGTGTTGGTAAAGCGTTTCACTTTGATCAAGTTTATCTTCACCTAGTGACGAAAGTCATGAAAAGTTTCAATCACCTTGAGAATTGCTCTGACGTGAATCGGTCTGTGAATAACGGCTACATAACGTCCTCTGAGAATGTCTCAATGATTGAAATGAGAGTTTAGATTACATAACCATGTATTCCTTGAACCGAAGTTTTCGAACTTTGTTGATCAAGAGAAATCGGGAGGATTGTGGAATTGGCTTGCCAAGTCCGCGAACTATCGGAAGTTCTCGACCGAGAATTTCTGCTGGATTTTCCAAAATTCGTTTGTATGCTAAGTCCGCGAACTGGCGGAAATTCTCTTTCCGAGAATTTCTGTTGAGTTTGGAAAACTCAACCGATTAACTTAAGTCCGCGAACTTGTTTGTGAACTTAAGAGGTTATGATCTAAAGATGTGCTCTGAACATGAAACTTAAATTACTAAGGAATGCTTTATGCAAATTGTGGGTATAATGTTCATGAGCCGATTCAATCGAATCGAGTCATCTTTGTTTCAATTGTGTCTTGTGTAGTTACATAAATCTCATAGCAATTGAACAACTCTTTAACTAGTTCATTTGAGTCAATTGAACTAGTTATGGTGAAGAAGAACAAGGTTGATATGAAATGCTCATATGGTTAACCTTTTGGGTTACTATGTTGAGCCAATATACACGTACACGTTTGGGCATGGTTTTCACAAACCCAGTAAACGTCTACCCAAGTGTGTGTGACAAGCTAAGTTTTCGATCTAACAGATGAGAAATATTAGCTTGAATCTAAATCAGGTTTTCATCTAACGGTGAATAAGGATTGCTTTGTACCTAAGGCAAAACCATGATTTGAAGGCTATATAAAGGAGACATCTAGCATTGTGCAAAACTAATCCCCACACGTCTGTGCTACTATTGCGCCCGCTAGAGTCGATCTCCATTAACCTTTGATTATTCTCTAAAATCAGGTTAACGACTTAAAGATTTCATTGGGATTATGAAGCCAGACCGATACTACTTTATCGTAGTTGTGTGATCTGATCTTGCATCTTCTATCGTACGAGTACAATCTTTGATTGGCTTGAGATCGTGAGAGCTCTCCGATAGGCAAGATAAAGAAGTCACAAACATCTTCGTCTCACTGTTTGTGATTCCTCGACAAACCGCCTGTGTAGTCAGGAAGGATTGTAGAGAGGTGATTGATTAATCTAGGCTGTTCTTCGGGAATATAAGACCAGATTATCAATTGGTTCATGTTCACCTTGATTTTATATCTTAAGACGGAACAAAACCTAGGGTTTATCTGTGGGAGACAGATTTATCCTTTGATAGACTTTTATGTGTGAGACAAATCTGTTTATTATCAAGTCTGTGATTTTGGGTTGTAGCAACTCTTGGTTGTGGGTGAGATCAGCTAAGGGAATCAAGTGCGTAGTATCCTGCTGGGATCAGAGGCGTAGGAGTATAACTGTACCTTGGATCGGATGGAGACTGATTGGGGTTCAACTATAGTCCAGTCCGAAGTTAGTTTGCAGTAGGCTAGTGTTTGTAGCGGCTTAATACAATGTGTATTCAATCTGGACTAGGTCCCGGGGTTTTTCTGCATTTGCGGTTTCCTCGTTAACAAAATTTCTGGTGTCTGTGTTATTTCTTTTCCGCATTATATTTTATATAATTGAAATAATACAGGTTGTGCGTTAAGATCATCAACTTCTCTAATCCAACTTTTGGTTGTTGATTGTAGTTGATTGATCCTTGGATATTGGTCTTTGGTACCGTCCAAGTTATCTCTCTTTGATAAAGACTCGCAGATTTCTATTTGCTTGAGTAAAGATCGAATCGAGAGATTGATATATAAACTCTTTGATATATCTTTTTATTGATTGAGTCTGACTGTCTAGTTGATTCTCATAAAAAGTATATTGGATTTTGTCCATACAGATTGCTAAGCGAAATATTGGGTGGTGTTGTTAGACCCCCGCTTTTTCACTTCTCTTCTTTGTGAAGAGATGTCTACAACCTAAGGGTTTAGACAAGATTTATGTAGATGATGTAGATGCCTATAACCTAAAGGTTATGCCTTTATTTATAAGCTTGCAATACTTCGATTAGGAAACCAAGCTTTACTCTAAGTTAGGAAACATAAACTAACTAAGATAGGAAACCTTTGTGTAGAATGAAGTCTAAACATAATTCTAAAAATCAGTCAAAACTGATTTAAAGAAATCACACTGATGTTTCCTAAAATCGAGCCAATATCCAACAGGTGATCCTGGTGGATTAATGAGGCAAAGACATATCCAAGATAGATATTTTTCCAATGGAGATGATGCATGCACAAAAATGGGAACGCCGAATGTTCCAATTCCTAAGGCAAGAATATGGGATGAGCAGATTCATTCATGTTTATCTCTCTGGTTGCAGACGAAGAATAATGGAGTTTTTAAAAACTTCTAAGACCCGTAAAATGATGCTAATGAGAGATGATGAAATAAAAGGATATAAAACGAATAAAAACAACCTAAAAAGATTTTTCCTAATGCATTAAGTTTGCCGGCTGTAGCTTTCTAGATAATTTAAATCCGACCGTACGTGATATGATCTAATGATCCATAAGCTGCTAGCTTATACAACTCTCCTGTATGACCGTGCGGGAAAGCACTTCTCTTACCTAAATATTTTTTGTCACACATTTCTATCGGAAAAGCTAAAGATGGACCAAAATTGATGGACCAATAAAATCTAGTGAAAACTACTAACAAACCCAGTTTTCTGTTTTTTTCCACACAGAAACCCACTAGAAGAAAACTTAGTGCGCGCACCTATTTTCTGAGAAAATTTTTCTCTCACGCCCATATTTCTCAAAATTAGTTGTTAGCTTCTTCTTCCTTCGTTTGTTTTTTCCTGTGCTTTCCTTCTCCCTTTGTCTTCTCTTTCCGTGTCTTTGAAGAAGAGGGTAGACTAATTTCCCCTTCTATTAAGCTTCGTAATCTAAAACTGGATCCACTATTTTCTGAAACATATATACTGCGAAACCTTGTTAAATCTTAAAGCCCTGAAGCTTCTCCTCTAACCAAGACGTCGATAAGGTACACCACCAATTCCGACTCCCTAGTTAATCCTGAACCGGAAGCAGCTGAGGATTGTATGTATATTTGAGTTGTGACCAATAAATGTTTGTAGAAATGTCAATACGATGTTAACATTAAGAAGTTATTATAATAATTATAATAATAGTCTGGGTTGTTTCCCGTTTCAAAATTTATGCAACAAAGGAAGTATTAATTTCCGAAGAAGAGTCATGACTACTTCAACCATTTCCCCCACCAAAGAAGCAGGTAAGCTCGTTTGTTGGCTCACTCATTTTAAGTGTTCTTAATCATTTTTTTTTCAATGTTTTTTGAATATTTTTATCGATTGGTCATGGTGATGGTGGTATTTTTGTAGACATGTGAAGAAAAAGAGTTGTTAGTGATTATCGGAGGTCGAGTAGATGGAAAACACGGAGCTATTAGAGCTAAAACTATTGCTCCTCATTTGGGAGTTTTAGTTATTGAGAAAGCCAAACCTTTAACATTACTTACTGTCGACATAAGTTTATTTGGTGATAGAAATTTTGAATGTGCAATCAATTTTTTCAAAAGGAAAAAGAAAAAGGAATAGTGAATGTAAATTTGAGAGACCACTAACTAATTTTGCACACCTTTTCCCATTTCATCTCTAGTTGTATGTAAATTATATTTTTTGCTTTGATTTGATTTGCAGGTGAAGATTTCCAGTGGAGGGAGATGCAATGTAACAAACTGGCAATGTAAATATTTTGCGCCTTCGATCATTCGTTGCAAGTTGTGCTGATCTTTCCCTTTAAACTGTCTTTTTTAGGAGCTTTTGGACCGAAATCAAAGCCTCACTTTCCAACACTTGTCCTGGCTAGCATTACCACCTCCACCTCATAATGAAGGTAAACTACTTTACTATGCTCGATCTAAGAAAGTGAAGCTTAGCTTTGACCTCACTCTGCTCCTAATGAGTCCGTTGTTCTCGATTTGTAGATTGTACGTCAGTGTCATGCACAGAGCCATTTGTTAATACACATCCATGAGCATTTTGTGGATGTGTTTGGCCAATGCAAGTTGGACTCCGTTTTAAGGTTGCCTTAATTACCTAGAGAAATTGGAGTTATGTGATGAGTTCAAGATAGTTATTGCAAGAAGAAGTGACAGGAAATGATTTGCTGTCGGGAATGAATGTATGACTGTTGTGCAATACATGGAAAGAGAAGTACGGATTATTATTGTGTAATACAGGGAAAGAAAAGCACATAATATGTTTTGCATATATAAAAATAGCTATATAATATGTTATGCATTTATAAAAATGGATGCGTAACCTATTATGCATCTACAAAATTTGTTGCATAACTTGTTATGCAATCCAGAAAACAGTTGCATAATACGTTATACAACAACTTTTTTGTCACTATTAAAACTAGCAAAATAAAGACTGCATAACTTGTCATGCACCTACAATAATATCTGCATAACATGTTATGCAGTTGCGAAAATAAATGCATAACCTGTTATGCATCCAAAAATACGACTGCATAATGCATTATGCATCGAGAAAATTGTTGCACAATCTTTTATGCATCGAGAAAATAGATGCATAATGCATTATGCATCTATTTTTTTTTTATGTAAGCACTAATACAATGGCTACATAACTTGTTATAGATGCATAATTTGTTATGCAGTTGAGAAAATGGTTGCATAATTCGTTATGCGTCTGCAGAATGTGTTATGCGTTTTTTTTGGTGGATGCATAATGGTTATGTATCAAGTTTTCGAAAATTTTGCCTAAAATGATGATACCTCCGATTTTTTCGTGAAAAATAAAAATTTGATATTGTTGTTTGTACTCGTTGTGTAGCTCTCTTTAAGAGATTTCCAACGATATAAAATTTGTAAAATTCCAAGGCGTGGATTTTTAGATATATTATATCCAAGTTGCGTTGCCAATTATACCCCTGAAAAATTAGGTTGCATAACGAGTTATGGCTGAAAAAATAGTATGCATAACAAGTTATGTATTGATTCTTTATAATTTCAGATAATTTTGGTTGTGACTGTATCTAAAATTAATTGTGGGCATGACAATAAAAATATTATTTTTTTGGGTATGCGCCTAAGTTTCCCTAAAATCTAAGCGGTGATTGCTATCCAGGGAATCTATTCTGATTTTAAATAGCCCACTCCAGCTAAATCCTCTATTTATTTATTTTTTGAAATAGAATTAAATCCTCTATTGGTCCGCCCCAGCAAGGTCGCATTTTTTATAGCTCATTGGACCTTATTTAGCAAGTTCGACAACAGGGGCTTGGGTACGAGTCCAGAACATGAAGAACGAGGGGTCAAAAGGTACGAGCTCATTTTACAGATAGGCCATGGGAATAATAAAGCATGAAGAACGAGGTTTTAATAAGTACAACAATATAGTTAAGATTTGTTTTCAACGTTAAGTATTTGTCTCCAAATACTGAAAAAGTAAATTACTCCACCCACCGACAATAAATAGTAAGACCCCCTGAGATTTCACCTCCACCGCTCTCTCACTCGTTTTCTTTTCTTTATTAAGACGCAATTTTATCTCCCCAGTATCTTCGGTTTTCTTCACAATCCTCTTCATTTATTTTTTAGTCGATTAATTTCACCCGCGTAAAACTTGTGTCTGTCTATTTCTTCTCTTCTTCTTCTAAAATTCTCAAATTTCCAGTAAAAATAAAAAACAAAGCGTGTGTACATTAATTGTAAATAATAGATTAGATCTAGAAGAAGAAATAAAGTTCCTCAATCTCAATCACTGTTTTATCAATTTTTTAATAATATATAAATCCTTTCTCACTTCACTAAGAAAATATTTATATAGAACCAGCTCGTTCTCTTTCTCATCAGATCTTTCAGGAGGAACAATGTTCAAACTTATCAGATCTCTTTGACGATTAGGTACGTGCATTATTGATTCATTCTTAACTTAACTTAATATCATATTATTCATTTTTCTGTAAGATTTTTCATGTTTTTCCTTACTGTTAGTGTTCATTTGTTTTTGAATAATGGATTCTTAAAATGTATGGTGTTAATGTAAATTTTCTTAGTAGATCTGGAGTAATTTGAAGCTCTTTTTGAACTTAAGATTTTGTTGTAGTTAGGTTGATAATGGACTGCATAAACTCATGTAATTTGGAAGCTGTTTTTGAGCTTAAGATTTGGATGTAGTTTGGGTAAAAATGGACTGCATAAACTCATGCAAGATCAAAATGCTCTTGCGCTTTTCCTCTTTTTTTTTTTTTTTTTTTTTTTTTTTTTCTGCCGTGAAGGCTGTAATTTCTTATTTGTGATTTCTTAATTCAGACTTAAGCTTCGTATTTTGTATGATGTTTATAACTATATTTTATGAACCAAATCATGTAGATCTGTTTGATATAATCCTCAGAAAAGTGTGGTCGGTGCAATATTATCTCATGGTTGATACTCGAACATTTGTGTATTTTACTCCGAATTGTTGTAAATTTTGTTAGATCTGTCACATTTGAGTAACACTTGAGGTTGAGAAAGAATTACGTTCAATTTCTAATCTTATCTTCTCTTTGGTTATCCAGGAGTGCTATTTGAGGAGAGATTGTTAGTATTTAAAGAGGAAAAAGGAAGTTAACTAATTAAGGAAAAATGGCACTTGGTAAATATCAGAGAGTAGATGGTAGGAAATCATCTTCTTACTGTTCGACGGGAGTTGTTATTGCGTTCGTTGCTCTTTGCTTAGTTGGGGTATGGATGATGACATCTCCATCCGTAGTTCCTGAGCGAAATGAGATATCTCAGGATGGCAAAGTAGATGTAGGAGAAATACCAACTGAGACTAAATCTAGACAATTTGAAGATAGTCAAGGAGATTTACCAGAAGATGCTATGAAAGGAGACTCCAACAACAACTCCGATCAACAGGACGAAGGAAATTCTGAGGTCCATGATAATCAGAAGGCTTCTCAGCAAACAACTGAAGAAACCACTGAAGATAACCAGGGAGGCAAGTCTGAGAAGGATGATGGAGATAAAGGTGCGGGTTCCGATGAGACTTCTAATGCTCAGACCGATAAAGGTACGGGTTCGGATGAGACATCTAATGCTCAGACTGAAAGTAATGGTGGTGGAGAAAAGACAGAAGAGACAGAGTCTAATGCAGACTCTGGAGAGACACAAACAGAGACTGGGGGACATGCAGAACCTGTTGAAAACCCAATTGAGACAAAGAAAGAGGAAAAAGTGAACGAAAAGGTAGATGAAAATCAAGAGCAGCAGTCAGAAAACTCCAGCGATAACAAAAAGGATAGTTCAGACAGTAGCCAGGGTGCTAATGAGGTATTTCCTGATGTAGCACCGGCAGAAATTCTGAATGAGACTACCACACAGAATGGATCATTCTCGACGCAGCGGGCGGAGTCAAAGAATGAGAAGGAAAAACACCAATCTACTGAGTCCAAAGAAGAAGATTCCACTGGATATAGCTGGAAGGTGTGTAATGTCACTGCTGGACCAGACTATATTCCTTGCTTGGATAATGTGCAAGCTCTAAAGAAACTTAGAAGTACTAGGCATTACGAACACAGAGAGAGGCACTGTCCTGAAGAGGCCCCCACCTGCCTTGTTGCTCTTCCTGAAGGGTATAAACGTCCAATTGAGTGGCCTGTAAGCAGGGACAAGGTAAGTGATTACATTTTCAAGCAAATCAAAGGACTTTCCACTTTTGTTTATTTTAACTCTTATTGATTTAATGTGTCCTGCAGATATGGTACCATAATGTTCCCCACACCAAGCTTGCAGCAGTAAAGGGTCACCAAAATTGGGTGAAAGTTACTGGCGAGTACCTTACTTTTCCTGGTGGGGGGACTCAATTCAAGTATGGTGCTTCACATTACATCGAATTTCTTCAAGATGTAAGAGCTTCATATTTTCTACCCCTTTAGTTATATTGCTATATTTTTCTCATTGTCTCACAATCTCAAGACTCAAGTTTTCCGTCGTCACATTATGCGTGATCTCTTCTAGATTGTTTTTAGTTTGGTTGGTAGTATCTTCATCTATTTTAGCATGCCTTCTACCCACCCATATTTGCACATAAGTTAAAAAACTCAAAGCTAGTAGCTGAGTAGTTAAAAATCATAACCAGTTGCCTCTAGGACAGAGGCCCGGAGAAGTTCATTTTTTCCGTGTCTATTTATTGGTCTCATACACATTTTTCCACTTTCTATTCGTTTTAAAGGAAAAAATGCTTAGCATTTGATCCCAAGGATATTTATCATTTTGCAATGATGCTGAATACCTTTCATATTTCAAATTAAATAAAGGGAGTGCTGGATATAGCATGGGGAAAGCAGAGCCGTGTGATATTGGACGTCGGATGTGGAGTGGCCAGTTTTGGAGGATATCTCTTTGACAAAGATGTGCTAACCATGTCACTTGCTCCCAAGGATGAGCATGAAGCTCAAGTTCAATTTGCCCTTGAAAGGGGTATCCCTGCTATATCGGCTGTCATGGGTACCAAGAGACTACCATTCCCTGGTAACGTCTTTGATGCCATTCACTGTGCACGTTGCAGGGTCCCCTGGCACATTGAAGGTATTTTTTGTCTTACATCTGTTTTGTAATACCTTCTTTAAATGTTCTGCATTATTTGTAATACCTTCTTTAAATGTTCTGCATTATTCTTGTCAATCCAAAATGACTTATTAAATGTGTAGGTGGCCAACTTCTCTTGGAGCTTAATCGTATGTTGAGACCTGGTGGATACTTTCTGTGGTCAGCTACACCAGTTTACCAAAAGCTTCCAGAAGATGTTGAAATCTGGAATGGTATATTACTTCCTTCATTAGGCTTGTTAGTGTTGTTTGCACAAACATTATACACCTATGTTTGTATTTTAGGAACTTTAAAGTCAACAGCCTCAGTATTTATGACTTTTATTGTTGTTTTGAAAATAAATTGCAGCCATGACTGAATTAACAAAGAAGATGTGCTGGGAACTGGTTACAATTAAAGAGGATAAAGTGGATCTTGTTGGTGCAGCAATCTATAGGAAGCCTTTGACAAACAAATGCTACGAGAGTAGACAAGAAAATGACCCTCCTCTCTGCAAGGAATCTGACGATCCAAATGCTGCCTGGTAAGTTGCATAGTAATATCTTTGTTATTAATCCCACACTTGCCAGGAAACTGAATTACTTCAGTAAACGTGTTAGTCTTGGACCCTCTCATCCTTCTTTTTGAGAACATATGAATTTGATTTGGGTCCCAAACACAATAATTAGGTTCTATTTAGTGTTTTTATTTATTTTGAATAAAACTCATACATGTTTTCTGTGTAGGAATGTTTCTCTTCAAGCATGCATGCACAAGATCCCGGTAGACGAAACAGCACGTGGGTCACATTGGCCAGAGCAATGGCCATTGAGGTTGGAAAGACCACCTTACTGGTTGACGAGTACTCAAGTCGGGGTCTACGGCAAAGCAGCACCAGAGGATTTCACTTCGGATTATAAGCACTGGAAACATGTTGTCACAAAATCATACCTTACCGGTATGGGAATTAGCTGGTCTAAAGTGAGGAATGTCATGGATATGCGATCTATTTACGGAGGGTAAGGATTATTTTGTTTGTTTGTGTATTCAACTGATTAATTCTTATTTTTTTTTGTTATTTTACTTTTCATGGTGTGTCTTCAGTATTTTGATAAACTCAACCACTTTGTTTTATACAACATTTCTTTTCAATTGCGCTTTGTTGTAGTTTCGCTGCAGCTCTGAAGGACTTGAATGTTTGGGTCATGAATGTGGTTACAATTGATTCACCCGACACACTTCCAATAATCTACGAACGTGGCTTGTTTGGTATGTATCACGACTGGTGTGAATCGTTTAGCACGTACCCAAGATCCTATGATCTTCTACATGCTGATCATCTTTTCTCCAAGCTTAAGAAGAGGTCTGTCCTTTCTCCTTCATGTTTTCATCAGAATGCACTTATAATAAAGGTTCAGTGACAAGCCTGTCTGCATGCTTACCCGTAATAGAATTAGTTATCCCACTTATTTATCATCCGTTACTTACATTCTTATCAAAGGGATTAGCACCTAAGAAGTGCCGGCACGCGTATAAAACTCTCCTATTTAGTGGTACAATTTGAGGTTCTGTCGTGAATATATCTCTCTTTACATTAGCTACTGGGTTTGTTTAGCTCTGTGTTCATCCGCGTGAAGAACCACAGAGTTCTATATCTGATATAAACCTTGTTGCAATTTGTGCTACATATACTGGGTGTCTGTTCGAACTTCATAAAAGCTTTTGGTAATGGGTGTGAACAAAAAATAATATAAAGCTTAAAAGGATACCCTTAATGGCTAAGCTATTATAAAGAGGCTTAGAAATCTCCCTCGCCATGTGATGGTCTCCCACATAGTTTGTCATGTTCTTCTTCCTGTTATATGTTGTTATATATTTGTGTGAGGTCATGAACCTATTTACAGGCGTCGCTGACAACGTGGGTCATCTTATATATTTGTGAATTATGAACCTAGGTCATGTTATATATTTGTGAATTCATGAACCTAGTTTACAGGCTTCGTTGACAACATGGGTCTGCTTTATGCACATTTTTAAGATTGTAAATTTCTGGTTCTGTAGGTGCAATTTAGTGGCAGTGATGGCAGAAGTAGACAGGATACTAAGACCAGAAGGGAAACTTATTGTACGTGACAATGTGGAGATCATCAATGAGATAGAGAAAATGGCGAAGTCTTTGCATTGGGAGATCCGCCTTACCTATAGCAAGGACGCTGAGGGATTGCTTTGTGTACAGAAGACAATGTGGCGGCCTAAAGAGATAGAAACAATTGCATCGGCAACTGCTTAATGACTCTTTTTCTACTATAGAGTTCTAATGTCAGCCACTCTGCATAGCCCCACGGTTAATTAGGGATCTTCCAATAATTTTGTTGTGTTCTTATTTAATTTGAAATTTGAAATTTGTAATATGTCTCTTTAGTTCCTGTATTATTTGTCATCTTCTATCCTGTTTCTCCTGAAAGTGAGAGACCATTATTTTTGACATTACGATGTTCTTGTAACAGTTATTATAGAAAATGAATGCATTCATGAATTGTACTGATCAAGCCTGTTTGCGCCTCCGGATGTTTCTTTTCTTCTTTGCTGCTAAGAGCCATGTACCTAGCAATTATATTCCAATAAAATAAAACAATCACCAGTTTCCAATCTGGTATGGGTTGCCACTTGCCAGAAAGAAGGCACTGCCTACCTGGAAGCACATTACCTAAAGATAAAAAGGTAAGCAGAAAGAAAAGATCACAACCCCGTATTCCTGGAAAACAGTGATCTATACATAAATTTAACTTTCCCAATTTTCATTCCGAATTTTCAGGTTATGGTCTTGATATCGGTCACCTATTTGCAGGGGTTAGAATTTTAGCAAGCCTGTCTGTTTGTAAAAGAGGTTTCAAGAAAGAAAAGAAAGAAAGAACCAAAAATCTACGGTGGAACTTGGATGGACCTTAATAAATAAGTTGCCAACGCCAGAAACCCGCATGCATAAGAACTTAAGAAGTGAGAAAGTGGTTTTTTTGGTGCGATAACCTTGGGTTTAATGCACAAATCCTATTATCTTACATTGTTTGCTATTACAACGATTGATTTTGATTACATGTATAAAACAACTATACAACCTGACTTTTGCGAAAACTAGCTAGCTAACTAGGAGAACCTAGTTCACTAGCTTTGAATTCATTTAGTTAATGATTTTCCCTACCTCTAACAAGATTAGAATCTATAAGACTGTCACCATTAGCCGCGTGTGCATGATCCATTTGTTGATTTTGCTGAAACCCATATATGTGATGCACTGAGTATTCAGACTATTTTCTTGGTCGATCCAAATATCCCGCAACCTCTAAAAGCATGTCGACTTTATGTGCAAGAATCAGCTCCAAATTCATCAAGTTCATCCGCTTTAGAAAAGATTTTGTCGAGACTTACTATTTTCCAGGAGACATGATTAATAAGAGCGATAGTTTAGCTAAACCTTTTTTCCTTGCTTCAACCTGGTATGCCGAAAAGCTTGTACACTGTTTGCTGAATGTGATGACTTGGACACTGAATTAGTGCCTTTGGAAGGAGCAGAAGGAGGAGAAGGCAACTTCTTAGGCAACATTTGATCCCAGTTATATTGTTTAGGCAATGATCTTGCTGATGCTGCTTCTAACGATGAAATGACGATGAAAGTAGCAATGAGACCAAAAACCAAGCTCCTGTGCCACCATGAATAGAACATCTCGAATAACTATATCAACCTTCAACCTTCTAACAAATCAACAGTTGCTAGTATATAAGCCTAACCCTTTTTTTTGTAGGTTCCTAATTATGATGATGGGTTTCTAAAGAGAGTCTGACAATGAAGGGTATAATTATGGGATGAACAGACAGGTTGATTATAGGGCTTAAATATACAACCTAAAAAGATGTTTCAAATGGCAGACAAGAAGCAATTTCTTTAAGTTTTTAACAAAAGGTGTTGTCAACACATGTTCCTAATAATAATTGCGCGCTTTATTTCGAGTGTGTGTGTGTATGATGCCGCGCGAGGTTCATTTATAAGTCTATTTGTATATCAAGTTGTTTAATTCTTGTAGGTACACCATGGAATTGCTTCGATAGTACTATTTCAAGCCTCCCAAAGGGTTATTGCTTTATGACTACCTAAACCAGCTAGCCTATAGCTAGGTAGTTGTGTGTTTTTCTTTTGGCAACTTCCCCATGGCTTGATAAAAGTTTTAAGGTTTGAAATGCACACAAAGTTTTTCAATAATCATTTAAACCTCTGTAACTAGAATTGGCTTTTCATTATTAATCAAAGCGTGGGAAGCCGGGGAAAGTAGTCTAATGATAAATTAATGAGAAAGTTAGGAGAGGTAAAGGAAGAAGGGTCTAGGCATCTTTTATGACACTTTTGGTACGTAATACAGATGAGAGGACACAGTAAGAAGAATGTTGAGTGCAATCTAGTCTGTTAGGTATATGTGGTTGTATTAAAGTATTCAGCATTCGTGCAATAACAGTTTATAACAGATGAGTTTAACTCGTATAAATAAAAGGATAGTGTCGGATAAAAGATATCTCTGTTGTCTACAAATTTTGTGCCATATGAGTTGTTAAGACTGCGGTTTGTGCCCCTAATAGGGATCACATTGGGTACCACTGTACCACTAAGAGGGATAACAGCCACTGATTTAACAGTTAAAAGGGGAGGTCGATTTGGTCTCATGTAACGGTTAGAAAGAACCCGGGAGTATTGGGTTCTTACTTACAGGGGCCCATTTTTGTTATGAACTACTTGACGTACTCGTACATCCACGGCATCTTCTACCGTTTCAAAGCCGGGAAATTTGCCAGTAAAAACTCTATATATTAATAGCCTTGGGACTTCACAAAATTACTAATATATGGAGTTTATTAATATAGGGAGGTATACCAAAATAAAAATGGTTTTTTTGCTAATTTAAAGTATGTAAAATGATAACAGATATGGATGTCTTTATTGATCATTCAAATGAGCAAGAAGTCGTATATGCTTTGACCGAAGAAGAAATCATCAATGGAATTAGACAAGAAGCGGAGGGAGATAATCCTGCTGATGATATTACGGAGATACCAAAAGTTTCATACCAAGAAACTCTAAATATGCTCGAAAAGTTGAAAATGTTTTGGCTAAAATAAGAAGGTCCTCATAATGATAAGGTCTTGCGCCTCCGCAAATCAAAAGATGCGATAACAATCCAAAAAGTTACATCCTCTTCTCAAACAACTATAGATAAGTATTTTATATCATCTTAAATTTTGATGCAAGATCTATAAGCTTCCAATAATGACGATTATATGAATATATGGAGGTAAATTCCTTAAGGCGGGACTGGAAAAATCTATTAACATTAAAATGTGAAGGTTATTATTATTTATAACTGGCCTAAGTTGGAACTGTGATTTTTTATTAATATACAGAGTTTATTAATATATGGAGTTTTTACTGTAGTAGTCCAAAAATCCAGATGCTAGATAGTCCAAAAATCCATATAATATAGTCCAGCGGAAAAAATATTTTTACTGCTAGTCCAAAAAGGTTTTCAAGATAAATATGTATCGAAGGCAAAAGTATATAATCCAACAATACATATCAATATGTACCGAAGGAAAAAAGAAAAGTGTATAGTCCCACGGTACACTTTTCCTTCAAAATCTTACTTACTGAGGCCCATTTCCTTCAAAGAACCAGGGAGTATCGGGCTCTTACTTACAGGGGCCCATTTTTGATATGGACTACTCAATATGTACCGTATGATTATACAAAATCTTCGGACAAAAGAATCATGATTTTAAGAAAAAATAAAAGTAAACCAAATAAAAATAACATTATATCGATCAAACAATGTCGTTTGAAGAGACAACCCTCGTCTTCTAAAATGGAGTATTAGATCTAGATGAAAAAAAGATTAAAGAGTATAAATCAAAACTCAAAAATGATGATTTTATATCTCTTTCTTTCTTCCTCTTCATCGATTTATTCATGAATCTTCTTGATCTTCTTCGCTTGTTTCACTTCTTTACCATCACTTATTATAAAACATATATGGATTGGATGGAGACGAAGCTGATTACAGGTTACTAAAACGATCTTCCAACGAAAACCCCAGAAACACCAACAGAGAAGTAAAAACAGATTTAAAACTATGGAAAGATGAGCTGATTGTAGTAGTTTCTCTGGTTTTTGTTCATCAATACCCATCACTATAGCTCTCCGTTGTTAGAGAAGAAACTAAAATCATAAAATAAATATGATTTGAAAGATGTTTAAGGCATTCCGTTGGAGGAAGGTTATTTCTGGAATTTTTAGAATTATATCATAACAATCGCACGTGAATGGATCGACGAGTAAAAATTTGGTCCAAAAACAGTTTGGCGAGTGGATCAACCGCTAAATAGGTTCTCCAAATGGATTAACCAGTAATTCTTAGAACCTTGTATCAGGGCAAACAAAAGGCCATTGAATAGTAAAAGGTAAAAACCCCTTACCCACTATTTTTACATAATGGCAGTAATGCCCTTAATTATGTGATTAGTGTTAATTTTAATGATTATAGGTTAATGTTAATGATTAGTATGATTGATTAAATTATTGTTAGTTTTAAAGAGTAATAAGATTATTTTTGGAGGGAGATTTGGGTTTATCAGAGGAGGAGGAAAAAAAACTAATTTTGAAGTAACAAGAGTGAGGAAGGCATCATGACCAGATAAATGGTTCGGTTGATAACATGTCAGTGGAACCTAAGGTTTTTTTTTTTTTTTAAATATGCCTATGTTTGGTAGAAAAGTTATCACCTGAACTTGCCTTTTCTCTTCATTTTCGAAAACAAAATCAGTATGGGGCTGATAATTGAGGAATCTGGAGGTTTAATATAGATTGAGTTCGCCAATAATTGAATTTTTACAACCTAGATCGGATGACCAGATAAATGGTTCGGCTAAAAGAGTGTCAAACCAAGTCTTTTTTTTATTTTTGAAAAAATACCTAGGTTCGGTTGATAACATGTCAGTGGAACCTAAGGTTTTTTTTTTAAACATGCCTATGTTTGGTAGACAAGTTATCACCTGAACTTGCCTTTGCTCTTCATTTTCGAAAACAAAATCAGTATGGGGCTGATTTGGGTATAAAAAAAAGAATAACCTAACTTGGTAGTGTTTTTTATAAAATAAAATTCGAATATAGTCTTGGGTTTAACTATCATCCGAATTGGACGATACAAATACAAAATGTAGACCAATACTTGGTTCGACTAGGAATTTGGATATAATTATCAGCCAAAATTTGACCTTGCAACTACCAAAAAAACCTAGTCTTCATTGATTCAAATATAATTTATCAATCGAAAACAAAAATAAAAGAGACCGATTATGCGATTTTTGTAAAAAATAGATGGGGTTGAGAGCAATCAAAATTTGGTTATCGCCCTCCTACTCACTTGGTTGGATCAGGATTTAGCAATCAACTCCTTATTCCCCTTCTTATTCAATTTCTATTTCTCTAAAAGAAATTAAGTTTAGTTTTTTAATTTTATAAAAGGTTATTTTTTTGTAAGTTAAACGAATCAAGGGTTAGTAACTTACCCACCCCTTAGATACCCCTTATCACCATCCTAGGATATGGTTATTAATTTCTTAGAAACAAAAAAGTTACTTGTATGCCTCAAAACAAACTTCTTTGAAAACACACAAGATAGAGACAAAGTTTCGGTATCCAAACTACGAGTAATGTGGAAGAATGTTGAAGATCAAATTTAACCGGTTTCAGGTTTTTTAATCCACTTTTCTTACAAGATACTTTTCAAGGTTTTGCGAAAGATAACTTGGAATCCAACCTAAAGCATTCACTGCTTAATTTCAATCTAATGATTTAAACGCTCCAAAATCGTCAGATTGAAATTAAACAAGGTTGCTACAAGGGCACCGTCATTGCTATCTAGAGGAACAAACACTTAAATATTATATATCACATGGCATGCCACATGTGAAACCAATATTTTTTGAATTACAACGATCACAAATCCTATCGAAATTAATGAACAACGATTTAATATTTATTATTTGCTAAAATATTTGTGATTGTTTTAATTGAATTCAGCGGAAGGTTATCGTTTCGTATGATTAATAAAATTATTATACTTTTATAAACTATTAAGATTAATCATATTTCAATAATTATTCAAACGTCCGCCTAGTAGATAGTCTTCAATATCTTCCGAGTACATGCATTACAATAATTAAAGTTTCAAAATGACATTACTTAGAGGGGTATCGTTGGTTTAGTCACAGTTGTGAAATTCATAATAACATTGTTATTTGTACATACCAACCTTTTAGCTTGTTTTTAGTTATCTTATTATCTGAAATGAAAATAGGCCTAAACTAGAAAGGTTCAGAGAATGTCTTATGTTTTCAGAATGGTATCATTTGCATACACTGGTTTAGTATTCGAGAGGATATGATTGGTTGAATGTTGCTTGTCACATCATAAGAATTAATTAAAAAATATATATACATGGAAACCCGATGTATATATTATTTACTAGTTTTCGACGCAGGGGTGCATGTGTACGTTAGTACATTGTAATCAACGTACGATCTGGAGTATATTTTCTTCAAAACTCATGAATACATTGTGAAGTTCCATAATCTGTAATTAGTATTATTTAAATTTTTCTCTAAAAATTCCTTAGAATTTCCAAAGAGAATATTCTGAAAATTCTTCTAAAACTCTGTTTGTGCCGCCCTTTATTATCAAAAACATTGTACTTGTCTATACTAAGAAACAAATATTTTCTTAATCGAATCGGGATAACACAATCCAACATTATGTATTGGGTCTAAACCAAATAATTAATGGTCGATCAAAACCAGAGAATAATTATTCTTTATGGTTACAAACAAAACAATAATATACAACTTAAAAACAAAAGTCTATAACTAAAACGTGTGAGTTGAGTTTGATAAAAAAATTGTCTCTTATTATTGTAAATGGTAAAACGAGGAGGAATATGTTAATTAGACTAAGTATGATATTGTGTGTGATGAATATTCCTCGGTTTGGTTTCGTACCAAACCGTAACATGTGCAACCATACTTGTGGACGCACATGTATGAATAAACAACATAATTAAGTGTTTGGAAGGAAATGAAGAGTTACGTTAAATCTAATTTTTATATGGGATGGTCTTTGTATTATGGAAAGTTAATTGGTGTTAAAAAGGCTTTGTCATTTATGATCCAAAGAACACAAGAGAAGAGGCTAGTTTTAGGATTTGAAGCTGTAGATGGTAAAATAAGTTAAGAATCTTAGATTACTTTTGTTATCCTTTGAAAAATTTACAAGTCTTTAAATTAACTTTGCAAAAAGTCAAATTTTTGGTATTGCTTATTTTAGTGATCTAAGTCAGTGTCTTCTCTTATGGATGCTATTTTGGTGTTTTACCAACTACTTACTTGGGTCTGCAACTTGGAGATATGAGTGTAGGAGTTGCTAAATGGGACAGGGAGTTCCAACATGTGACAAGGTGACGGAAAATTTCAATAAAAATTTAGTAGGGTGGAGAAAACTTTTGCTCAACAAAGAAGGTAAGATAACTCTCATAAATAGTATATTAGCAAGCTTACTTGTATATTATTTGTCATTGTTTGTAATGTTTGCTTCAGTTGGAAAAAAAAAGAAAAAAAGAATTAATCATGAGAAACTTTTTATGGAACGACAACACGGGTAGAAATAAGATTCATTTGGTTAGAAGAGATACTTTATGTAAGAGGAAATATTAAGGCTTAAGGATCAAAAGTTTCAAGAAGATGAATCAGACACTTCTAATTAAGCAACGTTGGAGGTTTTCTACAGAGAAATGAGTTCTAATGAGAGAAATTATCCTTGAGAAATATAGTGTTGAGGCTTTGAATTGGTTTTCTAATAGAAAATCTGTTTGGAAGGGTATAATGACGTGTAATTCTATATTCAGAAGTCATATAAGATTCAAAGTAAAACATGGTATTGATATCAGTATTTGGATGGATAGTGGCTTCTTGAATTTCCTTTACACTAAAAATATCCAAATGTTTATACAGTTTCAAGAACCAAAAATAATACTGCAGCTAACATTTTTGTATAAGAAAAACAAACATGGAATTTAGTACTACCAAGAAAACTAAAGGCTACAACTAGACTTGAGATGTCTAATTTGTTAAGAAATCTGAATCTGATCTCTCTCCACAAGGATGCAGAAGATGAAATTGAATGAGTTATAGGAAGAATAGGATTGTCCTCTGTAAATTCCATTTATGATCATATTGCTCATGTTCTTAATAACCATGATCATGTCCACATCTTCAAGTACATTTTGAGATAAATATTTCCTCTAAAAATCTACTTCTTCTTATGGATTTTAGCTCATAATAACTTATCAATAAGGGAGAATGTTAAGAAGAATGAGAATTGAAGTATAGAGATGTATATTTTGTTCTCGGAATAAATTATTTAACCATCTTATGCTTTATTGTGAATTTGCAAGGAAAATTTGGGATTATTTTAAAGAGAAATTAAAATGAGAGTTCGTAATGGCAGATGATTTCATGATTACGTGGTTTTCCTGAAATATCACCATGCCTACCAAACAACATTTTCTAATATAGTATATGATCATTTTAGCTATCTTCTAGGGTATTCGTCTTGAAAAAAATAACAAAGCATTTCATAACAAGAACAATACTAAAGTTGCAGTTCAACACAAGATAAAAATATCAGCTTTTTACTTGCTGCCTGGTGTTTCAAAATCTAGCATCTCCTAGTTCCAAGGATGTAATGTCTAATTGGCCTAAGATGTATTTTGATTTTGTAGGCTTAAAAGTGGATTGTTACTTTTCTGCATTTTTGTTTTGTTTCCTGTATTCTTTGAGGGTGGTACAAGCTTTTGTATCGTCTCCTTATTTGATCAATATTATCTTCTTTGCTGAGGGAAAAAAAGAGATGGGGTTAACGAAAATGGTCCAAAATGATACGAATGACTTTTGTGGGAGGTGGAATGTCACTTAACTGTTACTTAATGAGTGTTCGAAGAAATGGAGGCTACGATGAATTGACTTGCACATGGAAAGGTCTTTGCATTGCAGGCAATTAATGATAAACATGGTAAACGGAAACGACCCAAAAAACATGTTGTTTTTTTGGTAGTTCTATACAAAACGTCAAGATAAATCTCTCCCCCGACTAATCCAGAAAGAAGAGTATTGAATCTTTTTTGGAAAATGATGGGTCTTATTTGGACGCAATACCCACTACTTTTATATTTCCAGATAATTTTGAAGAATTTCTTTATATTGTTTTGCTTGTTTTATCGTTGCATAGTGTGTAAAAATCATAAGAATACAAACGCGTGATGTCTACACATCCCGCTGAGTAAATATATGCACGATGGATGCATGTTTTATCCACTAAATGATGTCTATGTCTAAAAAACAATCGTTTCTGATTTTCTTTTAAAAATTAGAAATTTGACAACCTCTCTAGTAGTGGCGACTTGATCATTCCATTACGATCTAAGTGTCAAGGAAACATATTCTAGTTGTTTTATACAACTTTGGTATACAAAGTTACGAAGTATAGTTTATCAATTGGACTTTGTAGATTTGACGTAGCATTATTTGATAATTCTTGATTATATAAAATTATCCTTTATTAAATTTCTTGTCTTTGGTTTTTGTTTTTTGAACTATGATAATTTTTAAAACACAAAAAAGTGTCAAATTTTTTATACCGTTTGTTATTTTAAGTTTTTGAAGAAAAAAATAAATAAATTTAATTTTTATGCACATAATATCATGTTTCTTTATGGATGTCACACAAGAGAAACAAATATTGGCTTAAGTCTTATTTGGATTTGGTTGTGTCTCTATGCTTATATTAAAGGGCTTGACATTTTAAACAGATAAAGAATGATTTTTGCTATCTTTAGTCTAGTACATTTGGGTTCTATGATGCAAGTTTAGGATGATTGTAACACCAGTCATTGTAACTTGTTTGTTGTTGCTGCAATGCCAAGAATGGTGGATGACTTCTAAATTAAAAATGAATGACTAATCTCTCTTTGCGTGTCTTTGATTTTGAATTTTATTTTGGCTGTCCGATGAGCTTTTCAGGTTTTTTAATTTGGGTTTCTACTGTGAGATCTATTTTCTCCCTCCTAACCATAAAAAGTTATGGCTTATCAGAGACAAAATTAAATTTGTACAGTTATATACTCAAATTTGATATGGTCATTTCAGCTTCTATTAAAATAATATTTAATTCGGGGCTTGCGTATAAATATATTTTAATTTGTGGACGGGTTTTGTGGGTAACCCATGGCTAGGGGAAGATGGATATAAATGTATTTTATTCGAGTTTTGCCTGAGCCTAATTTTCCCATTTTCCTTCAGGAAGATGTGTCAAAAAAAAGAAAGATACTAGTTTATTATCGGTAATATAAATAAGTCTACCAAGAAAAGTTGAGTAGTAAATTGACATGAGGAAAAAAACTGATCAAATTAAACTTTTTTTTACCATATAGGGGAAGACAAGTCTGGCGGATAAGTTCAAGCGAAAAACGTGTGAAACGCCTTGATTCGTCTTGCGAAGGTTTAAATGTTCGAAATTTCTCCGTTGAATCTTTAGTTAGTGAAGTGAAGATGTTTTTTTTTTGATAAACTAAGAAGGAATTCATTTCCTATCTTGAACTATGTAACCTCTTGTTTAGGGGTAAAACCTGATTCTGCTATTTTTGGTAAATTTGGGTGTGTTGATGAGAAACGAATTCAAACCCTAAACAAATGTACTGCACATGAGTACTTTTAGATTCGAGAGATCAATCTGTAAGACTTTGGCTTAAACCAAGAAATGACCGTTCCAGATTCAATTCGGTCACAAAGTGAAGGAGAAGGATTGATCTTAGGGAGGGAAGCGAAGAAGGTGTTTGAGATCAGAATGTTGAATTATGAAGGTGTGGGTGTCTTATGACTTGTATCAGAATGTAGAACTGGCTTGCAGAGTGTAATCTATTAGTTCTTGGTGTTTTCTGAATACTTGTGTTTTTAACCAAAAACTCTCTCGTTGGTTGAAATAGGTTGAAACCTATTTATACAAGTCATAGTTGATCTCACCCTGATCTCAAAGGAAGTGGGAGTAGTGGAGTGATATATAAGTGGGATCGTACGAAAATGTGGAAAACCACGTCTTACTATGAGGGAAGACAAGTCGGTTTACACCCACTACTTCTCTGCTGCCACTAACTGTCCACTTTTCCTGACACTTTCTCATTATGGGCGTGTTGCACGCTGCGCGCTGTAAACCGCCAGACCAATACCCTGATGAACATCTCCCAGTTTGTGACATGCTTGATGTCTCGAGTATTTTCGTGAAAATATGCAGCAGGATGCTGAATGGGTCTTGTTTGCAAGACCTAGTTATTCTGACCAATCACGCGCAAGCTAGATGGCGGGTGGTCATGCGTGAGTAGCCGCCAGAAGCTATCCATGTCCTAGTTAGTAATTCTCCGAATCATTCCCGAATGATTCGCACACGTATCCGAACTGACCGAATCCGAATGATACTTCCGAACTATTTGAACTCCGAACCTAGTTCGCGGATTATATGAACCTCAGGAATGATTCACGAACGTATCCGAATCCGAATGATATTTTCGAACTAGAACTCCCATAGGTAACTCACTGACCAGAGTTCTGTTGTTTGGTTTTTGTTTGATTTTTTATATACTTTATATTTAAATACAATTATTCAGTTAAAATTTTCTATTTGGTAGTTGTTTAACCAGTGTTTTGTGTGTTGATTTTTGTTTAAAAGTCTATAAACTCGTCAATACATTTATGCGATTAAATTGTCTACTTCTTGTTAAATAATCACGTTAAAATATTTTTTCCATCTTATAAATCATACTCCCTCCGTTTCTTGAAAAGTGTTACTTTCACTTTTTCAGAAATGGAGGGATTATACAAATAAAATTAGTCTCATAATAAGGTCATAATACTTATCAATTTATCATATATGTAAACCAAATTTTAAGTGTCGAACTCACATTTATAAAACGAATATGCACGTACGTATGTCGTTCCGAACTACAGTCCGAACAACGAACCGTTGACCGGATTTTTGACCGAATCTGACCTATCTGAATCCATATAATTCACGTACATATGCCGTGCCGAATTAATACCCGTATCCCGAATTGCTAACGAGGATCCATGTACATTAAAGATATGGTGATCGGTCCCTATAAGAGAATGGTGGTTGGTAGCAATTTTGACATCCTATTGGTTGGACCAAATTGAATCTAAACTGGTTAAGTTGGCTAGCCAAGTTGGATGGCCGAGATGATTTGCATAAGTTTGTGTTAATTCATGAAATTTCGTAATCAGAAAATTCAGATGTTAGACCCTCACTAAAACTGCTGTAGAATTCTCATACGAACTCGGATTTTGACGATCCTCCCCTCCATTCTTATCAGAAAATAATTTCCTATCTTTCCATGAGGTAATATTTAGGTTTTGAGCTTGTTCAGGAGGTGAAAACATCCCGACAGTAAAAACTCAGGAAGAATTTAGGAGGAATTCTGTCAGTTTTCAACCATAACCTAGCTCGCCTTTTAAGCTGTATCTTTTAGCTCGTTACTCCGATTGATGTGATTTTTTAGTATGTTACGACATACATCCATCTGAAACTTTTGGAATGTAGCTAATACTAAAATTGTTTACCAAATGCTCCGAGTTGTTCGTCCAATCTTTGGGTTATCGTTTAGAAGCCATATGAGTAGGCCGCGGCGTGGCCGATTGTTCCTTATGGAAGAAGAGCGACCAATGGTCACGAAGACATTTGGTTGAACGCCTATAATATGAGTGTGGCCGGCCTATTCGACTAGCGAAGTTGCGGCGACCGAGATGGTTTGCGGCAGTTAATGGCCGCTGTTGATTAATTTAGGGTTTAAAGCCGTGTGGCTAACCTACCTTGGGACAAACGATTTGGGGTGTTTGCCACTAATTTGGACAAGTCGATTGGGCAGACACAAAGATCGATGGACGACGAGCATGCTGGCATCTCATTGGCCGCCTGAAATTAGATCTAGGTTGTCCGACTAGGCTAGCAAAGATGGACGGCCATGATCGTTTTGCGACAGTGACATGCTGTCGCTGACATGAATTAGGGCTTTCAAAACGCGTGATTACCCTACTTTTGGCAATCGGTTTGATGCGATCCTGACATGTCGTGAGTAGTTCGACTGGCCAGGGATGGAGGCGAGTCTCCAGTGATCATATCGGTACCTCATTGATCGTTCGAAAGAAGATCTAAGCCGTCAAACTAAGCTGACTAAGTTGGGAGGATGCGATGGGTTTGAGACTGTTACGGTCAGTCTTAGGTCGTTGAACTTCTCTTTCAAGAGCGCGATCACCCTAATTCTGGCCAACCATTAGGGACGCTGCTGGCGGGTTTAGAGGATTCCGGTTGGCTGGAATAGTGGTGGGCCCGCTGGTGAACATTATGGAGTTTGTTTGGTCTCACTGGGAGAAGGCCAAGCTTGTTGGGTTGGCCGGACAAATCTTGTGGCCGTGCTTGTTTTAAGACTGACATGGACAGTCTAGGCTTATTTTCTTGAGGAATTTAAGCGCGTCGACCATGCTGACTTTTAATTAAAAGTGCGCGTGACGCTTTTAGAGCGATCTGATTGGTCGGTGGGAAGAGGGGCCGGCAAGTAGCAACATGGAGCGTGGTCGGCCAGCCACGGGCGACGCCTGCTGAGGCAAATCGGCCGTCCAAGTGTGCGGCCACGCCTCCTTTTGCTACTACTCTTACTTCCCGCAGTTCCTCTTTATTTCTTGTTTTCTAATTTTTGGTAGGATCTTGCTCCTACTAGCTATGTGACCGATTAATTTCCTAGTTTTCCTAGGTTTGGTCTCGAAAAATAGGGTTCGAGATATTGCACATGGCAAAAAACCTAATTTTTGCAAATTAATTAGGCCAAAAATTTAGTCTTGTGAGCTATCACAAAATTCAATAAATTTGATAAATTATGTGTGTTGACGCAGAAATTCTTTAATCTTTATTCTCAGAGAGCAGTTTAACGCTTCTGATTGAGTACTTTCATGCAGACCTTAATCTTGATACTTCGGGAAATTCATGCTACTCAGCTGCGGGTGAACACTTATTGTCATGTCATACCAATATTAAGGGTTCAACCGAGGAACATAGCATAGGAAAAATACTCAATAATCCATACATTAATGAATAATGCAGGCGGGAGATTAGATACTCATTAGGCTCTATACTAGTAAACAATTCATCTAGGAGCTTGAGTTTCAATAGACACTCACCAGATTATGATATATCCTTCAAATTCCTTGCGGAATATAGACATATCAAGGTCTACTACTTCTAATGTCGGGTCAGGTAGACAGATTTTTATGGTTTTCGCCCTAAGCTAAAAACCACCATCAACACCTCTGTTTCTCATTAATACAATTGGAAATTATAAAATAAAATTAAAAGAGATGGAAAAAAAAGAACAGAAAAATCTTGAAATTAAATAAATCATATCATATGTGTAATGTTGTATACAAGAAATAACCCGTCCAGTAATAGCACTGCCTTGATCTGATTTGTGATAAATGTACAAGTGTTTCTTACATTATCCGAATCTTCTAAGTTATTTGTGGTGCACTTGCAGTAAAAACTACCATATGTTTCTCCTCCGTTTAAAGACCCTATTAGTAGTTTTGATAAGGCGGAATTTGTGGTTTCATTTTATAAAGAAAATTTAAATAAATTTGTACTCTCTTCGATTAAAGTTTTATAAAACAGGTAAAAATCTGGAACTTGGTAAGGTTTAAAATTCTAGTACTAACAAAACTCTTTGGGGTTTAATATTAATTCATCAACTTATGGATGTGTGCAGGGTATTTATGACACCTAAAAATTCCTCAAAAGTTTCCACTGAACATTAAATACATGATGTTTGTCAAATAAAAACTCGACATTGGAATGAAAAAAGGCACTCAACTGTAATTTTTTTGCACCTTTATTTCAAAATTCCGATTAATTTACACCATTGATCAATATTAGACACCATTAAAACTAACATATGTTCACATCATTATTCAAATATTTTTCTTGATGGTACCTCATCATATTTAACTAGTTCCCAAATTAAAATTATTTGTTTGTTGTTATTTTTATGTTGATTAATATTGTTTTTTATTTATAGGTTGATGAAGAATGACTAATTCATTACTGACAATAATATCAACTATACATGTTTTTATGTTGATTTGCTTCTTATCACAGGTGATGGGTCAGGTTTTGTGCTTTTGCAACAGCGAATCGCTACTCTTCCCATCAAGGAAGGTGTCCTTGGCATTTACACTATGAAAGACACCCGTAACTATTGCTATATAGCTTCTCAGAGCCAAACGATTTCAGTTCAAAAGGTGATTCTTGGTAACTTATTTTCTCCAGACAAAGGTTCTGCTCATCAGTAGGCCCTTCTGAACTTCATCCAGATATGTGGTTTACCTTCTAACTATTGCGTTGATGTTACTTCCCCCCTTCTATGCACTCCCTGGAAGTCACTTATTTCAACCCAAACCAATTTTCTATGTCTGTAAGAGATTCCATTTTTTGGCAGTGTAACCGTGTTAAGCATGCACGAGATTACCTTTCGGCCATACCCATTAGTGGTCTGAATCAATGTCTTGGACCAAGACAGTTTAGAGCCGTAGTTTTCTACCGCCTTAGTATCCCCTTATTTGTCGAAGGTGGTCTATGCTCAAGATGTAATAGACCCATGGATATTTTTGGTGATCATGCTCTTCATTGGGCCAAGGATGTAGGGCTCAAGTTTCGACATGACCTGGTTCGTGACGTAATCGTTGACATATGTTATAAAGCAGGCGTGCCCTCACGTAAAGAAGCCGCCCTCGGGTTTCTTTCTAATGATAATATAGATCTACGCCCTGCTGATATCCTTTTTCTTAATTGGGAAAATGGTCAGGATGTTTGTATGGATGTTACCGGAGTCTCACCTTTCACAGGTGAAGGTATTCGAGCGTTTGTCCTGGGCCAAGCTATTTCCAACGCTGTTTCGCATAAACGTAACAAATATTTAGATCAGTGTGTTTCACATGGATATGGTTTGGGTGTCCTAGCCTTTACCACATTGGGGGAACTAGGTGATGATACTTTGTGTTTTTTTAAGAGATTGAAGAATTTTCTAGTTTGTAATGATGCTAGTAGTAGTGTAGGTAAATTTCTTTTCTATAGGTTAGGGGTTGCTATTCAAAAAGGTGTTGGTGCCCAGCTTGTTGCTAGGTTACCAGCCAAATTTATGTACGAGTCAATTGTTTAAAGATATAAATGATGGTCTTTATTTATTTATTTTGTACATTTAATGTTTTCTTTTTGTAACCATAATGATGAATGTATATTCGTAATGAAAAAAAGTTATAACTCTTACATTCGTCGGATGTTTTGGATATGATGAGATAGTATGATATAACGTTTCTCTTTTAAAATATTATTAAAAATGTGGGGTACCAAAATACACCACCAACTTTTTCTTAGGAAACCTGTATTGACAATTCCGATAGTTACAACTTAATGAATCTCAAACAGGAATTATATTAGAAGTTTATATCTCTTTCTATCATAATCAATATGTAAATGGAGACAAGTTCGTGAACCTGAATATACTATGAGAGCACTTGGACGATTCCAAATATCAATATCCAAGATCAATCAAGTCGTATCCAACAATTACGATGGACGTATCTACTTTGGTTGATTTACGTATAACCTGTGATATTTCAATTATAAAGATAAAAAATATAATGCGGAAAAAGAAATAACACAAACACCAAATTTTTTGTTAAAGAGGATACCTCAATAGCAGAAAAAACTCGGGACCTTGTCCATATTTTAACACCAAACTGTATTAAGCCGCTACAAACTCTAGCCTACTATCAAAAATTCGGATTGGAATGTAGTTGATACCGAATCTACCGTCACAGCGACTCAGTTAAAGTCGCGCTCCTTACGCCTCTTAAATATCGCAAGACTCTGCGAAATTGATTCCCTTAGCTGATGTCCTTTAAAGCCTAAGAGTTGCTTTAACTCAATTGAAGACTTTCAACCAATATGCCTCCCACAGTTAAGCCTATATGTGATTTCCGTATTGATCAAAAATCAAGGTGATGTTTGCAATAGACAAAGTCTAGCAAACCTCAAAATCCGGTACTTAAGACTCCCGAAGAGCAGCCTAGATTATTATTCACCTCACAAGTAAAACCTACTCCGATTTTAACAAAGAATCGTTATAGAGGAATATACTTGTGGAATCACAAAGTTTAAGACGAAGAAACTTTGTGATTTCTATCTATCTTGCCTGATCAGAGTCATATTCAACAATCAATAGCAAGATCAGGATACAAGAACTATCAAGATAAACATAGTTGGACCTGACTTCAAGAAACCCTAAGCGAAGTCTTTTTAGTCGCTAAACCTAAAAAGGTTTAAAGGAGAGGACGACTCTAGTTTACAACTAGGACACACAAGAAAAGTGTCGGGGATAAATATACACTCTGGTTAGGATGGACCATAACCAAACTGTGTAAAATGACTTGTTCATGAAAGGTTAGCCGAAACTAGCCAGACGAACTATAAGCTTAATCATTTTCATATCACACTTTCAGACTTTAATCTTGAGTCACAACCATAGGTTATAATGTGATCAAATATGTCTAGATGTGTTTTAATAGAGAGTTGTTCAAATACCGATTATCTCATATAAATAATTCTGATGCATCCGAAAATATTCGACAGGGTAAGTACGTGTACCAACATCCTGTTCGTGAATTATTTTGTCATGGTACGTGTACCGGGTTTTGTATACCCTTAAGACAAAACCGGGTTTAGGAGGCCACACAACTTTTTCGGTATGCATACTAGGTATGTGTACCAACCTGAGTTCACGAGTTCACAGAAATTTTTGGTTTACATACCTGGTATGTGTACCAAAAGTCTTTGCAGAACTATAGTTATTCCGGTACATGTACTGGGTACATGTACTGCGGTTCCGGACCTATAACAGTTTGCGCTAGTATGTAAGCTAGTATGTGTACTGTCATGTATCTAGATTTACACTAGTTCTCTAATAATCAATTTCAAATAATACTGAATAACATCAGTGACATATATCATTGTTCCAAGCTATTTTCAAATGATAATCTTGAATCATAATTTAGTCCATAAAAAATGTTCTTAAGCTTAGTCAGCATATTTCGAGAATAAATCAAGATAAACTTAACTCGAAATTTCGTTGTGCATGTAAAGTCCAATTTAGTCATGCGATAGTCTCATAGATAGAAAGGTGAAAACTTGAGTAATAGGTGGTTCACTCTTCACTTACCTTTTGTTAATGAAGTTCTCCAAAAGCTTCGGTTGACCTTCGCATGCAAACGGTAGAACGCAGTGATGTCTAGTACTCAACTACACACTTCTATCCTAATCCTAAACTTGGCTAAATGTAGACTACAAATCAAGATACAGTTCTGATCAATAAATTTGACAACAAGCTTGATATATCAACACTTGGGAGTTCGATCGAGAAATGCTCTAACAATTATTTGTCTGTATTATAGATACGCTTCAAGGATGAATGACAAAACTTCATGTTGGTATGAGTAAGCTGTGTTAAAACATTCAACATGCATATTTTGTGTTTTTTTCACCCATATACATAACGTATACTTGAACAACAGCATCATTTTCCCTCAACTGATTAGTACTTCCACTGCAGATCAATCCAAAGAAAGAAATAATGAGAATAACATACTTCAAGTACCCCATTGGACTCTTCATCATTTTTTATTGAAAGAACAAGAAAGAGATCATGAGTAGAAACCCAATAGTGTATAGCGTGAGAATTGGCATCAATTAAGTCGTTGTTAAAAGAGGAAACATTAAGTGATGACGGACTGAGAGATATAGAGAGGAAGGGATGAACGTAGAGAAGTATAAATGTCATTCTCAGATTCCAACCTAACCTAACCTTAACTAGTTGCATAACAATGACTATTTACTAGAAACTCTTTTTCTTATTGTTTACGCACTAGTTTTCACTAGGATTTCAATAAGGCTTCTCTTAAATGTAGCCCACACATTTATTAACCATAATCCAAAAGTTTAAGTTAAAATGAAAAACCAAACAAGTCTTTATTTTTTCGTAACTTTTTTAATTGTACTTTTTAATCAAAATCAAAATAAACCCTAACTTTTTTTTTTAAATCAAACTATTTATAACTGTTCTTTTAGTATTCTCACAAATTGACCAATTATAAACTCGATTCTTATGTTCTCCCAAAACAATATGATTCTTAATTTTCTCAAAAATGAGTTTTTTCTAATCATGATTACATTAAAATTGATCGGGGTATATATTATAATTGTTCCGTTAAAAAAATTCCACAACATCAATTGAAATAGAATTAGCAAAGGTTTTAATTCTTTTCCTAGGACCATTTTCCTAGAACTCCATAAACATAATCAATAAAAAAGAGTATAAGATGATATTTTTCTTCTCAATCATGATTATACTAAAATTGATTGAGGGTGTTGGTTATTCTTCAAAGTCATTAACTATACCAAATATCTTACATAAATTTAATTGTAAACATTACTTCCTCCGTTTTTCTATTAGTCTGCTTTGATAAAGTTAAAATTTTAAGGAGACCGAAGGAATATCCAATACTACCCCTATTAAATGATATATTATTACTAAAAATAAAATAAACATGTGTATTATATAAGAAAAATATGTATTTGATAATTTATTATTTTTAGAAATGTTTAAATAAAGATAAAAATAAATATATGTATGGTTAGATTGTAAGATCAAATAATATACTCTTTACAACTTCTGATAAAAATATTTTTTTCTTAATATCTACCGTTATTTTTTTATCATTCCTTTTGCTTCATAGTTTCTCCATTTTTTTTTCTCTAAGAAAAGGGATCATTGATCCTACCTTATGTGTTTTCTTTGCAGTCTGATTTGGTCTTCATCGATACGTTTATTCCACTTCATGCATCTATCAATTCCCTTTCTTGGCAATGCACTCAGCAATTACTGAAGGTAGACATAATCTGGTTGACCTTTTAACATCTTTTTGGACTAAAACCATTCCTCCTCTTTGTTATTTCTCACAACTAAAACCAAAACCCTATACTCACAACCAAAACTAAAAGAGTTTAAGGTTTTATTTCTCATATGTTATTTCTCTGCCTTTCAGTTTCCTTTACTGCACACAACTAAACCATTCCTCCTCTTTCTTATTTCTCACAACCAAAACTAAAACTAAAACCAAAACCTTATACTCTTTCTTATTCTCAACTTTCTTCTTCTTCCCATGATGGAGTTCCAGTATAATGAAGACCCAAAGGCTGTTGTAACGATTAGAGTAAGTTTTTTTCCCTACTTTTTTAACGTTTTTTTTATCAGAACAAAATTTTGCTATCAAAGATGAACTCAATGTTACTTAAGCGTTTTGAAATATAAAATAAGCCCAACATTGAGCAAGAGAGAAAAGTAACTATAATGAACTAAATGTTGTCCGATTCGGCTCGCCTAGAGAGTTGCACAAGTTATTACATGTACATAATAACTAGGATATAGGCACAAAGAATGGAGGCAATAGAAGAAATAAAATTTGAAGTGAAAATTAAGATATAATAAAGAAGAAGAGTAAAGGTAGTTTCTCAAGGGTACCGGTACAGTCTGACCACACTGTTCTAGTATCTGCATTTGTGGTCCTGCCATATTTGCATCTTCTTGTAGAGAGAACATACTATGTAGAACACCATTAACAGTACGACGAGCCATTCATGTGAGGATACTGACATAGTTGCCGATATATGGAGGCAAACTTATCATTATAACAACTTCAAACTCATCCATGTTTGTCATTCTCCCAACTTCATCTAAGTTGTCCACACACACAATTTCCTGTTCAAGTCTTGAGTACCATCAGAAAATGAATATTTTGAGATTGAGTAACCTTGCGCCGTTAGAGTATCGGCAAACAACTGTGATTTGACATTTTTCCTACAAAGAGCACCTTGAGAGACCTGGACTGTGAACACATATCGTATTCTTTATTCAAAATTTGTATACCCTTTAATAATTTTTCTTCCGATGTACATGTGTCTACACTCTGAGAGATGCCAACACTTTGACTAGCTATAGAAACATTTGCAGACAACCTACAAATGGCTTTATGATCACCCAACAGATTTTGCAGTGCCGAAGAGGAAAAGGATCCCAAGCTACCATTGAAAATCACTGCCTGAGACTCGTCAGGAATATATTGTTTTTTACCTTTTATATCATTTAAAAATCCATCTCTAATACAACATTCCAGTCTATCAATAACCAGTAAGGATAGTCCAGACATATCAATGGCCTCTAATGAGACAAGCTCCAAAAATCTCTCAGGGGTGGAAATGACAAACTCTGGCTCAGAAGCTTTTAAACTATGGATCTGGTGATCTAGTGGAGCAGCAGTGCGTAAGCACACCGTTTGTATTCCTATCTCCTAGAGTGGTTTGCATACTGATCGTACCTGAGCCGCTCTTTCTTGAGATGGTACAAGATATAAGAACGAGGGGCCATCAATGTCTACACCTTCCTTCTCATTTTCTGAGATAACGTCGGAAGCTGTGGATACAATCCATGCAATCTGCTTTATTGGAGAACAATCTCCACTTGTATCCAAGATATTAGACCTAGATACAAAACCTTGCCAGAATTAAATTTCCTAATCACTAACCAAAAAACTCTTGTGTTTCTTTTTCTTCAAGGTGCCATTGCGCAATAAGGCATCCTCTATTCTAGTCAAACACATAATCATAAACTTTGATGGGCGGTCCATTTTCAAATGTTACTTCACTGCTTGAGAATTGAGCGACTTTCCATTTTCCTCCACCTTCATTTGTTCATTGTGATTTGCCTGTTCTAATTGAATGCTCATAGAACTCTTACTACATATATCATTCCTACTAGTTTCACAAGGGTTAAGCTTTATGACTTTATTACTGTTCCACGAAACATACTTATTCTTCATATCAAATAAGCTTCAGAATATGGAAGCCCACAACTCATCCTCTCTAAATGTAGTATGATTCCGATTCAAGGAACCATTTGTTGTAGTCGTCATTGGATATGAAAACAAGTGAAATGTCGTGCGTTTACTTGATGCGTTTAGGTTCGCCAAGTGAAATGTCGTGCGTTTACTTGATGCGTTTAGGTTCGCCAAGTGAAATGTCGTGCGTTTACTTGATGCGTTTAGGTTCGCCATTATGTTTTCATGACAAGAGTGTTTTTTTCCCATAAAAAATGTTTCTTCAAAACCCATTCCACCAACAGCTTTTTTTTTTCTTAATTTGGTTCACGAAAAAGATGTTAGAGTGTATATAATTGGAATATATACGAAGATAAATATCTTTATAAAAATAATGTTAGAAAGACTACAGTTATGTGTTATTTTTATCATTTTTTTGTTGTTGAAAAGATGACGTTTGTTTCTCATTAGCACTGATGTACGTGTTAGGTTCTTTTATTTTTTTATCTTAATATCAAGCATGGTAGATATTAAGTGGATTTGTTTCCTATATTTATGGAGAAATCATTTAAGACATTAGATTGGGTTACGTTAAAAATAATTTAATAATTATAAAAAATTGAAGGGTATGTTTGAGAGTTTGACTAAAAAAATATAACTGTAAACAGAAGATAATCGACGAAAGTAGAATAGAGGACGGAATTAGAAGACAATTTCTTTTATGTTGTTGATTTAGGGATTTAATTATTATCTTATTATGTTAGACTGTATAATTTTTTGGATTATGTGGAATGATTATAAAAATCTATTTAGTTAGACTAAATACTTATTTTAAATGAGTTATGGGCTGTATTTAAGAAAAGCCTTGAATAATTAAATTAGTTAATTAACTATCTAGTTTTTTAGCCTGTCTCTCTTAATCGGTTTAACAACTAAGGATAATCGCAACACAAAGGAAACTAATAAGATAATTGTTAAATGAAAGAGCTACTAATTATAATTGTATCCATGATGTGTGCACGAAGATATCAATAATGTAAGCAATAATATTGATTAGTACTTAGACATGCAATTAGATACAATGTACAAGGTCCATCGCGAATTATTAGAGTATGAGCTCAAGTGTGTGTATGTTTCGACTGTGTAATTTAGAGCATGTGGAATGTATGTGTGATGTAACCGGAAGATGTTAGTTTAGTTAGGTAGGTGACCGGTAACAGCTGTCATCTGAGAGTTGTTCATTGTGTAGACCTGAAAAGGCGAGGGTACCCAAATATATCTCAAGTTAAAACTTTTCCTACCTATAAGTCCTTTCTCCAAAAGTGATTGTCTATGGACTGAGTCAAGGAAATACAACTAATCGGTTCACACTTCTTGTGGTCATCTATAGATACGAGATCGAGGCAATACAACAACGAAGTATGTTACTTGATAAAAAGGTTCAGATTTAACCATCACAATAGGATTCACTTATCAAGTAAATAGGAATTAACGTTTGTGTAAATTACTTTAATTATAATAAAACAATTATAATGTGAAAACATAAAGTAAACAACACAGCAAGATTTTGTTAACGAGGAAACTGCAAATGCAGAAAAACCCCGGGTCGTTGTCCAGAATTGAATACTCTCAGGATTAATCCGCTACACAAAATTACACCTAACTTCGTATAGTTGAGACCAAGCAGCTATACCTATAGTTCACCTAGTTTCGTCTGTATTCCCATGCCTCCGACCTTAGTCACGTACTTGGAACAATTCCTTTGGTTAGTATTCCAAACAGTAAAGGAACAACAAATCTGTTTGGTATCAACTCTATTCAACCAAGTGATATGAGTCGGACAAAGGCTATTCTGTTTATCTTAACATAAACTCCTTCGTCAGGTCCTTTAGATCTATCTTATATTAATTACCGAAGTAATCATTTAAGATTAAGCCAACAACACTATTAATCCAAGGAATTGTGTTGATGCCACTCAATTAATCAATCCAATCTATCACAAGGATAAACCGATATTTAATTGGATCCTCTTTTACCGAAACAAGTATTGTGCACACCAAAGATTATGAACCCACAAATCAGAAATCTTCAATATCTTCTTCGTCTTCAAATCTTCTTAGATATTCAATAATAACCTGCACACAATCACTTAAATCTCTTGTGATCAATCACGCACAGAACGGAGTCTGTTAACGATGGATTATCACAAGATCGTCTTTAGAACTAACAACAGTCTAAAGATCCCTGTCAAAACTCTGAAATAGTTTGAGTGAATCTTATATCAGAAGAGAAGATTCTCAAGCATAAACAAACTAGGTGCAATCAAAATTCAACCACCGTTAGTCACTCAAATCAATGAAAACAAAAGATAAACCGCAATTATCTAGTTTCCCACCAACGGTACACGCTAGAGCTTCTCAATCCCAAAGAAGACTTTAAACTGAGCGGCCGTAAGAGATTTCGCCTAATTAGGTTACTCTCCTCTCTGAATAGGTGGCTACACCAGTAACAACACAACAAAGAGGAAGCTTGTTGTTACGAATGATTAGTTTGCTAGAAAGGCAAACTTCAAGTATTTATAGACGAGGAAGTTTGGACACCAAGGAATTTCCAAAACCGAAAATATTCTCAAGATATTCATTAAAGCACAAATTCGGTTTTTATAATTCCTGAAAATGCTCTGTCCAAAAATAATGATCGAAATCTCTCGGAAAATATCTAATTAGTAAATGCACATTACTAATTCTTATTTCCCTACAAAATGAAGTTAAATACCTTAATTAAAAGATTCTTAACTTATTTATGTTTCGATCTTGGGATTATCTTCCCTTAGCTATTAAGGAATAACTTTGAACAATTAAATAATAAACATTCATAGCACATGTTCAAAGTATGGCGACATCCTTACTTTGTAAGTTCTCTTTCACACTTACAACCTCGAAACCGATTTTCCACACTTCCAAACAAGTTTAGAATTGATTCATCCGACTTTCAAGAACTATGTGATTGATCAAATAACATTCAATCACAACCATGGGTTTATCGGTTCTACCAAAACAAGTTTCGGTTCTACCTTCCATGTGAGTAATGTGCATAGTCACACTAGCTTTCCAAAATTCGGTTGACTAGATACTAGGATTGGTTCCCCACATATATATGGTATCTAACTTATATGTGTTGCACATGTCCATAGGATCGGTTCCCCTTTTCCTAAAGATGTGTTGCACATGTTCATAGGATCGGTTCCCCTTTTTTCTATGAAACTTGTTGCACCTCATACAAGGATCGGTTCCCCTTTGTGATGTAATACACCTCTTACTAGGATCGGTTCCCCTCTCCCATACTTGGTCAGACATAAAATCACAAACCCGATCATACCATCTCAGGTGATTATTTAAGATCGGTTTCACTAATAAAAGTCATACCAATACATAAGTCAGGCCTTTGTGAATAGTTCTACCAAGAACACAACAAGTCGTGAATGGTTATACTCAATCACACATATTGGTTTTTCATAAGATATGAAATGAATAACAAAACCAATAACGCCTGGCAATTTCCTTTTCGGTTCACAAACAAGTTTATGAACTTACTTCCTTAGAACACATGTAAAACATTGTTCCCTAGGATGAAATCCTCACCTCATACCCATACATAATCACAATAGCATTCAAATGATTATGACGATGTCTTATTTACAAAGTTTAATGGTTAAGCAATAAACCTCGTATTGTATTCCTTAATACTATGTCTATCTAGAGTTCAAATATGCTTCGCAGTTTTGTTTTCAATATGCACGACTTGAAAGATAAGTTAGGGAATGAAACAGTTCAAGTCAAATATCACTAACCTCAAGTGTAAGGATGATTGTTGTTGTTGTAGATCCTTGCTTCTTCACATCTTCAAGACTCCGCAATACTTGTAATGTCTCATATCCTAATACTTTCAAGCTAACCTATACGAAGTTGACTCTAGTACATAATCAAGCGACTCTTAAGATGAGTTTTGATTCAGTAAAATATGACAACCAAACTTGATATACCAGCGCTTGGTGAGTTCAACCGAGCAATGCTCTAACAATCTCCCCCGTTGTCATTTTTAGTGACAAAACTCTTACATCATATGGATAAAAAAATTACAAGAAGTCATTACACATACGCTTGATTCCCGATTCAACAACACAGTAAACTGCTTACATTCAATCCTTGAAAATGCCGATGTTGACATTATAATAACAAAGAAAAAGAATATTAGCTTTGTTAAACCACACGCCTTTGTCATACCACTTCATATGACATGTTACTCCCCCTTAGTTTGTGCTTTCACTCTTTCGGTTAGATAAAACGTTTTAGCACCAATGTTCTTTCCCTTAGCGATACCAATCAATATAAAATCAATGCCAGTATCACTTGTTTACTCCATATATTTCTTCCCCTTTTTGTCACAAAATGAAAAAGAAACGAAAAAATAAAGGACAACACGAAAAGAATCTTACAAATCTCAAAATAGACTTGCAACCTGTAGAGTTAGGCCCGAGGGTTCCACACACCATGTTCTGATAACCAATATAAAAAACCGAAACTACAAGTAGTTTTATTTTGATATGTTACCAAGGAAACAATTGTCCGAAACAATTTTTCCATTTTAGTTTAGCAAAAAAAAAATCAACTAAGAACCTTAGTCCCTTTCCTAAACCGATTGTTCAAAAACAACCGCTTAATTCGATAAGACCAAAATAAAGATAACTCTATTTTTCTCATCAGGTTTTATTTATCCATAAACTTAGACAAATACTAGGTTAGTTAACTAGCATTTCTTGTTAAGGCATTCGATTAGACTTGAATGACCGAAAACTCACTTCGATAAGTCTAACTAAGTTCAAAATTAACTTAGTTTCTCTTATCCGAAATCGAATTGGACTAAACAACTCATCCCGTACACCTTTTATTTCGTTAAGCCATAAATAATTCATACAAACCAACATAAATCAACTTGCATAATTATTCACCTCAACCGGAAGCAATTGAAACAACATAAGTATTAAAACACCGCAATTGCACCGAAATTTTATAAGCCTAAACAATTGATACCACACAATAAAGAAAGATAACAATAGTTTTTCTTAACCGGAACCAATTGAATCACACACATCCATACACACATCATGGAATAAACATCAATTGAACCAAAATTTTGTTAAGCAAAAGCAATAAATATATATGATATAAACTCGGGCTTTTCTTAAATAGGAAAACAATTAACTAACAAGATTGTTACCTCAAATTTCGCATCCACTTCTCCAATATGATTGCATCTTCGTCTAGGGAAAATTGATATCGAAATATCATCATGTTGTCATCCTTATGCAAAAAACAAAAGAATAAACCAACCTTTACCAGAGAAAGGTTGAAAATCGGTTTTAACAATTGCAAGCAAAAGTTGAAAACCGTCGAAACACATATGCTTTTATGATAAACCAAAACCGATTCAACATATTGTGACTTTTCACATATTGCTTCTACCAGAACCCCTCATGATTCTTTGATAAGTCCTACCAACATGGGCTAGAACTTAATCCTTCTAAATCAAAAAGTCACTCAAACCACAAGGGTTCACAATATATGAGATCTAATATTATGGTAGTAAAACCGAAATCAGACATCCCATAAACATACATCGCAATAAAATAAAAGCATTCAACCACAGTCTATGTAAACCGAAAACTATCACAAGAAAATTTATAAATCAAATAATTTTATTCATAATAGTTTTATTCATAATAGAACAATACAATCATTGAAAGAAATAAAAAATTGATGTCTATTTTTCTCTTGCAACCTAGTCCTTCATATCAGAGTTGAATGAAGGTGGATTATACTCTTCATCTTTTGAATTTCTTCAAGTAGAAAACCTTGTTGCTTGACCAGAATCTCTTGCAGATAAGAAATTTTCGTGAAGGATTCTGCAAGAGAATGTAATTCTGTGTTTGATTGAACACAAAAGTGTGTCAAAACCTCAATACACTGATCTTTCTTCAGAGTATTCTCTCTTTCCTTCTTGCTAAGCCAATCTCCCTTTCTGATTTTACTCTTAATATCAAGGGACGATCCAGACTTAGTTTTAAGATGATCTTTCTGATCTAGCATCTTCTCCAGAGAAACCATTTGATCCAGACCCATAGTTCGGATAAGGAATGACCAAGAAGGATCTTTTTATAACTTTTCATACTACCGAAAATATAATATTCCTAAAAACACGAATATATCAAATATCTTCAAATACTAGATATTATTTCCATAATCTACACAAAGTGCCTTGATTTTTCTTATTCCTCACTCAAAGAATTGGCACACGTTGTGAGGAAAGTATTCTAATACCGATCAAGTGGCATTAGTATGAGTTTTTCTCTCATTATGGAATTTTGAACAACCAGAGTGTTCTTGATCTAGTATAGTATGAAAACATGTCCGTTTGTTACCCCGAACTAACGAAGTATCTTGAGATTGACTGGAATTGCATATGCAACTCTTAGCAATTCTGTTTTTAAGACAGTTTTTGCATCTTGTCTTATTTTTCCCTTTACCATTAGGTGATTTAATAACATCGGAAGATATGTCCATTCTTAAAATGGGTAAATTACTAATGGAGGGGGAAGGAATAAGATTTCCAATTAATGCAATATTAGTTGTTTCCTCTTCTTCCGAATCGTATGAATCAGAGGTCTCATCTAGATTTACAGCCAATGCCTTGGTTCCAGTGTATTTCTTAAGATTGGGACAGTCTTTAGCAATATGACCAAACCCTTTATACTTGAAGCACTACGGCTGATATTCATCTTCTTCTTCATGATCCTTTTTGACAGGAATTCGATCATGTGGGCGAGAAGATTGATAAGTATCCTTAACGAATCTCTTGTTTGTTTTCTTTAAGAGATCTCAAAACTGTCTAGTAATTAATGACAATAATTTTTCAATTTCATCATCAGAATTTTCTGTAATATGTTCATCTGAATCATTCATCTGTCTATTCCTTTCCATTGGAGCTTTCGGAATTCTTGCAGCTTTAAAAGTGATTCCTTTACCTTGAATAGACTGTGATTCATGATCAAAGATCTTTAACTTACCAATGAGTGTGCTTCGTGAGAGATTTGAAAGATCGTTTGCTTCTATGATTGCATGCTTCTTAGAATCGTATCTAGATGGCAACGATCTGAGAATCTTGCATACTATATCTTTTTCAGAAATAGTCTCTCATAACGAGAAAGAAGCATTAATTATCTCAGAGAGTTTAATATGAAACTCTTAAAAAGTTTCGTTGTCATCCATTCAAAGGTTTCCCAATCGGAAGTGAGAGTTTGAAATCTAGCTTCTTTCTCTGATGAATTTCCTTCGAATACGATCTGAAGATTATCCCAAGCTTATTTCAAAGTTTGACATGTTGACACATGATGTTGTAAATCACTACTTACAGCATGAATAATAGCATTCAAACCATCTGAATTCTGCTTTGCAAGTGTCTTTTGTTCGTTCGAAAAATCTACTAAGCGTTTAAACTCAGTTTCCGAATTTTCTATCTTTGGACGAATATAATTATTGACGACTAATAACCAAGTATTAAAGTCTCGTGATTGAAGAAAAGATCTCATAGAAGATTTCCACCATAGATATTTTGTTCCGTCAAATCTTGGCGGTACGTTAATTGAATCACTCATTAGATTCATTCTTATAGGTTGGATCGCACCAAACACATATTGTTAGATCTTTTCGTGTTTTCCTTCTCTGATACCAATTGAAAAGGCGAGGGTACCCAAATATACCTCAATCCAAAACTTTTCCTACCTACAAGTCCTTTCTCCGAAAGTGATTGTCTATGGACTGAGTCGATACAATACAACTAATTGGTTCACACTTCGTGTGATCGTCTATGGATACGAGATCGAGACAATACAACAACGAAGTATGTTACTTGATAAAAAGGTTCAGACTTAACCAAACACAATAGGATTCACTTATCAAGTAAATAGGAATTAACGTTTGTGTAATTTACTTTAATTATAATAAAACAATTATAATGCGGAAATATAAAGTAAATGACACGCAAGATTTTGTTAACGAGGAAACCACAAATGCAGAAAAAACCCGGGACCTTGTCCAGAATTGAATACTCTCAGGATTAAGCCGCTACTGTTTATGGGTGAAAACTATTTATGCCGGTTTTGGTAATTTGGGGTGTGTGAATGAGAAATGAATCTAAACCCTAAACAAATGCACTACACGGGAGTGCTTGTGATTCGAGAAATCAATCTGTACAATTCTAGACTAAACCAAGAAATGGCCGTTCCAGACTTGTTTCGGTCACAAAGTGAAGGAGATGGGGTTGATCTTAGGGAGGGAAGCGAAGAAGGTGTTGAGATTGTGAAGGTGTTGGCTGTGTATGACTTGTATCAGAAAGCTGAACTGGCTTGCAGAATGTAAGCTATTAGTTCTGGTGTTTGGATACGATTGTATCAACACTTGGTTTCTGTTTTGTCTTGTTCTGTCTTGGAAATAGGGAGGAGAACCTATTTATACAAGTCATTGAGCCTAACCCACGTCTCTCATGGGAAGTGGAGTGATGAAGTAGTGGAGTTGCGTGTGTTAGTGTCACACCACCAGTCTTGCCCACTTCTCCCATCATCACTAATCGTCCATGTCTTCCTGACACGTTCTTGTGATGGCGCGTTGTGCGCTGCACGCTGTAAACCGCCAGACCAATACCCCAGTAAGTATCCCCCAGTTTGTGACATGTTTGATATCTCGAATGTGTAGATCGTGGGACCCACAAAAATTAGCATGTGATGCTAGATTAAATAACTAAGTTATTTAGGAAGCCGATACTTGTGAAGTATCGTGTGTATTTTACACAGGTAATGCATCGAATATATTCAGCATGTGTGAAGCATCTTTATTTTAAGGCTTAACGGAGTAAGTCGCGGATTAAGCATCTTAAAATAGCATCACGTCCAGCCATCTTCGAGTGATCGTTTGGAGGCTGTACAGGTAAGTCCTGACTTGGCCGATCACTTTGTGTGGAAGAGTGGTGGACGGTGATCGTGGTGATGCCTCACTAGTCGCCTAACTCTTGTCTAAGGATGTCCGTACAAGCTGGTGAAGTTGGACGGACGAGATGGCTTACGACCCACATCGACCGTCGGATTAGGGTTTATGAGGTGCTCGAACACCAACCTTTAGCTTGGTCGAATCCAAGCATGGAACACGTTTTTGGCAGGGACGATTGGGCATGCGTGTAGACGGTATGATGGTGTAGGTGTCTGTACCTCACTGTCCCATGGAGATGCGATCTAAGCCACTCAATTTGTCTGGCAAAGAGGAGCGGCTGAGATTGATTTGTGACAGAAATCCCATGCCGCAAAGAAATTGAAGACCGCACGTCGTGCCTACTTCGGTCTTGGACGGTTAGTCAAGCGTGCAGTCGGCAGGCCAGTGTACACGTCCGTACCTCATTATCCCGTGAAGATGTGATCTAAGCCACTCAATTTGTTCGGCAAAGTTGAGTGGTTGAGATCGATTTTCTATTGAAAACGCGCGGCCATGCCTCGTTTGGGCGCACAAATTGAGACGACCAATCATAGTTGGTCTTGACCGATTAGTCATGTATGTAGGCGGGCCCACGACGATTGTGTTGACATGCTTTGGACCCTTTGAATCTACATCTACACCCTGCGTCTATACCTGCGAAGATGGATGGTTGAGACTGATTTGCGACACGTGATGTGCCACAAATCCTAATTAGGGTTTCACGTCCACGCTGCTTTGGCTGGACGAATTGGCAAGCCACGCTTCTCCTTTGGAGAGACCGACCATATTGGGCCCACTTTGGGCCGGTGGTGAATGCGCCAATACCTTCCAGGTGGCTATGGGTACGATCTAAGCCATCAAATCATGCCGGTGAAATTGGATGGTCGTGAAAAAATTGGGACCTTTAGTGGAATTTCCTGCGACCCTTAGCTTATACGCCGGCCCAACTTCGGGCATCCGTACATGGTTCTGTGGCTAGGTCAGGGGAGGATCGATTATGCAGGCGTGAAGGGGCCCCGCTAGTGTGCATTACAACGCTTGTCCAACCGTCCATGGGACGATCTACTCCATCCAACTATGTAGGTGAAGTTGGACGGACTTGATGAATTTGAGACTGCCGTAGGCGGCCTTTGTTCGTACGACTCCTCCAAGCCGATCCATACCAGCCTGGACGTCCAACTTCAGGCTGGTTTTCGGTTGTAGTTTGGGAGGCATGGTAGGTATTCGACCAACCAGGGCATAAGTGGGCCCGCTGGTGGTCATTAATGTAGTAGCCTGCTCCTGCTGAGGTTCGTCTAGGCTGGTTAAATCGTGCGACCAACTTGCGTGGTCATGATTGTTTCTGAGACTGATATGGACAGTTCAGATTCAAATATGCTCAATCGGGTTAGTATAACACACCGAGAGATGTAGCCTGTACGCGTATTTCGTGCATGCCTCACTATTAATACTTGGAGATTCGTGTTACTCTGCTGAGAGTAACACTCAGTCGTCATGTCGCACTAATAATGAGAGTTCTGCGGGAACAACACAGGAAATACAAGGCTGGTCATGCATTAATTGATAATGCTATAAATTCATAGGGTATATGGGATTTGTTGCTTCATGCTCCATTCTAGGTGAATTATTAAAGTGAAGAAGTATTCATCACTCATTAATGGCTTTATCTTTTACAAGATGTCAGCGCATAATTTTGGCTTTTACAATTTTAACCTTAAATGAAAATCCACCATCAACATTAAGTCCCCTGCCTAGCGCATAATGGTTACACTATTGTGGGGTAGGCATTAGATGGTGACATATACAGATAAAACTTATGAGACAAAGTTAGATGTTACCAGGAGAGACGAGTCGTCCTGTCCTTGGAGCATGTCACGTTCAAGAGGCGTCCAGACGAGCGTTCCCCTAGCATGATGTCGGTCTTGCCTGCTTCGATCGACCTTGTTATGCCTGCTTCGGTCGAGAGCCTGCTTCGTGATTGCTCCGCTCGAGCGTGGGCCTGATGTGCCTGCTCAACGGACTGTTGCGCCTGCTTTGCTCGTTCGCGGGACTCATCATGCGCCTGCTTGCTCGAACGTGGGCTTGTTATGCCTTCCTTGATCGAACGTGGGTTTGTTATGCCTGCCTTGCTCGAACGTGGGACCCGCCGCGTGCCTGCTTTTCTTGGGACCGGCTGTGCCTGCTTCGACCAATCTGGGCTGGCTGTGCCTGATCAAGTGGGACCCGCCGCATGCCGGCTTTGCTTGGGGACGGTTGTTCCTGCTTCGACCAAACACCATACCTGTTTCCTCACCCCAACACCAGACTTGCTCCTTGACCAACACCGAACTTGCTGATTTGACGAACCCCGACCTTGCTGACGGACATCGCTGCTTCGATCGACACCGGCCTTGCTGTATTGTTTCTTTCGGCCTTGTGACCTTGATCAACACCGGCTTCGTGGACTTTACTAACACCGGATTTGTTTGCTAACGTGGCTCAATACCAGCCTTATTTGCTGACGTGGACCAGTACCATCCTTGTGACCTTGATCATCCTTGACCAATACCGTCCTGACATGACCCAATATCGTCCTACATGCGTGACGTGATATCAGTCTTGCTTGCGTGATGAGATATTAGCCTTGCGATCTCGACCAACACCGGATTTGCGGACTTCACTAACACCGGACTCGTTTGCTGAAGTGGCCCAATACCAGCCTTGTTTGCTTTGCCCATCCTGGTGTATTTTAACGTGAATGTATGTCCTGTCGTGCGTGACTACACATCCCATGCGTTTTCATACAAGTACTGGCTCCCCCGCTTTTATTTTATTGTAGGATGAACAAAAGGGGTCCTGCTAAGATGTCTTCTGGGGATAATGTTGATGCCAAGTCAGGGAGTGTTGACAACTTCAAAGATATGTCGAACATAGATGATGAGTTGTTCACCGCGCCCTTTCAACTATCTGAAAATATCTGTTCCACAAGATAACCCTTCTCCTATCGACTTCAAGGTTTTTCATGCTCCGCTGGGCCCTTATGAAGGATGGATGAGACATATGTTGAGCAATGAGTACATCAAAGATAACTTGACCAAAGCGCAGATTATTGATGTATCTTGCGTGTTGAAATGGCTCGAGAGGATGTTAAAGTGGCTTCTGGTGCGAACGTTGAACCGGCTCCTGGAGAGAGTGTTGAAGCAGGATTCTGAAGCAAACGTGGGTCCCAGAGAGAGCATTGAGGCGGCTCTTGAATAGACCATTGAAGCAGCTTCTGAAGCAAATGTGGAGGTGTCTCATGGAGAGAGCAGTGAAGCAGGATTCTGAAGCGAACGTGGGTCCCGGAGAGAGCGTTGAGGCGGCTCTTGAATAGACCATTGAAGCAGCTTATGCTGGTGGGAGCGTTGAAGTGGCTTCCTCTTCAGTTTGATTTACTTTTGTGAATTCCATGCTTCTTGATTGACCATCTCTCTCGTGTTGAAGAAGTCCTTGACTGACAGTGAAGGAACTTCGTGCTGAGCCTCAGTCCCCAAGCGTGGTTTACATGGTTCTATCTTGTATGCCCGATGGGTCTTTTGTACGTAATGGTCGTTGATATGGTGAAGCTCTGGATGGTATCAATCGACAAGCGACAACAGTTCTTGGCAGCAGCTGTGATCAGAAGAGACTGGTAGGGAGAGGCGTGGTGGCAACTTGTACGAACTTGGCACCCTCTTAAGTCCCAGGTGCAATCTCCTTTGGTAACAGAACTACTTTTTCCACGGGAGAAAAATTCTGAAAGCGTCTCTCATTGATGTAGTTACCGTCGATCCAGATATGGAATATCTTGGACGTTGTTTCATTATTGCGGCAGTCATGCATGTGGTACTAGAGTTGAAGTTGGCAATTTTGGACGCACAGGGTGTTGTATTTCGGTGGATTTCCTCTCGCTGCTTCAGCGAAACTGGTGCTTTCTAGTAGGGAAGATACTGTTGTAGATGAGCGTTCAACAGCTTCACGAAGTCCAAAGGATGACCAAAAGCGCAGATTCTCCAACATAGCACGATAGACATGCACCATCGTCTGATAGAGTGACTCTCTCGGATTTTGCTCGACATGACGCGTGCACATCGTTATCTTCTTGAGGCGTCTCTCTTGAGGTATCGTCTCCAGTGGCAGATTGCCGTCATAGAGCGTTGATACGTTGCACCGGCATTCTTTAAACCAAATGGCAGTACAGTATAATAAAAATTTCCGAGAGGAGTTCGAAAAGCTACCTTACTTTCGTCATGCTCGTATATCCTTATCTGGTTGTAGCCGCTACATCCATCCATGGAGGAGAACATGCCGTGTCCGCTGGTTGCATCTGCTAACATGTCGATGTTAGGTAGAGGAGAATCGTTTTTGGGGCGGCATATGTTCAAGTCTCTGAAATCCATGCAACACCTGATCTGTCCATTTTCCTCGTGTCTGAACTGCAACCGGATTGGATCCGGGTATGACATGTAGATGATGGGTGACCAATCTAAATCTGGCATTTCTTCATACGTCCAGGAAAATATGTCCTGGTATTCCTTGAGAAGTCGCACAAGTATCGTGTGTTCCTCCGCAGACAAGGTCGAACTGATGGAGATAGGCCTAGGATATTCTCATCCCCGATGTTGACCACTTCGAGCTCATCAATTGTGGAATTGGTACCGCCCTGCATCTGTCGTGGAGCATCCGGTACTTCCTCTCGTGGCTCGTCGTTGTAGTAGGCTTCCGTACGACCTTTCCTTGGCGAACCTTGGATGTCCTGAGAGTCTTGAGAGTAATCACATTCGAAGACGCTCCTGTGTTGATAAGGGCCCTCTTGAACTCTGAATCCTTGATGCGTGCGGTGACATGTAGGGCACGGTTTTGAGCTTCCTCTGGTTGATTGCAGCAAAACGTCTCCGCCCGCTGATTCTTCGAGAGGTGTAAAAGTTCGCATAAACTTTCCTAGAGAAACTGCTTCCTGATCTGGCCTCTAGTTCATAGTGAAACTATTGACTTGAGGAGGATCATTGTGAGGATCAGTCCCCGGTGTAGGAGTCTCCATGACAGGACCGCTCATATCTGAGGTTGCTTCTTTGATCAGGTCCGTGTAGGCCCGCGCCGCTGAAGTACCTTCTCCGGGTGCGTTGAATGCGTTCCTTGTTGGCTCCAGGGGCTGTCGCGGCTCTTGTGGCAATCGATCAGTTAATGGTTTAAGAAAAGTGAGTACCTCTTTCTGAGTTGTAGCCATATCCGTTTGAGTTTTAGCAAGAACTTCCTGCCACTCCATCAAGTCTACGATGGTAATGGGAGATGGTCCTCCTCTCGTCCCTCCGGCTCCTCTTCCTGATGAAGGAGTGGAATCTGTTGCTCTGGTGACCACCGGAGGCGTTACACTTGAGGATATGTCGGGTTTCGCGGCTGCTCTGGCTCTGGTGATGGGATGCGTTACACTTACTGGAACATCTCCTGCTCCGCTGGCGTTGGTGGTAGAAGTGACGGCTCCAAGAGATGTTTTGACCACAATAGCTCCACTGACAGGTACATCAATACCGAGAGTGCTATGCACACTAACTCCATCAGAATTGATTGCTGATCTAGACCTGAGTTCTACCATCTTGAAATGGATTGATGATTGAATTGGTCCTAAGATATACCCTTTTCGAAATTGATAAAGTTGAATCGGATTTTGAAGAAATTGACTTTACGACCGAGAGATTAACCTCCTACTGTAGTCGCCAATTGTTTATGGGTGAAAACTATTTCTTCCGGTTTTGGTAATTTTGGGTGTGTGAATGAGAAACGAATCTAAACCCTAAACAAATGCACTGCACGGGAGTGCTTGTGATTCGAGAAATCAATCTGTACAATTCTGGCCTAAACCAAGAAATGGCTGTTCCAGACTTGTTTCAGTCACAAAGTGAAGGAGATGGGGTTAATCTTAGGGAGGGAAGCGAAGAAGGTGTTGAGATTGTGAAGGTGTTGGATGTGTATGACTTGTATCAGAAAGCTGAACTGGCTTGAAGAATGTAAGCTATTAGTTCTGGTGTTTGGATACGATTGTATCAACACTTGGTTTCTGTTTTGTCTTATTCTGTCTTGGAAATAGGGAGGAGAACCTATTTATACAAGTCATTGAGCCTAACCCACGTCTCTCATGGGAAGTGGAGAATGTGGAGTGATGGAGTAGTGAAGTCGCGTGTGTTAGTGTCACACGATCAGTCTTGCCCACTTCTCCCATCATCACTAACCGTCCATGTCTTCCTGACACGTTCTTGTGATGGCGCGTTGTGCTCTGCACGTTGTAATCCGCCAGACCAATACCCCAGTAAGTATCCCCAAGTTTGTGACATGTTTGATGTCTCGAATGTGTGGATCGTGGGACCCACAAAAAGTAGCATGTGATGCTAGATTAAATAACTAAGTTATTTAGGAAGTCGATACTTGTGAAGTATCGTGTGTATTTTATGTAGGTAATGCATCGAATATATTCAGCATGTGTGAAGCATCGCTGTTTTAAGGCTTAACGGAGTAAGTCGCGGATTAAGCATCTTAAAATAGCATCACGTCCAACCATCTTCGAGTGATCGTTTGGAGGTTGTACAGGTAAGTCCTGACTTGGCAAATCACTTTGTGTGGAAGAGTGGTGGACGGTGATCGTGGTGATGCCTCACTGGTCACCTAACTCATATCTTAGGCTTTCCGTCCAAGCTGGTGAAGTTGGACGGACGAGATGGCTTGCGACCCACATCGACCGTCGGATTAGGGTTTAGGAGGTGCTCGAACACCAACCTTTAGCTTGGTCGAATCCAAGCATGGGACACGTTTTTGGCAGGACCGATTGGGCATGCGTGTAGATGACATGCTGGTGTAGGTCTTTGTACCTCACTGTCCCATGGAGATGCGATCTTAGCCACTCAATTCATCTGGAAAAGAGGAGCGGCTGAGATTGATTTGCGACAGAAATCCCATGCCACAAAGAAATTGAAGACAGCACGTCGTGCCTACTTCGGGCGCGCATTTCGAGACGACCAACCATGGTCGGTCTTGGCCTATCAGTCAGGCGTGAAGTCGGCAGGACAGTGTACACGTCCGTACCTCACTGTCCCGTGAAGATGTGATCTAAGCCACTCAATTTTTCCGACAAAGTTGAGTGGTCGAGATCGATTTTCTATTGAAAACGCGCGGCCATGCCTAGTTTGGGCGCACAAATTGAGACGACCAACCTTAGTTGGTCTTGACCGATTAGTCATGTATGTAGGAGGGTCCATGGTGATTGTGTTGACATGCTCTGGACCCTTTGAATCTACATCTACACCCTCCGTCTATACCTGCGAAGATGGATGGTTGAGACTGATTTGCGACACATGTGATGTTCCGCAAACCCTAATTAGGGTTTCACGTCCACACTGCTTTGGATGGACGAATTGGCAAGCCACGCTTCTCCTTTGAGGAGGCCGACCATGATGGGCCCACGTTGAGCCGGTGGTGAACGCGCCAATACCTTCCTGGTGGCTATGGGTCCGATCTAAGCCATCCAATCATGCCGGTGAAATTTGATGGTCGTGATCAATTTGGGACCTTTAGTGGAATTTCCTGCGAACCTTTAAGCTTTCACGCCGGCCCAACTTCGGGCAACCGTACAGGGTTCTGTGGCTAGGTCAGGGGAGGATCGATTATGCAGGCGTGAAGGGGGCCCGCCGGTGTGCAGGACAACGCTTGTCCAACCGTCCATGGGACGATCTACGCCGTCCAACTATGCCGGTGAAATTGGACGGACGTGATGAATTTGAGACTGCCGTAGGCGGCCTTTGTTCGTACGACTCCTCCAAGACGCTCCATACCATCCTGGACGTCCAACTTCAGGCTGGTGTTCGGTGGTAGTTTGGGAGGCATGATAGGTATTCGACCGACCAGGGCATAAGTGGGCCTGCTGGTTGTCATTAATGTAGTAGCCTTCTCCTGCTGAGGATCGTCTAGGCTGGTTAAATCGTGCGGCCAACTTGCGTTGTCATGATTGTTTCTGAGACTGATATGGACAGTTCAGATTCAAATATGCTCAATCGGGTTAGTATAACACACCGAGAGATGTAGCCTGTACGCGTATTTCGTGCATGCCTCACTATTAATACTTGGAGATTCGTGTTACTCTGCTGAGAGTAACACTCAGTCGTCATGTCGCACTAATAATGAGAGTTCTGCGGGAACAACACAAGAAATACAAGGCTGGTCATGCATTAATTGATAATGCTATAAATTCATAGGGTATATGGGATTTGTTGCTACATGCTCCATTCTAGGTGAATTAGTAAAGTGAAGAAGTATTCATCACTCATTAATGGCTTTATCCTTTACAGGATGTCAGCACATAATTTTGGCCTTTACAATTTTATCCTTAAATGAAAATCCACCATCAACAACTACACAAAATTACACCTAACTTCGTATAGTTGAGACCAAGCAACTAAACCTATAGTTCACCTAGTTCCGTCTGTATTCCCACGCCTTCGACCTTAGTCACGTACTTGGAACAATTCCTTTGGTTCGTATTCCAAACAGTAAAGGAACAACAAATCTGTTTGGTATCAACTCTATTCAACCAAGTGATATGAGTAGGACAAAGGCTTTTCTTTTTATCTTAACATAAACTCCTTTGTCAGGTCCTTAGATCTATCTTATATTCAATTACCTAAGTAATCGTTTAAGACTAAGCCAACAACACTATTAATCCAAGGAATTGTGTTGATGCCGATCTACTCAATTAATCAATCCAATCTATCACAAGGATAAACCGATTATTAGTTGGATCCTCTTTTACCGAAACAAGTATTGTGCACACCAAAGATTATGAACCCACAAATCAGAAATCTTCAATATCTTCTTCGTCTTCAAATCTTCTTAGATCTTCAATAATAACCTGCACACAATCACTTGAATCTCTTGTGATCAATCACGCACAGAACGGAGTCTGTTAACGATGAATTATCACAAGATCATATTTAGAACTAACAACAGTCTAAAGATCTCTGTCGAAACTCTGAACTAGTTTGAGTGAATCTTATATCAGAAGAGAAGATTCTTAAGCATAAACAAACTAGGTGCAATCAAAATTCAACCACCGCTCGTTAATCAAATCAATGAAAACAAAAGATAAACCGCAATTATCTAGTTTCCCACCAACGTTATACGCTAGAGCTTCTCAATCCCAAATAAGACTTTAAACTGCACGGCCGTAAGAGATTTCACCTAATTAGGTTACTCTCCTCTCCGAATATGTGGCTACACCAGTAACAACACAACAAAGAGGAAGCTTGTCGTTACGAAGGATTAGTTTGCTAGAAAGGAAAACTTCAAGTATTTATAGACAAGGAAGTTTGGACACCAAGGAATTTCCAAAACCGAAAACATTCTCAAGATATTCATTAAAGCACAAATTCGGTTTTCATAATTCCTGGAAATGCTCTGTCCAAAAATAATGATCGAAATCTCTCGGAAAATCTCTAATTAGTAAATGCACATTACTAATTCTTATTTCCCTACAAAATGAAGTTAAATACCTTAATTAAAAGATTCTTAACTTATTTATGTTTCGATCCTGAGATTCTCTTCCCTTAGCTATTAAGGAATAACTTTGAACAATTAAATAATAAACATTCATAGCACGTGTTCAAAGTATGTCGACATCCTTACTTTGTAAGTTCTCTTTCACACTTACAACCTTGAAACCGATTTGCCATTCTTCCAAACAAGTTTAGAATTGGTTCATCCGACTTTCAAGAACTATGTGATTGATCAAATAACATTCAATCACAATCATGGGTTTATCGGTTCTACCAAAACAAGTTTCGGTTCTACCTTCCATGTGAGTACTGTGCATAGTCACACTAGCTTTCCAAAATTCGATTAACTAGGTTCTAGGATCGGTTCCCCACATATATATTGAAAATGCGTGGGTCTAACAACCTCACCCAATATTTCGATTAGAAATCTGTATGGGCTAACTCTAATATACTTTTAAGAGAATCAACTAGACAGTCAGACTCAATCTTAATAAAAAGTATATCAAGGAGTTCATATCTCTATCTCTTGATTTAAATCTTACTCAAGCAATTTGAGAGTCTCGATTAAATACAAGAGAGATAAACTTGGATGGTACCAAAGACCAATATCCAAGGATCAATCAATATCCAATTAACAACCAAAGGTTGCATTTCACTATTGATCGATACAACGCACAACCTGTGATATTTCAATTATATAACAAAATATAATGCGGAATAGAAATAACACAGACACCAGAAATTTTGTTAACGAGGAAACCACAAATGCATTAAAACCCCGGGACTTAGTCCAGATTGAACACCACATTGTATTAAGCCGCTACAGACACTAGCCTACTACAAACTATCTTAGGTCTGGACTGTAGTTGAACCTTAATCAATCTCACACTGATTCAAGGTACAGTTGCGCTCCTTACGTCTCTGATCCCAGCAGGATACTACGCACTTGATTCCCTTAGCTGATCTCACCCACAACCAAGAGTTGCTACGACCCAAAGTCGAAGACTTTAATAAACAAATCTATATCACACAGAAAAGTATACAAGGATAGATAAATATGTCTCCCACAGATAAACCTAAAATTTATTGTATTCCTTATAATTTATTGTTTTAAGTCCATGAACTACCGATTTGAGAAATAACTAGCTTGGGTATGCGTACGGGTATGCGTACCTCAACTACCGGATTTTGAGTTGGTTTTAGTTTCCAAACTCAGCAGACTTTTTCGGGTGAAAAAGTTCTGCCAGTACGCATACGGGTACACGTACCTAAGGTGACTGGTTTTTGAGTTCGCAAACTTCAAACTCGGCAGAATTTCACGGACGTGAATTTCCGCCAGTACGCGTACGGGTACGCGTACCCAATCTGTCTCCTTCACCAATACCGCATGCACACATATGCACACACTTGGTTTCCGGCACATGGATTTATACACTAATGTGCGAACACACTATATGCTTACATCCATAGGTGGTTACATATTCTTAACTCCACATTTCAATCGTTGAAACATTCTTCTATAATGTTATAACAATCGTTAGACATAAATAATCGACTATCGTCATCAAAGCTATTTTCAAGATTGAAACGTCATCATGACTTTCGTCACGGGTAAATATGAAGATATTTAAAGCAAAAGCTTACCAACATGTATTTCGAGAAAAATATAGGCAAGGAAACTCGGTTCGAAATAAATAATGTGTATGTATGAAAACTATCATACTTATACGACTTTTATCTCAAGAGTAGGAGATAAAGTAGACAGACTTTTGAGTGACAAGATGAGTTCAAGTCTCCACATACCTTTTGGTCGGATGAAGTTCCACTGGTTCCTTGAGTAATTCTTCATCTTTGCAAGATAATCGCCTTGGAGTCTGGAGCTCAACTATTCCTAACTATCCTAGACCGAGACTTAGTCATAAGTATACTAAAAATCAAGACATATAGTTTTGATCACTAATATTGACAAACATGCTTGAGATAGCAACGCATGCGAGTTCGGCCGATCAATGCTCTTACAATCTCCCCCTTTGTCAAATTTAGTGACAAAACTATAAATACATATGGATTACAAAATAAATAAAACTTTGTAGCTTCTCGTCCACATGCTTGATCTCCTTGGTGCTTCAACGTTACTTGAAAACTTCGTCTTTTCCAAGTACTCCCATGATTCCACAAATGTTCAATTCAGCATCATAGTTGTTGAGTTCCGTAGCCATAAAAATGAGAAAACAAAAGCTCTCGATCATTGTTATACAGTGTCATAGTATTATTACACAGCATCAAAGTTCTCATATCACAACTTCGATAACAATACTATGGTGATATGTATCACTCCCCCTTAGTCAATACTTTCGTCTCAACATGAAAATCACTCCCCCTTACATAATGACCCGTAAAGCACGTAAATCATATGTATTTGTAGTGTGAACTACACATTATCCCCCCTTTTTGTCAATAAAATTGGCAAAGGTACGAAAACGGGATCCTAATGAAATTTCCACGAAGACGCCTCAAGACCAAAGAAAACTACATATCAACTTGTTTAGATGCAATCATAAATCCGAGGCTAAATGCATTCATCAAGGAGTTTATAAAGATACAAGATAACCTCTAAATAATTCCACAGCCATACTCCCCACAAAGATATGGAAATTAAGCGCAAGTTCAAAAGAACTCTCCCCATTTGATGTCATTCCCAAGAGAACAACAAGAGCGACCTTACTTTTACAAGAAAATAAGGATTTTATTTGACACCAAAAACCATAAAGAAATGATTTTCTATACCCAAAATTCTCAATTAATCTAAACACAAGAGAACCCATGATTAATTTAATCAGAATACACAACCAAACTAACCACAAACGAATCTATGATTAATCTAGTTGGAAATGCTCGACATAAGAGAGCTTATGGAGCTACGACTAAGTTCACCATAAAAGAGTGATTAACTCAATCATTTAGAACTTCCAAACAAGTTTAGAATTGGTTCATCTGACTTTCAAGAACTATGCGATTGATCAAATAACATTCAATCACAATCATGGGTTTATCGGTTCTACCAAAACAAGTTTCGGTTCTACCTTCCATGTGAGTACTGTGCATAGTCACACTAGCCTTCCAAAATTCGGTTGACTAGGTCCTAGGATCGGTTCCCCACATATATATGGTATCTAACTTATATGTGTTGCACATGTCCATAGGATCGGTTCCCCTTTGCCTAAAAACGTGTTGCACATGTCATAGGATCGGTTCCCCTTTCTGCTATAAACCTTGATGTACCTCATACAAGGATCGGTTCCCCTTTGTGATGTATTGCACCTCTTACTAGGATCGGTTCCCCTCTCCCATACTTGGCCAGGCATAAAATCACAAACCCGATCATACCATCTCAGGTGATTACTTAAGATCGGTTTCACTAATAAAAGTCATACTAATACATAAGTCAGGCCTTTGTGAATAGTTCTACCAAGAACACAACAAGTCGTGAATGGTTATACTCAATCACACATATTGGTTATTCATAATATATGAAATGAATAACAAAACTAATAACGCTGGCAATTTCATTTTCGGTTCACAAACAAGTTTATGAACTTACTTCCTTAGAACACATGTAAAACATTGTTCCCTAGGATGAAATCCTCACCTCATACCCATACATAATCATAATAGAATTCAAATGATTATGGCGATGTCTTATTTACAAAGTTTAATGGTTAAGCAATAAACCTCGTATTGTATTCCTTAATACTATGTTTATCTAGAGTTCAAATATGCTTCGCAGTTTTGTTTTCAATATGCATGACTTGAAAGATACGTTAGGGAATGAAACAATTCAAGTCAAATATCACTAACCTCAAGTGGAAGGATGATTGTTGTCGTTGTAGCTCCTTGCTACTTGACATCTTCAAGACTTCGCAATACTTGTAATGTCTCATATCCTAATACTTTCAAGCTAACCTATACGAAGTTGACTCTAGTACATAATCAAGCGACTTTCCACATGAGTTTTGATTCACTAAAGTATGACAACCAAACTTGACATACCAACACTTGGTGGGTTCAACCGAGCCATGCTCTAACAAGACCAACCATAGTCTTTAAATAGATGTCTTCTCTTTCAGTGTCTGTGATGAAAACCTGAAGAACAAATCAATGAAATTATCAGAGAGAATTGTTTAGCGACATTCATCTCTTTACATGGTATCAGATACCTATTTCAAACCCTAAATTAATACCAAATTCAATTTCACAGATCAACAATGGATGAAACAAACAAACACATCTCTCTTACATTTAAACCGCCTTCAAAATTAACATCAACAAATTATACACTGTGGAAATCACAGATCGTTCCTCTTCTGCGTAGTTACAACCTTTTTAGATTCGTTGATGGATCTTTTCAATGTCATGTGAAATACTTTCGTAAAACATCTACTGCTAGTGAATCCATACTTAAAGCTCCAAATTATGTAGATCTTGAGCCTGATAATGATTTTGTATGCAATCCTGACTACAATTACTGGGTAAATCAAGATTAAGCTATTCTCACCTGGTTATTCAGTGCTTTCTCAGAAGAATCTCACTCAGAGGTAATTGATTGCACCTTTTCTCATGAAATTTGGACTCGGTTAGAATACAATTTCAATTCGTCTACCAAGTCTAGACTAATGCAACTAAAGACTGATCTAGTTCATCTAAAGAAGAGTAGTGATACAATTTTTGTTTACTTCAACAAAGCACACTCAATTTCATATCAATTAGCACAAATTGGAAGAGCTATTTCTGATGAGGATGTAGTTTTTCACATCTTACAAGGTTTACCACCTGAATTCAATGCTTTCAAAACCTCTATCACTACACAACAATTGAAAACAGAAAATCTCATCACCTCCTCTGAGTTACTAGGATTATTACTCTCTGAAGAAGCGCGTGTAACATATGAATCTAAAGTAGATCTTACAAATGAATCAGCTAATGTGTCTACTAAACAACCTTCATTTCAGTATCCTTATCCATCATTTGATCATCAATACTCAAATTTTTCACATCCACCAACAACTTATTATCAGAATTACTCAAAACCTCCACATTACACATCTTCGAATCAGGTTCCATGGAATAATTTTTACAGAGGTTCATTTAATCGATCTAATGGCTATCGAGGTAATCGATCTGGTGGTGGTTATACAGATGGTAGATTTGATAATGGTGGTAGATCTCACAGGTTTGATAACGGAGGAAGATATCATCAAAATTTCTTCCCTCCCATGGAACAAGACAAGAACCATTCAGCTTAACCTTGTCAAATATGTAAGAAAGATGGACATCTAGCACCTGACTATAGGTACATATATAATGGTTCAAGTTTATAATACCAGTTATGATTACTATGGAGAAGACTATGAGGATTTCTAGTGCCCTGAACCTGAGGCCTTTGCTGTGTACAATGAAAACTCTGCATCGACTAGTTCTTCATGGGTACCAGATTCAGGAGCTACACATCATATTACTTCAGATCTCTCAAATTTAAACCTTCATTCTGAGTACCATTACTAGAAATCTTATTTCTGTTGGCTCTTCTACTTTACAACTTAATGATGTGCAATTTCCTCTGTCAAATGTGCTTCATGTGTCATCCATTACTAGAAATCTTATTTCTGTGCATCAGTTTACAAAAGAGAATAACTGCTACTTTGAATTTCATCCTGTTATATTTTATGTGAAGGATTTGGTTACTCACAAGGTTATCCTCAGTGGCCCTGTTAAAGATGGCTTATATCATTTGGAATTTACTGAAAGTAAACTCAAATAAGTACTCTATGCAACTACGTCAGCTAGCTGGCACAACAAGTTAGGACATCCTGCTTACAAAACTTTGAAGTATGTTTTATCTTCAGTTGATGGAGTAATTGACACACATTTATCCACTCAAATATGTTCTGCATGTGAAACTGCTAGAAGTCGTGCTTTACCTTATCCTTCTAGTACAAATAAAGTGTATGGTCCTTTAGACCTTATTCACACAGATGTATGGGTCTCTCCCATTTGCTCCATTAATGGATACAAGTACTATGTTTCTTTTATTGATTCTTATAGCAGATTCACATGGATCTATCCCTTAGCTTACAAGTCAGAAGTTCTTCCTACATTTATTAAATTTAAGGCTTATGTTGAAAATATTTTGAATATAAAGATTAAGTTTGTTCAATCTGACCGGGGAGGAGAATATAGAAATGTGTCTACATATTTGGATAATTGTGGCATAGGCCATAGAGTTTCATGCCCTCATGCACATACTCAGAATCGTACAGCTGAGAGAAAACACAAGAACATAGTGGAGACATGATTAGCTTTACTTTCACATGCTGCACTTCCAATTTCTCACTGGAGTTATGCCTTTGAAACAACCAATTTTTTGATCAACAGACTGCCTACATCACAACTACATCACCTTTAGAAATTCCGTTTCACATTAAACCTGACTATAACTTTCTCCATACATTTGGTTGTGCATGCTATCCTTGTCTCAGACCTTTCAATCATCATAAATTAGAGCCAAGATCAGTCAAATGCATCTTTTTGGGCTACAGTCATATGCACAAAGGCTACAAGTTTCTCAATCCTCTTACCAACAAGATTATAATATCAAGAGATGTTAGATTTGCAGAATCAGAATTTCCTTATACTTCATTATTTCAAAGTGCTGCATCCGCAAATACTTCTTCACCCACAATGAGTTCTATGCCATCTACTGTTGCTTCTGTTGCAATCTCAAATGAGGTAGATACTTCTCTCTCTGACAGTTGTGATACTTCTTCATCTCTTGCTTCATCCTCATCAGCAGTTCCTGAATCTACTTAAGTACCTACTGTAAATGACCATTCAATGACTACTAGAGGAAAGAAAGGCATTTTTAAACAAAAAAATTTTAACTCTGAAGTGCAGACAGTTTGTGAGGATATTACAGTTCCAACTTGTTACTCTTAAGCTTGTAAAGATCCAAGATGGAGAGTTGCCATGGATGAAGAAATAAATGCTCTTTTGCAAAATGGCACTTGGAAGTTAGTTTTAGCAGGTGCAGGTGACAATGTGATTGGGTGTAAGTGGATTTTCAGAATAAAAAGACATTCAAAGGGCTATAATCAAGTAGAAGGAATTGACTATCAAGACACATTCAGTCCTGTTGTCAAACCTACTACTGTCAGGATGATACTATCTATTTCTCTCTACAAGGGATGGAACATTAGGAAACTTGATATCAAGAATGCATTTCTGCATGGTAATTTGTTAGAAGATGTTTTCATGGTTCAGCCTCTTGGATATACTGACAAACTTATGCCTAATCATGTTTGTAAATTGCAGAAGTCCTTATATGGGTTAAAACGGGCTCCTAGAGCATGGTTTGCAAGAATTAGCCAATTCTTATTGCATTGTGGATTTTAGTCTTCCAAAACAGATACTTCATTATTTTTCAAGGTAACTCCTTCTGCAGCTATCTATGTGCTCATCTATGTTGATGACATTTTGGTTACTGGCAGTTCTTCAGTGGAAGTTAATAAATTACTAGCAGAATTAGGAAGAAAATTTGCAATTAAAGACTTGGGTGGCCTGCACTTTTTCCTAGGTATTCAAGCTTCTAAAAACAATGAAGTGATCGAATTTTTATATAGTGGTAAATAGAGTTGTCGTTCACTCGGACTTGATGAGATTGATTTTTGGATTTAAACTATAAAACTAGCAAATGTATACAAAATAATAACAATGTTTCGAGACGTACTAGGACTAGGATTCCACCAAATGTTCAAATACATGGGATGCACCTATTTATTCTAAACCATTATAGCTCATTCAATAAGAATTTTGACTCTATTTCTTTGCCTAAGGTAAATTCGTAAAATATTAACTGTAAATCTTAAGCGTGGCATATCAAAAGAATTAATCATAAGCATAAACCATCAAACGAAATGACAATTAATTAAGAAAAATCTTTTTCTAATTTTAATTCAATGCAAATAGTCATATAAAGAATTAAATGAGTTTACCACATGATGAATTTTGGTTTCCTCCGTTGTCCCAGAGAAAGGTTTAGCTCCACATAGTGAAAAACATGCTCACAATATATTTTTATAGCTCAAAAGATGTTTACAAAGAAGAAATTATATAACTAAGGGAATCTGCAACACTGTCACGGCGTTACAGAAATCACCGTTAGAATATATGTCACAAACTGAAGATAAGCGTTACAAACAGACCGTTACAAACTGTTAATGATACGACCCTTGAAACGACAGTTCTCTACGGTTTTATGTTCTTCAGTTTCTTCTTCCCTGCAGCAGCAGAAAAATCTGCTCTGCAGCTTCCTAGTCTTCTCTGTAGCTTCCCCAATCTCTCGATAACCCTTCTATGGTCCCCCTAGCATTGTTTATATACTCAACAGGTAAAGAAAATCATGTGAAATAACTCACAATAATCTCCTTTCCTTTTACAGGGAGATACGACAATAATTCCTTTTCTTCTTCTCTTCTTCACGTTTGAATGAGCTGTAAAATATCTCCCCCTCAATAGTATAGAATCCTCAATCAATATATTTTCTTACTGCACGTATCTTTCCCCAGAATAACACCAACAGAGAGTACGCAAATATATTCCCTATTTAAGTTTATCACGCAACTGTAGCAACCATAATATCCATTGTTTATCTCCTACATGCTTCCATCACGTTGCCAACACAATATGGATATAGTCAAAACTCTCATCAACTCGTGCAACTGCCAAAAATCACTCAATCCACTCGTGAAAAACTAACAGAAAACCCGAGAATAACTCAACCCTGTTTTATTGGAAATCCACGTTGCAGCCATATTTTCTCGAGTCCAACTGACGTACCATCCCTGTTTAATCAAAACAGGATATATGCAAATAAAATCCACGAGAAAATCTCATGAAATCGCCTCCAAATCCATTCCAAAATATTACGCAGATGAAGATGGTTATTTCCCGCCAAAAATGTTTCTCTCGTGAGGAAGATGGGTGTCCCCCTATCCAGGTGTGAAGTGTGAATAGTAGCTAGGGTGCCCCTTAGTAATTAAGGTAACCCATATCCAAAGTGAGGGTCCGAATAGAGAGTGTCTTCCGGAGGTGCCTTTAGCAACTTTTCGATCTGATTTCTCCAAAAACGTTTATTTCCCAAAAATACCTACACACACATAAAACACCAAAATTAGTACAAAATCGAGTGCTAACAATACAGAAAATTGAGGACAACTCAGACACAAAAATGTGTCTATCAAATACCCCCAAACTTATTATTTGCTAGTCCTCGAGCAAATCTAATCAACAAAGCCGAGTTATAGTCTCGGGAGGGTTTACCATAGGTGTACCCACAAAACCTTTACTCCAGACCCTAGATATCTACGCAGAACCTTGGAAGGCACTAAAAAATATCCTTGGTTGGCATACAATCATTGACTATAGGAGGAAGTACCCTGATGCGAAATTCCAATTGATGTACACGAGTTTTCACTCAAGCATACTAAAATTCATATATAAGTGACAAAACTCTACTCAGATAGTTTCTGTACATCATAACCGGAGTCAACCAATCACATGGAAAGATTAAGAAGATGGATGTAGAGATGGTTTTGATGTTGATTAGGATGAACCTATCCTAATGGATTGAGATACCGGTCTGACTAATATCAACACAACTGGCATATACAAGGGGACCAGTAGTCGATAGTCCTAACTCTAGGTCAACATAACTGGCATATACAAGGGAACCAGCGGTCGACTTTATCGAATTTATTCCGGTTGGTCTGACGGTCCGGTCTCAATTTTTTTTTTGTTTTGTATCTCAATCACTCTATTTCACCCAATCACTTATAATAAATGAAAAATAAAAACAGAAGGTGAAAAGGATTCAACGAGATATGGCAAAACTACCATGTGTTTTTTCTAACACCTGAGCTCTGTGCTTTTATGAATAGACTCTATAGATGTTTCCATCTAATCAGATTGGTTCCTTAACTCCTACAACCAAGATGTTCCCATCCACTTAGATTGGTTAGTGCCAACCTTAATAAGCATAAATTTCTAGGCTCCGGAGTTTATTTATTTATACTGCAACTAAAAAGTTTCTCCCATACCCCCAAACTTAAATCTAACATTGTCCTCAATGTTCTAAAGATAAAATTAAAAGCATGAACAAGGATAAACTGTTACCACTTGAAGCAAAAGAGATAAGGAAAGATATTACCGTGTCGCATGAATATTGGGTTACCTCCCAAGAAGTGCTAAGTTTAAAGTCTTCAGCCAGACTAAGAAAGGATTAGTCACCTCGTATAATCATAGAGCAGTAACCTGAATAACTGTGGGTCATCTGAATCAAAAAGTGTTACCCAAAATATGAAGAAATTGTAACATACCAAGAAAATATCGAACATACCCTTATCTAAATTTTTGCTTAAGACAACTACATCTAGTTGTGGTTCAGGTTCAGGTTCTATAAAAGAGTCTAAATAAAATGCTTTCATGGGTTGGATTTCCTCAAAGATAAGATCCCGAAGATCAAGTTGTAAAGTCTGAAAATACTCAACTAAGAACTTAGAAGCACATAATAATAACCTGAATAATTGGGGATCCTCTAAGTCAATCAGATTTGACTCACACAGTTGACCACAAAGAGAATGATGGTTTTCCTTAAAAAAATATGTCGACCCTAATCTGCTAAAGTAATTAGGTTTATTCTCGAAACTTAATTGACATATTTGATTTCATAAGTTCCCACAATTGGAGAAAAAGTTTTTGGTGGAAAAACAAAGTCAATCGAGGTATCGTAGCGTGGGTTAACCACATCAACCAGAGGATGGGTTTATAACAACTGAACTTCTTTCTGGACATCATTAGGTTCAGGAAAACGTGTATGAAGATAATCTTGTAAAATGGTTAAGGCACATATGTCAAGTCCCAAGTGAGGGACCTTTCTAAGAGTTAAAGCACATGGAGAATGATAATCACCCCCAAACTTAGAGTTTTCAGTGTCTCTAGGAAGACTAGTCACAACTTCCCTAATTTCTAGGTCATCAGCTTCCTGAAAATGGTCAATTGATTCTTCTAAGTCGGGTTCATCCTCAATCATCTCTACGAGTTCATTTTCTTTTTCTAAGTCTAATGTTTCTAAATTGCTATACTCTAGAACAATATTCTCAGAATAAACTCGTTCCTCAAAACTATCATCGGCTTCGTAAAAAGAAAATACTACATCGTATAAAATGGAGGTATTCCTAGTCAAATCCTCGTTCTTTTGAATAGGTAAATAATTATTAAAATTATTTGGATTCGAACTAGAAATAATATTATCATTGTAAAGCTCAATTGGAGTAATAAATTCCTGATCACTATGCCTATATGTATCCGATTCTTCATCAACACTATCCTCATCATAATCATCATTATAATAACATGAAAATGGTTGAACCTCATCTAAACAAGTAGTGTTACCAATTCTAACCTCGTCATCTTGATTATGTGAATAACTATCTTCATTTTCAAAGGTACTATCGGAAACACTATGTTGGAAATTAAGATTATTTCGAGCAGTTATGTTCTGGGCCTCTAACAAAATATTTTGAGTCGATTCACATGACTTCCTGATTGAATCTAGGAAATAAAGTTCACTCATTGTATTGCTTTCGTCCATAACTAAGTTATTCATTTCTGCTAACTTACGTGTCGACTCAGCTAACTTACGTGTTGACTCTAGTAGAGAGAAATTTTCTCGTATGACCGGTTGGCATGTGGATAGTAATTGGGCTCACCATGGTATGAACTATAACCTTCAAAAGGTTGGCGTTCCCAACCACTATTCACACTATGGTCAAAGTAATGTCCATTTTGAAAATCAGTCGTATATTCGTTGTATTGGCTATTATAATACCAGCTCGACATTCTCAACACAAAATAAACCCACTGACAGGGGATTTGCGGGTGTTCAGAAAAACTTACCTCCCGTTCCAGACGGGGGATGAACCGTTGAAGTCGACTCGGGCCACGACTCCAATGTCATGTACGAAACCGAGGGGCCGAGACAGTATCGTAACTGTCTTCTTTCCCTGCAGCAGTTTTATTTAAATTAACCCTTCCTTAGGGTTTTAAAAAAAATGTCCAAAAGAAAGTCCCAAAAAAAAATGTCCAAAAATAAAAGATTACAAAAATATAACCCCAATTACAGTTTCTAAAAAAAATAAAAAAAATATCTAATAAAAATAAATTAACTATATACAAAAACATTCTTCTTTACTCCTTTGGATTTGTCTTTTCTTTCCTTCTTTCGCTTTGCCTTTCTTTTCAGCACTTTCTCTTTTTCTTTAACTTAGCTCCGAATCTGAAAGCAAAGAAAATACCAAAACGCGTAAAAAAGAACAAAAATAATAAAAATAAAAATAAACCTAAAACAAATCTAAATACAAGTCCGCGTTGGCGGCGCCAAAAATTGATCGAATTTTTATATAGTGGTAAATAGAGTTGTCGTTCACTCTGACTTGATGAGATTGATTTTTGGATTTAAACTATAAAACTAGCAAATGTATACAAAATAATAACAATGTTTCGAGAGGTACTAGGGCTAGGATTCCACCAAATGTTCAAATACATGCGATTCACCTATTTATTCTAAACCATTATAGCTCATTCAATAAGAATTTTGACTCTATTTCTTTGCCAAAGCTAGATTCTTAAAATATTAACTGTAAATCTTAAGCATGGCATATCAAAAGAATTAATCCTCAGCATAAACCATCAAACGAAATGACAATTAATTAAGAAAAATCTTTTTCTAATTTTAATTCAATGCAAATAGTCATATAAAGAATTAAATGAATTTACCACATGATGAATTTTGGTTTCCTCCGTTGTCTCAGAGAAAGGTTTAGCTCCACATAGTGAAAAACACGCTCACAATATATTTTTATAGCTCAAAAGGTGTTTACAAAGAAGAAATTATATAACTAAGGGAATCTGCAACACTGTCACGGCGTTACAGAAATCACCATTAGAATATATGTCACAAACTGAAGATAAGCGTTACAAACAGACCGTTACAAACTGTTAATGATACGACCCTTGAAACGACAGTTCTCTACGGTTTTATGTTCTTCAGTTTCTTCTTCCATGCAGCAGCAGAAAAATCTGCTCTGCAGCTTCCTAGTCTTCTCTGTAGCTTCCCCAATCTCTCGATAACCCTTCTATGGTCCCCTAGCATTGTTTATATACTCAACAGGTAAAGAAAATCATGTGAAATAACTCAAAATAATCTCCTTTCCTTTTACAGGGAGATACGACAATAATTCCTTTTCTTCTTCTCTTCTTCACGGTTGAATGAGCTGTAAAATATCTCCCCCTCAATAGTATAGAATCCCCAATCAATATATTTTCTTACTGCACGTATCTTTCCCCAAAATAACACCAACAGAGAGTACGCAAATATATTCCCTATTTAATTTTATCACGCAATTGCAGCCGCCATAATCTCCATTTTTATCTCCTACATGCTTCCATCACGTTGCCAACACAATATGGATATAGTCAAAACTCTCAGCAACTCGTGCAACTGCCAAAATCACTCAATCCACTCGTGAAAAACTAATAGAAACCCCGAGAATAACTCAACCCTGTTTTGTTGGAAATCCACATTGCAACCATATTTTCTCGAGTCCAACTGACGTACCATCCCTGTCCAACTGACGTACCATTCCAGAATATTACGCAGATGAATATGGTTATTTCCCGTCAAAAATGTTTCTCTCGTGAGGAAGATGGGTGTCCCCCTATCCATGTGTGGAGTGCGAATAGTAGCTAGGGTGCCCCTTGGTAATTAAGGTACCCCTTATCCAAAGTGAGGGTCCGAATAGCGGGTGTCCTCCGGCGGTGCCTTTAGCAACTTTTCGAGCTGATTTCTCCAAAAACGTTTATTGCTCAAAAATACCTACACACACATAAAACACCAAAATTAGTACAAAATCGAGCGCTAACAATAAAAAAAATTGAGGACAACTTATCTATCATGAAGGCATCCTCTTATTTCAAGAACAGTATATATCCAATCTTCTGCATAAGACCAAAATGTCATTTGCTCACTCATTGTTTACTCCAATTGCAACAACTCAGTGCAGTGGTGACTTTCCATTGTTTCAAGATCCAGCTTTGTATAGAAGTGTTTTTGGTGCTCTCCAATACACAACAATCACTAGACCAGATGTGGCCTTTGCAGTTAACAAAGCATGCCAGTTCATGCAGTCTCCTACTGAAGCTCATTGGACATCAGTAAAAAGAATACTCAGATATCTTAAAGGAACCTTAGGATATGGCCTTCAATTTAAACGCTCCAGTTCTCTCCAACTTCAAGCTTTCTTAGATGCAGATTGGGATGGAGACATTACTGACAGGCGCTCAACAAATGGTATAGCAATCTTTATGGTCCCAATCTTATTTCTTGGTGTGCTACAAAGCAGAAAAGTGTTTCTCGATCCGGCACTGAAGATGAATACCGTGCACTAGCAGATGATACTTTTGAGATTATTTGAATTCAATCTCTTCTGTCAGAACTTCAGTTTATATCCCCAAGACCTCCAGTTCTCTGGTATGACAATATGGGTGCCACTTACTTAACAACGAATCCCATATTTCATAATCGAATGAAGCACATCGAAATTGCATTTCATTATGTTCGTGAACTGGTGGCATCTAAATCTCTTGAAGTCAGGTTTCTCTCAACTCAAGACCAAATTGCAGGTATTTTTACGAAAGGTCTCTCTACCAATCGCTTTGCTTATCTTAGATCCAAGCTCAGTGTCTCTGATCCGGCAGATGTTAGTTTAGTTAGGTAGGTGACGGGTAACAGCTGGCATCTGAGAGTTGGTCATTGTGTAGACCAATCATATTCTTTAAATAGTTTTCTTCTCTTTCAGTGTCTGTAATGAAAAACTTGAAGAACGAATCAATGAAATTATCAGAGAGAATTGTCTAGCGACATTCATCTCTTTACACGAATATATACAATGTACATGGTCCATTCGGGAGCATTAATTTTTAACAAATATCAATTTAATCTATTCATTTTTCAAAGAAAATAACAAATGTGGTTATACATACATACAATTCTTTTTTATACTCTCTACCTTAATCTAGGAAGGATTGAAACTTTAGGATGTGGTAATCTTTCCTAAAAGCCTACGATTCATCTAAGTAATCAATATAAATGTCATCCTCAATAGGAGTCCCTTTTTAATTCATGTTGTTCACACTGTTAAACCATAGTTTAGGTGTTAGTCAGTTTGGAACAAGAAACATGTTATGTAGGGAGGACAAAGCATTTAGTTTAAGTTGATCGTTACAAATACAAATCCCATTACCATGCTACAATATAAAGTTTTACGTATCTTCATATCCACACTATCTAATTTATGCTTTGTGGAGGTGATCAAAAAATCATTATTGTTAGAGCATTGCTCGGTTAAACCCACAAGTTTAGTTATCTCAAGCTTGTTGACAATGTTAAGTGATCAAAACTATATCTTGATTTCTAGTCTACTAAGTCAAGTCTTGAACTAGGTTAGAATTGTAGTTGAGTATCAGAGATCACCCTTAAAGACTGAAGATCGAAAAAGATTTGAAGAAATTTTGTATCAGGTATGTGAAGACCGAACCACTCTATTTTACTCACATACCATCGTTCTGTCTATTGAGACTATGTCGTATGACTTGTAGTAGAGTTACAAGAAGAAGTTTTGAGTCAACCTTGTCTTGTGAAAAATCTCGAAATATGATTTAGCAAATAGTTCAATGATCCTTAACAATATTAGTTCTATAAATTAATTTACGGATCAATTTAAAATTGCCGAATTTTTCAAACATCATAAGAGAGAAATACGAACTTACTGATATTTCTACTCAGGGTAGATTGGCGAACCAGTTCGCAAACCATAGATATATGAGTTATAAAAATACAGGAAGGTTGGCGAACCAGTTCGCAAACCGCAAGTTCAGTTGGGAACAGTTCACGAACCCGGTTGGCGAACCATGGTGAACTGAATTTTATAAGTTGGATGAATATGCTAGAAGTTGACGGACCCGGTTCACGGAATGTGGTCAACTGAGTTCCGTAGTCTAGTAGGGTTGGAGAACCCGGTTCACGAACCGTTGCATCCTGACTCGTAAACAAGCCCTGCGGTTCACGAACCGCTATACCAATTGTCCCAGTTTATATTTAGTATATGCTTAAAGACTTATTTTCATAATATGTTTAGCATTCTAGAACTCTCTTCAACACTTCTAAGACTTCATTGATTACATAAACATTAATGTGCGTGTATCGTGATTAAATTCATAGGTGTTTAAATGAACATCATACTTACGGATTTCTTTGAAACTTGGCAATCATTTATGAAATATGCTCCATCCGTCCTTCAATAAATGACTTATTCATTTTTAAATTTTGTCCCACTAATAGATGATCCATATTATTAAACAAATATATATTTCTAAAACTACCCTTTTAATTGATTATTGTTAGTATAAGAAATATGTATAATTTGATAGCAATATGTATATTAGTTATATAAGTGTGTTTTAAAATGTTTTCCAATGGTATAAAGTTTACGAAAATACGTGGCATAGTTTGAAAGATGAATTATTTATAAATTTTAATTATTAATAAGGGTATAATTGTGAAAAATATTTAAAGATACTTCTTCCCCCTTTTTGCCTTAAAGGTTATTGAAAACTTGAATTAGGTCAGCAATTTGAGAATTGAGGAAGTATTATTTAATATTTGATAATTTTTAATGTGAATGATAAGCTTGAAATTAATATCTTACGCTTTTAGTCCTGCACAATTTTTTAAATATAGGATTCCGACTAACATTAGTTTTCTTTCTTTCTTTTAACGAGCTTAACATTAGAATAATATGTAGAAAGCGCGTTGGTTGTAATTACTGGCGAGATTGGGGTATACCCAATTATACCTAATAAGAAAAAATATGGTCATAGGAAGTAAAATAAAAAATCCCTGGCGAGATTGGGTTATCCTTGTTTAATTAACACTAATCAATCTATTTAGTTTAATAAAAGTTATAAAATTTTGTTTGGGTAGATTAAAACTATGGATTTTATTGGAATTTTGAGAGAAAATTTTTCTTTTGAGAATTCTTTTTATAACGGAAATGAAACCACACCAGCCAAACACTTCTAATAAGGGAATTGCACAACTATTTATCATTCTCCAAATTACAGAAGAAATCAACACTTTTAGAAATCATAGTGTGAAAAGTCGGCATGCTCGACTGGAAAAAAGCATTCCGACTAAGTGATGAGATATTTTATTATACCGCAAGAGCACGGTTGTCTATTGGATAGTATGCAAGTACAGCTCGTTCCACAGGGACTAAAACTGTTACCTTCAATTTCTAATTAAATATAATGATAAGAAGAATAATTAAAGATAATAAAAACAAAAAATAAATAAATATACTAGGGCTTCCGACTCTACCACAATTGTGCACACCAGATAATTTAACCAATCTCTCTAAAATTCTTTTAATTACTTCAAGACGATTTAGGACATATTTGATGCCTTGGAAGATATAACGTTTAAACCAACTATTGCATTTTCAAAATACTAACAATTCTCTTCATTTTAAGATGCTGGTCTCTACACAAGAATATTAAAATCATTTATCAAAGTACAAGGACATATGAAGAAAAGTTGCTATCGTGACAAAACGAAAATATGGGACCAAAAGAATTATTATAGAAAATCAAATTAAATTCTCTTGTATACATCATCGGGTTTCATCGTGAACCCTAATAGAGAGATTATTCATCCATTACAAAAGAAGAAGAATGTCTAAGAAAAAGAAAGAAAAATACACTAATGCTCGCAGAACCCGCCTCCCCTCCTTGATTGAATATCACGGTATATATAGGTCCAGAAGAATCCTAACTTCCATTTTAATTCTCATTATTACATCATCAACCCAATAGAATTTTTCCATGTGGAAAGTAGTAACAAAATCACCAATAAGGATATGTCATGTCATATATGCCACACATAATATATTTGATTTTTTTCTACAAAATATTCTCACTTTATTTTGTTTATATGGCTCATAATGTCACATGCATGGACATTGATCTCCAAAGGAAAGAAGTGGTATTTTCGCGGGACCCACGAAAATTCTGTTTTATTCTCTTTATGTTTAATTAATCTTCTTTCCTATTTTGTAATTCAAACTTCCATAATTCTCTGATGCATGTGCATGTGTCCCATTCGAGCATCTTTGTGAATGAAGTTCGCATTTAACATTCTTCCACTTTCATTTTTAGTAAGAAATATTACGAGCAAATGATGTCGAAATTCAAGTTTGAGTCCATTTTCTTCAAGGTATCCAATAACCCATATTCTCTGCATGTAATCCCAGTTTTAGCTGTTTTTTCTCGCCAGAGCTCATTTTATTCATTTACCTACAAAAAAAAAATAATTACCCAAATTAGAACAAAAATGAGCAACAACAATATATATTATCAAGGCTAATTAATACACAAATATGTGTCTATCAAATACCCCCAAACCTATATTTTGCTAGTCCCCGAGCAAAACTAAAATGAAAATAAGAATCTAACTCACTGTCGCAGGCATCGCGGTTGCACTTAGCATGTGCAACAAGCCTTTAAACCCCTAGGTGGCCCTAGTGGCCGAGTTATAGTCTTGGGAGGGTTTACAAGAGATGTACCCACAAAACCTTTACTCCAAATTGGTCACAAGTATTCAAAGAGATATGAGGACATACATATTCTCAACCTATCGCCAAGTAACTAGAATGCAAGGGAAATCAAAGGTATCCGCTCTACAGCTGAATAAAGAAAAGGGGACACACGTCCGCTATACTGCTAGATAAAGATATATCCGCTACACAGCTAGATAAACATTATGAGATGCATCCGTTTTACAGCTGGATAAGATTAGGAGAGAGATAAAGATGAGAGGGACATCTGCTACACAGCTGGACAAATTACGTGTGATGAGTTGAACCAGTGTTAGAAAGATCTTGTGCCAGATGGAAAGCGGACTAACAAAGCAACCAATATGCATCTCTCTTTGACTCTCTCATAGTGCTCAGTAGAAACAACGTCTTCTTCGGCTTCAGCTGTTGATGATAAACTCTTGAACTTCGTAGAACCTTGACAATTAACTCTTCTCTTCGATTTCTTGCTTGAAACTTCCTTATAGATTTCTAATTCCCTATGGCCTTATTGAACAAAACTAACAATAATTTTTTTTTTTAGCACTTGGATCTTCGCAACTTATAATATCTTGGTATCATGAACTTCAACAATTTACATCGTTTAATTTTCTTTTCTCTAATAACTCAGTCTTCAACTTTGATTTTGAATTTTGCTTTTATTTCTATTGTTGCTTATAAACCTTAACCGTCTTCAACTTTCTTCATAGATTTTGATGTCGCTCTGCTTGTTGATGATGATAAGTTTCTACTGAGAGAGAGTCGCAATCCAATAACTAAGACTACATTATGAGGTTGCTTTGTCTTTCTGGCATTTCCTTTTTACCGAATTGTCTTTCCATCATGGATGGTTAGGTTCATCACGATTACCCTCTAAAAGGTACATGTTCTCTCCTGATTGTCAATGATCTCAATGTCTTTTTCTCTAATGTCTAACTAGAATGTTATCCCTAGCGATTCGACTTTCCATCTTTTCAGTGAGAAACAGTATGTAAACTTAGCTAACCGAATACTATGTGACACTAGAAGTTTAATAATGCAACTAAAATTTTTCTCTCATACCCCCAAACTTAAATCTAACATTGTCCTCAATGTTCTAAAAATAAAATTAAAAGCATGGACACGGAGAAACTGTTACCACTTTCAAGGAAATAAGGAGATAAGGAAAGATATACCTTGTTGCATGAGCATGCGTTACCTCCCAAGAAGTGCTAAGTTTAAAGTCTTCAGTCAGACATGGGATAAATTAGTCACCACATAAAATCATAATGTAGTAGCCGAAACATCCGTGGGTCTTCAAAACCAAATAAAGCTACCACAAATAAAAGGAATCTGAAACATGAATTGAACAAATTAAGCATACCCTTGTCTACTTTCATGTTTAAGACAACTACATCTAGTTGTGGTTCAGGTTCAGGCTCTATGAAAGGGTCTAAATAAAGTATTTTCATGGGATAGATTTCCTCGTAGCTAAGATCCAAAAGTTCAGGTTTAAGAGTCTAGAAAAACTCAAATAAAAACTTAGAAGCACGTAATAATAACCTGAATAATTGGGGATCCTCTAAGTCAATCAGATTTAAGAAAATGTGTCGACGATTCTAATTTCCTAAAGTAATTAGGTTTAGTTCTAAAAACTATATAATGACACATTTCAAATTGAGATACTCCCACATTAGGTAAATAAAATTTTGGTGGGATAAAAAAGTCAATTATGGTATCATGGACCCGATTAACCACATCAACCGGAGGATGTGTTTCAATCAGCTGAGTTTCTTTTTGGACATAACTAGGTTCAGGAAAACGTGCATGAAGATAGTCTCTTAAGATGGTAGAGTCACAAACGTCAAGTCCCAAATTAGGGACCTTTACAAGAGTCAAGGGTAAACTACGGGGAAACTGATATCTACCCCCAAACCTAGAGTTGTCAATATCCTTGGATAAACTAGTCACAATTTCCTTAATTTCTAAATTATCAGATTTTGGAAAATGGTCTTTTATTTTTTCTAGGTTGTAATCATGTGGTTCTACATTTTTGTAATCCTCAGCAGAGACTATTATTTTTGAATCACTAGACTCTAAAATACTAGTCTCAGGATAAACTCTTTCCTCTAAACCATCATCAACTTCATAATCACAATTGAAAAAGCGGGGGTCTAAAAACAACACCCAATATTTCGCTTAGCAATCTGTATGGACAAACTCCAATATACTTTTTCTGAGAATCAACTAGACAGTTAGACTCAATCAATAAAAAAATATATCAAATAATTTATATCTCAATATCTCGATTTGATCTTTACTCAAGCAAATAGAAATCTGCGAGTCTTTATCAAAGAGAGATAACTTGGACGGTACCAAAGACTAATATCCAAGGATCAATCAACTACAATCAACAACCAAAAGTTGGATTAGAGAAGTTGATGATCTTAACGCACAACCTGTATTATTTCAATTATATAAAATATAATGCGGAAAAGAAATAACACAGACACCAAAAATTTTGTTAACGAGGAAACCGCAAATGCAGAAAAACCCCGGGACCTAGTCCAGATTGAATATACACTGTATTAAGCCGCTACAGACACTAGCCTACTGAAAACTAACTTCGGACTGGACTATAGTTGAACCCCAATCAGTCTCCCACCGATCCAAGGTACAGTTGTACTCCTACGCCTCTGACCCCAGCAGGATACTACGCACTTGATTCCCTTAGCTGATCTCACCCACAACCAAGAGTTGCTGCAACCCAAAATCACAGACATGATAATAAACAGATCTGTCTCACACAGAAAAGTCTATCAAAGGATAAGTCTGTCTCCCACAGATAAACCCTAGGTTTTGTTCCGTCTTTTGATATAAAATCAAGGTGAACAGGAACCAATTGATAATCCGGTCTTATATTCCCGAAGAACAGCCTAGATTAATCAATCAACTCTCTACAATCCTTCCTGACTACACAAGCGGATTTTCGAGGAATCACAAACAGTGAGATGAAGATGTTTGTGACTTCTTCATATTTCCTATCGGAGAACTCTCACGATCTCAAGCCAATCAATCGATTGTAATCGTACGATAGAAGATGCAAGATCAGATCACACAACTACGATAAAGTAGTATCGGTATGGCTTCACAATCCCAATGAAGTCTTTAAGTCGTTAACCTGATTTTAGAGAAGAAAATCAAAGATTAATGGAGATCGACTCTAGCGGGTGCACTAGTAGCACAAAGACGTGTGGGGATTAGTTTTGCACAATGCTAGATGTCTCATTTATATAGCTTTCAAATCAGGGTTTTGCCTTAGTTACAAAGCAATCCATATTCACCGTTAGATGAAAACCTGATTTAGATTCAAGCTAATATTTCTCAACCGTTAGATCGAAAACTTAGCTTGTCACACACACTTGGGTAGACGTTTACTGGGTTTGTGAAAACCATGCCCAAACGTGTACGTGTATGTTGGTTCAACATGGTAACCCAAAAAAGTTAACCATATGAGCATTTCATATTAACCTTGTTCTTCTTCACCATAACTAGTTCAATTGACTCAAATGAATTAGTTAAAGAGTTGTTCAATTGTTATGAGATCTTATGTAACTACACAAGACACAATTGAAACAAAGATGATTCGATTCGATTGAATCGGCTCATGAACATTATAGCCACGGTTTGCATAAAGCATTCCTTAGTAATTTAATGTTTCATGTTCAGAGCACATCTTTAGATCATAACCTCTTAAGTTCACAAACAAGTTCACGGACTTAAGTTAATCGGTTGTGTTTTCCAAACTCAACAGAAATTCTCGGAAAGAAAACTTCCGCCAGTTCGCGGACTGAGTTCGCGGACTTAGAACACAAACGAGTTTTGGAAAATCCAGCAGAAATTCTCGGTCGAGAACTTCCGAAAGTTCGCGTACTGAGTCTGCGGACTGGGTTCGCGGACTTGGCAAGCCAATTCCACAATCCTCTCGATTTCTCTTGATCAACAAAGTTCGAAAACTTCGGTTCAAGGAATACATGGTTATGTAATCTAAACTCTCATTTCAATCATTGAGACATTCTCAGAGGACGCTGTGTAGCCGTTATTCACAGACCGATTCACGTCAGAGCAATTCTCAAAGTGATTGAAACTTTTCATGACTTTTGTCACTAGGTGAAGATAAACTTGATCAAAGCGAAACGCTTTACCAACACACGATTTCGAGATAAAAGATAAGCAATGAATGCTCAGCTCTAAATGTCAAATGTGTATGATCTAGTCTATATAGCATACGACTTTTGTCTCATAAGAAGTAGGAGATAGAATAGATAGACTTTTGAGTGATAGATAAGTTCAAGTCTCCACATACCTTTTTGTTGATGAAGTTCCACGGTTCCTTGTATAGATCTTCGTCGTTGTACGATGAATCACCATGAAGTCCTTGAGCTTAACTACACTTTTCTATCCTAGTTCGAGACTTAGCTATGTAGGCTAGAAATCAAGACTCATAGTTTTGATCACTAACATTGACAAACATGCTTGAGATAGCAACGCATGCGAGGTCGACCGAGCTATGCTCTAACAATCTCCCCTTTGTCAATTTTAGTGATAAAACTATTAATACATATGGAATACAAAAAAGATAAACTTTAGTGGCTCCTATTCCATAGTCTAATCTTCAACATTCCCTGAAATCTTCGTCCTTCCAAGTACTCCAATGATCCCAAAGGTTGTAAGTTTAGCATCACCGTTGTTGAAGATCCGTAGCTATAATAATGAGAGAAATAGAGATTCTCAATCATTATTACACAGTGTCATAGTATTATTATGTAATATCAAAGTCCAATTGTATCCCGACTTTAACAATAATACTACGGTGATATGTATCACTCCCCCTTAGACAATACTCCATCTTGATCATGGAAACCACTTACCCTTACACAATGATCCGAAAACCATATGTATTTGTAGTGTGAACTACATTATTTCTCCCCATTTTTGTCAATAAAATTGACAAAGGTACAAGAACGAGATCATAATGAAATTTCCACAAGAGACATTTCATAGACTAAAAGAAAAATACATACCAACTTAATTTAGATGCAATCATAAAGCCGAAGCTAACACATTCATCAAGGAGTTTTAAGATACAAGATAACCCCTATAAAATTCCACAGCCGCACTCCCGCAAGATATTACCATTAAGCACAAGTTCAAAAGAACTCTCCCCCATTTGATGTCATTCCCGAGAGAACAACAAGAGCGACCTTAATTTCGAAAGAAAAGAAGGATTTTTTATTGGCCACCAAAACCATAGGAATGATTTTTTATCCAAAGCTCAACCAAATTAATCACAAGTAAACCCATGATTAATTCAATTGGAATACACAACTAAATCAAACCACAAAAGTGATCAATTTAATTGAAAGTGCTCAACATAAGTAAACTCACGGAGCTACGACTAAGTCAATCATACGGAGATGACTAACTTAACCGTTCAATACTCAACATAAGGAAAACCTTACGGAATATACGACTACATTAACCAAAGAACATGATAGTGTAGCCTTTCATATACTCAACACAAGAATTGTGGAATATATGAAAACTCAACTAGATTAATTACAAGAGAACCTATAATTAATCTAATTGGAATACAAACAACCAAACTAATCACCGAAGTAATCAATTTAATTATTTTGGGCTCAACATAAGAGAACTTATGGAACCCCGACTAAGTTCATCATAGAATATGACAACCTTAACCGTACATGTACTCGACATAAGAAAGAAACTTATGGAGTACAACTAAATAACCAAACTAGTTGATTAATTTAGTTCCTAATGCTCGACATATAGCATCTTATGGAACAACCAACAAAGCCAAAGAAATCGACTTAGTTGTAAGGTGCTCAACATAAGACACCAATGGAGCCTTCACGGTAAAACATAATAAATGGATCAATGAAGATCAATACCGTGGATAACATACAAGGATCTATTCTATTTTCCATCATAACGATATAATAGACTTTATCCTTGTTGAACAAAAGATTTTATCCTATTTTCCATCAAATACATGATTGCATAGGCATAACTTTTGTATATGTCAAAAGTCCATTCGTCCTTTCATCAATACGAATACCGATTCATGAACGACTTTACTTTTGACTGCAATATGGGACCTTCAAGTTCACGGACGTAAACAATACATATCCCATAAAAAATTGCAATATCACAAACCATTAAAATACTGCAATAAACATCATCCTCCAAATATTTTTAGAATTTAATACCAATAAACCTAAAAAATAACATAAGAAGATGAAAACAAAAATAGCTATGTGTAGTCACAATCATCGCTATTCAAAGCACTAGTTATTCTTCCAACTAATCCAAAAAGAAGACATCCTAGGCGACAATGCCTTTGAGAAATTCAGCATCATTCCCAACTCCTTGTTGTCAACAGCCATTGGAACATACGGTTCACGAAGATAGGAGTTTATATCAACGAACTGTCTTGGCTGATTATGTCGTACCAGGCTCTCTGAATTTCTAAGGACTTTGACACAAAAGCCTTTATTTCACGAATCTCCTTTCTTACTTCCTTCAACTCATCAAGAACATCGGAAAACTTCTGAGAGTTAGAAGGCACAACCCTGGGATTTTTGTATTCCTTCTTTTTCTTTTCAGGGACTTAGAAACAAGATTTTTCTTTTTCCTTGATTGAAGATTTAACAATCATGTTGACATCCTTTCCATCTGACATGGTGCTTTGAGAACAGTTATAAACAACTGGATTTGTGTGTTGAATCACTTAACTCAACAAGCAATCTTATATAGGATGTCAAAAAGGAAAAAGGAATGTAGGGTTCGAAACCTATTGACAGGTTCGTATACGCCCAACTCTAAAACCCTATAAAGAGTAGAATTGTCGATAATAACCCTTTATTTTATTTGATAGACAGAAAATAACAAATCTAAGAAAAGAAGGAAAAACTTTACTGAAGCCTGAATCAGCACTCAATCTTGTCTCTTTTCGATCAGGCACATGAGACAAGATTTTCCCAACAACACAATCAAGTTGTGTTGCGATGAACAACGATTTGTCCATCTTTTTCCTCAAGGGAGGAATCTTCAGACTTCTGTCTATCAAAACGATTCGACCATACTTTCTTTTCAAATGGTCTTACTCTATCCCTGGAAACCAACTTCTTAGACGAAGATAAGATCCTACATACCTCGGCGGTCTTCTGAGCAAGTTTCAGCTTCCTTGCTAATCGATCTGCTCTTCGTTGAAGTTTGCTGGCGTGCCTTATTTGGTGCTTGTACTTGTAACACCTTGATAGTTCGTGTCCCTTCATCGAACAAAACGAGCACGTCAAACTTGGATAGTATTCAGGCATCTGAGATGTGCAAGCAGCTAGACATACAGTAGATCCTGAAACATTACTGACAGGGTTTCCAGTTAGAGAATCTTCCAGCTTGATTGGGTTTCCTTCTTCTCCGAACCCATTGAGGTTGATATATGTATTGCTACAAGTATCAAAATCGATGTTTTCACCAAGGAGCCCTACACTTGATTTCCTATCTTCATCGGAATCATAGGTTTCAGACATTTCATCAAGTGTTACAGCTAGACCTTTGTTCCCAGTGTATTTTCTACGATTTGGGCATTCGTTAGCAAAATGGCCAAAACCCTTACACTTAAAGCACTGAGGCATGTCCTCGTCATCAGCCTCGTCAGCATCCCTGTTTTTAGGAGGTACGCGACCGTGAGGTTTGTCTGATGACCTAGGTTTGTCTCTTGAAAACCGTTTACTTCTCTTCAACAGAAGATCCCTAAACTGTCTTGTGATCAAGGAGACCGACTTGTCAAGGTCTTCATCTGAAAAATCATTCTCAGACTGATCATCCTCAGAGACATGAACACTTTTACCTTTGGCAAGTAATTTAGTGCTCTTGTGCTTTAAAGGCAACATCCTTACCGACTTTGGATGTATGCTCATGGTCAAAGATCTTTAGCTTCCCAACCAAGGTGTTTCTGGAAAGATTATTGAGGTTATTCCCCTCAACGATGGCATGCTTCTTAGACTCGTATCTAGATGGCAGCGATCTGAGAATTTTCATCACAATGTCCTTTTCAGGAATAGTCTTACCCAATGCAAAAGATGCATTAAAATTTCAGACACTTTGTGATTAAACTCATCAAATGTTTCTTCATCTCCATACGAAGGTTCTCCCAATCGGAATTAAGGTTTTGAAGCCTAGCTTCCTTTTCACTGGAGTTTCCTTCAAATACGGTTTCTAAGATATCCCAAGCATCTTTAGACCTAGTGCAATTAGACACATGGTGTTGAAGACTTGGGGCAATGGCATGTATGATAGCATTTAACCCTTCAGAATTCTGCTTTGCAGCAAGAATCTCGGCAGCATTATATTCACCAATATTCTTGGGAACAGTTCCGTCTCCAGCTGCAACAACGGGCGCATCATAACCATTCACCACATATACCCATGATTGAAAATCACGCGATTGAAGAAAAGCTCGCATAAATTTTCCACCATAAGTAATTGGAGCCATCGAAGACTGGTGGTACGTTAATAGAGATAGCACCTCTGTCCATAGAGTCAGATCGCTACAAACACGGACTTGTTAGGTCTTAAACGTGTTTGCCTGCTCTGATACCAATTGAAAAACGGGGGTCTAACAACACCACCCAATATTTCGCTTAGCAATCTGTATGGACTAACTCCGAAATACTTTTAGAGAATCAACTAGACAGTCAGACTCAATCTAGATAAAAGTATCTCAAGGAGTTAATATCTCGATTTGATTTTTACTCAAGCTAAAAACCGAGTCTTTATCAAAGAATACTTGGACGGTACCAAAGACCAATGTCCAAGGATCAATCAATATCAATCAACAACCAAAGGTTGGATTTCCAATTGATGATCACGAACGCACAACCTGTATTATTTCAATTATATAAAATATAATGCGGAAAAGAAATAACACAGACACCAGAAATTTTGTTAACGAGGAAACCGCAAATGCAGAAAAACCCCGGACCTAGTCCAGATTGAATACACACTGTATTAAGCCGCTACAGACACTAGCCTACTGCAAACTAACTTCGGACTGGACTATATTTGAACCCCAATCACTCTCCTACCGATCCAAGGTACAGTTGTACTCATACGCCTCGGATCCCAGCAGGATACTGCGCACTTGATTCCCTTAGTTGATATCACCCACAACCAAGAGTTGCTGCAACCCAAAATCACAGACTTGATAATAAACAGATCTGTCCCACACAGAAAAGTCTATCAAAGGATAAATCTGTCTCCCACAGATAAACCCTAGGTTTTGTTCCGTATTTTGATATAAAATCAAGGTGAACAGGAACCAATTGATAATCCGGTCTTATATTCCCGAAGAACAGCCTAGATTAATCAATCACCTCTCTACAATCCTTCCTGACTACACAAGCGGATTTCCGAGGAATCACAAACAGTGAGACGAAGATGTTTGTGACTTCTTTATCTTTCCTATCAGATAACTTTCACGATCTCAAGTCAGTCAATCGATTGTACTCGTACGATAGAAGATGCAAGATCAGATCACACAACTACGATAAAGTAGTATCGGTATGGCTTCACAATCCCAATGAAGTCTTTAAGTCGTTAACCTGATTTTAGAGAAGAAAATCAAAGGTTAATGGAGATCGACTCTAGCGGGCGCACTAGTAGCACACAGACGTTTGGGGATTAGTTTTGCACAATGCTAGATGTCTCCTTTATATAGCCTTCAAATCAGGGTTTTTCCTTAGTTACAAAGCAATCCTATTCGTTAGATGAAAACCTGATTTAGATTCAAGCTAATATTTCTCAACCGTTAGATCGAAAACTTAGCTTGTCACACACACTTGGGTAGACGTTTACTGGTTTTGTGAAAACCATGCCCAAACGTGTACGTGTATGTTGGTTCAACATAGTAACCCAAAAAGCTAACCATTTGAGCATTTCATATTAAACTTGTTCTTCTTCACCATAACTAGTTCAACTGACTCAAATGAACTAGTTAAAGAGTTGTTCAATTGCTATGAGATCTTATGTAACTACACAAGACACAATTGAAACAAAGATGATTTGATTCGATTGAATCGGCTCATGAAAATTATAGCCATAGTTTGCATAAAGCATTCCTTAGTAATTTAATGTTTCATGTTCAGAGCACATCTTTAGATTATAACCTCTTAAGTTCACAAATAAGTTCGCGGACTTAAGTTAATCGGTTGAGTTTTCCAAAACCAGCAGAAATTCTCGGAAAGAGAACTTCCACCAGTTCGTGGACTTAGAACACAAACGAGTTTTGGAAAATCCAGCAGAAATTCTCGGTCGAGAACTTCCGACAGTTCGCGTACTGAGTCTGCGGACTGGGTTCGCAGACTTGGCAAGCCAATTCCACAATCCTCCCGATTTCTCTTGATCAACAAAGTTTGAAAACTTCGGTTCAAGGAATACATGGTTATGTAATCTAAACTCTAATTTCAGTCATTGAGACATTCTCAGAGGACGCTATGTAGCCGTTATTCACAGACCGACTCACGTCAGAGAAATTCTCAAAGTGATTGAAACTTTTCATGACTTTCGTCACTAGGTGAAGATAAACTTGATCAAAGCGAAACGCTTTACCAAAACACGATTTCGAGATAAAAGATAAGCAATGAATGCTCAACTCGAAATGTCAAATGTGTATGATCTACTCTATATAGCATACGACTTTTGTCTCATAAGAAGTAGGAGATAGAATAGATAGACTTTTGAGTGATATATAAGTTCAAGTCTCCACATACCTTTTTGTTGATGAAGTTCCACGGTTCCTTGTATAGATCTTCGTTGTTGTATGATGAATCGCCATGAAGTCCTTGAGCTCAACTACACTTTTCTATCCTCGTCCGAGACTTAGTTATGTAGGCTAGAAATCAAGACTCATAGTTTTGATCACTAACATTGACAAACATGCTTGAGATAGCAACGCATGCAAGGTCGACCGAGCTATGCTCTAACAACAATGATATACTACACCGTCTAAAACAATTGTATCCCTAGATAAATCCTCATATTTTTGAATAGGTGAATAATCATTAATATTATTAGGATTTGAAATAGAAACAACATTATCATCATAAGGCTCAATTGGAGTAATGATTTCCTCGTCATTATGACTAAAAATTTCAAATTGCTCATCAACACTATTTTCATCCTCGCCTAAACGTGTAGTAAGTTCATTGACTGCAACACTTAAAGCTGCAATTCTTCATTTCTTTTCTAAGGCATATTTTTGTTCAGTTTCAATTAATTGATCGATCCTATCATTCAAAGAGTTAATCGAATAATTGATTACGTTTTCATTAATTTGTGAAGTTTCAATGAAACGCCGGAGAACATCTTCTAGAGAAATAATCTTGTCATAAGAAGAATTAGGTTGCAAAGAACATTCATTATGACCATTATAATATTGCTCAGTTTCTCGTTCATATGATTGACGCACGTGTGAATAATAATTGGGATCACCATGGTATGAACCATAACCTTCAAAAGGTCGGTAGTGGTCCCAAATATTATCCTCACTATGGTAATGTCCGTTTTGAAATTCAGTCGGATATTCATTGTATTGGTCCTCATAATACAGGTCGACATTTTTTTTGGTGCACGTGCAAATGCAGGGTCGACTAAATCGGGTAGGCTCAGGTTACCTTAAGCAGAATATACCTACAGTCAAAGACTGGTCACCGGTACTGGGCTAAGGTTTGTGGAATTTCGGCTGGTAACTCCCATAAGGCCCAAGGCACGGGTTCAACGTACTTTTTCACGGGTTTTCCTAAAATCGGTTGTCTGACGATGCAATTGGTGTGTGCAACGTGTTTTTTTTTTTAAAGAAAACAAAAATATTTACAAAGAAAAAAATTTTCTAGACTAATTATGTACAAATAAATAAAATATCTAAAGAATCAGAATATTTTCTAAAATGAATATTTACAAAAATAAATAAAAAATAAAAATTGGATACTTACCTGTTTAGTGCCCAAATCTTATTTTCACTTTAAATCTCCAATTATCCTGCACACTAAAAATAAAAAAATACCCAAGTAAAATCTAGAAAGAAAAATCTAAACTATCCTAATATTTACAAATTTAATAGAAATTAAAACAAAAACTTTATTTTTAGTCCCCGACAGCGGCGCCAAAAACTTGATGAGATATTTTATTATACCGCAAGAGCACGGTTGTCTATTGGACAGTATGCAAGTACGGTTCGTTCCACAGGGACTAAAACTGTTACCTTCAATTTTTAATTAAATAGAATGATAAAAAGAATAATTAAAGATAATAAAAACAGAAAATAAATAAAGATACCAGGGCTTCCGACTCTACCACAATTGTGCACACAAGATAATTTAACCAATCTCTATAAAATTATTTTAATTACTTCAAGACGATTTAGGACATATTTGACGCCTCGGAAGATATAACGTTTAAACCAACTATTGCATTTTCAAAATACTAACAATTCTCTTCATTTTAAGATGCTGGTCTCTACACAAGAATATTAAAATTATTTATCAAAGCACAAGGACATATGAAGAAAAGTTGCTATCGTGACAAAACGAAAATATGGGACCAAAAGAATTATTATAGAAAATCAAATTAAATTCTCTTGTATACATCATCGGGTTTCATCGTGAACCCTAATAGAGAGATTATTCGGCCATTACAAAAGAAGAAGAATGTCTAAGAAAAAGAAAGAAAAATACACTAATGCTCGCGGAACCCGCCTCCCCTCCTTGATTGAATATCACGGTATGTATAGGTCCAGAAGAATTCTACCTTCCATTTTAATTCCCATTATTACATCATCAACCCAATAGAATTTTTCCATGTGGCAAGTAGTAACAAAATCACCAATAAGGATATGCCATGTCATATATGCTACACATAATATATTTGACTTTTCTCTACAAAATATTCTCACTTTATTTTGTTTATATGGCTCATAATGTCACATGCATGGACATTATATTTCCACGGGATCCACGAAAATTCTGTTTTATTCTCTTTATGTTTAATTAATCTTCTTTCCTATTTTGTAATTCAAACTTCCATAATTCTCCGACGCATGTGCATGTGTCCCATTCGAGCATCTTTGTGAATGAAGTTCGCATTTAACGTTCTTCCACTTTCATTTTTAGTAAGAAATATTACGAGCAAATGATGTCGACATTCAAGTTTGGTTTCATTTTCTTCAAGGTATCCAATAACCCATATTCTCTGCATGTAAGCCCAGTTTTAGTTGTTTTTCTCACCGAGCTCATTTTAGTCATTTACCTAAAAAACAAAATAATTACCCAAATTAGAACAAAAATGAGCACCAACAATATATATTATCAAGGCTAATTAAGACACAAATATGTGTCTATCACTAAGTACATACAAAACTCAGTCCATGAACAGTCGGCGCATAAAGCATGCTAGCAAACTTATTCAGCACGCCCGACAATAAACTAAGCATGTCGACCAATTTATTTTTTCGCATTTACAGTCGTCTTGTTCAAAAATGCAACACATTGACGACTGTCTATTAGTCGTCATCTTATTTTTACAAAACCATGACGACTAACAACAAAATTTGATATAGGAAAACTTGTTTTCTGGGAGTTATTAATCGTCAAGGTTTAGCATTTCAAAACCTGACGACTATTAATACTACATCACTAAATGTTACTTTCAGAAATAAAATTCTTTGAAAAGTCGTTACGCTATTCATCCTATAAACTTGACGACTAAAAATAAATATGAAAAGTCGTCATGCTCGACGAAGAGATACCATGACGACCATGTAATTACAGTTCAAAAATTTCGATTTATCCGACCTAATATACCATTCAAACAACAAAACAAAATACTAGATAGAGTTTTAAAGGATTAGTCAACAACAAAAAAATATTAATGTTTTCATTTGAAAACGGTGAACTATTAGGAAGGAAAAAGGAATTGATCATTGGATTGAAGGAGGAAAAGAATAAGGTTTGGATCTAAAATAAAAAAAGAAATAATTTTAGTTATTATTAGGAGAAAGGTAATTTAGTTAACTTCATACACATTTGACACCCTTAGCTTACCATTATGGTTGGGAACAAAATTTGGATATCTCAATTAATCTGGGTATACCCAATTTGACCGTTATGTAATTCTCACCTTAATATTTAAGGTTTAATCCTTTCAACAGTTGACTGTGAGACAAGTTGCAAGACCTTAAATATGAGCCTCAAATAATGATGGTTCCATAGTGCTAGCTTGTAGGACCTGCCTAACTGTCTAATTGGACAACTCCATCTCACATCAGTACAATATCCATAATTTTCCTAGGACATCCAACTTCAATTCATTCCAAAGGGTACCCAACCCAAATGCCCTCCAGGCATTTTACCTTTTAAGTTTGTAACATCACTTGTTTGAGCACATGTATTCTGTACGTCCGTGTATGTGCATGAAGTTGACTACGAAGTGAAGTCTAACCACGACGAGATTGAGAGAGAAGTTATTATTAAGTTTAGGTTCAAAATAGAGATGCATATACAATTGTGACACTCAATTATGACCCATCTGAGAACATCTACATCTAAGGATAATGTAAGACATGAACCTGTAAAACAAGATGAAACAAATCATAATCACAACATTTCTCCATCTACTGCCCTCTCCAAACCCTGCTTCTTTTAAAACATCTTCTCCAGTCACTATACAAGCTCCAAACAAGCGATCCAAGCATTTCCCTGCTCCAGAGAACTCGTTTATCAGTAGCCCTTCAAACGGATACTTGAATAGTGATATGTAATGCATGAATACCCAATAATTTGGCATCCCACTCTTCGATATGAAGTAGCCAGAGAACAGAAAGAATGATCCCATTACACCAGATATTATGGAGTTTCCAACTATGAAATTCGGCACCAGAGCGCTGAAACAAACTACCACCGAATTCGCAGTGTAGAAAATCAACCAAATCAACAGCAAGAAATACATGAAAGCCGTGAAGCTCCTGTTCAGACCCACAAGCCAGTATAATGGTACTGAGAACAAGATAGCAAGTATTAGTAGAAACGGTAGAAATACTATTCCGTTCGCGATCACGTAAGACGAAACCCTGTAGCTTCCACTTGAAATTTCTTTCATTAGTATCTCTCTTTCCTGCAAGAAGATGGGTAGAGCTTCGGTGGTGCAAGATAATAGAAATGTTAATACAAATGCAAATAAGCCCACCCTCTCTTCGGCCCCTGTTAGATTATCTTTGAGATCGTAAAATATCGAACCCAACACCAATCCAACGACTAGCATTTGAATTGTTCTACAAGTGAACAACTCTTTAGTTCGATAAACATTCTTTGTGAACCTATGAGTGAGTATAAAGACTTCCCGGAGTCGAGAATTAGCGAAACCACAAGGATTAAGATCAAGTCCAGCACTGAAAACTTCTTCATTGACTACCTTAGATTGCTGAAAGAGCTGTTGTAATGTGCACTTACCACTTCTTACCTCACTTTCTTGATCTCCAGTAACTCTCTTCTGTTGCAACTGGAGTGGATCTTGAATTATACTTACTAGTTGCACTTGTTGCTGTTCATGCTGAAGGTCTTCTACGGAGTCGATAGCGAAATCCACAACATTGACATGAAGTGGGAGCTGTAGTCCAATCGACCTCATTTTCAGTTGAAGCTGATCAATACTTCCATGATGCAACACAGAGCCATTTGCCAATAAAAGAAGGGAATTGAATAGCTTCACAATTCTAAACCCTGGTTGATGAATTGTAAGGATTATAGTCCTTCCTCGTGTCTCCGCCATGATCTTCAACATATCAATAATTTGAAGAGCAGATGTACTGTCCAACCCAGATGTTGGTTCATCCAGGATCAAAACTCTAGGGTCATGTATAACATCAACACCGATAGAAACGCGTCGCCTTTCACCACCAGATACACCACGGAGTCTATCATCACCAACACGGGTTTTGGCAACATGGCTCAAGCCTAGTTCCTCTATCAATGCCTTAACTCTTGAGTTCAACTGAGATGGTGGAAGCGTAAGTCTAAGCTTAGCACTGAACATGAGAGTCTCTTCAACTGTTAGGAGAGGGAAAAGTGTGTCCTTTTGGGTAACATAGCCAGAAATCTTCTTGAACTGAGCTCTATCAAAGGGTTTCTGATTAACAAAGATGGACGATGTCTGAGGGGTAAGCCTCCCTGCAAGAACCTCCAGCAAAGTCGACTTGCCCGCACCGCTCGGCCCTACTATCGCAAGAATCTCCCATGGTTTAGCGTGACAATTCACATTTTTTAACACTTGCTTGCTGCTTGATACTGTTTCTCCGGCTGCTTTAAGTTGATCATGTCTTTGTTGCTGTTGCTGCTGCGGCTGATTTGAGTTAAAGATTTTGCAAAATGAATTCTTATGTGCGTTAATGCTGTAATTGATACCTTGAGCTTCTATTTCACAACCTTGTTTCTTCATTGCTGACTGCAACTCTAACAACTCAGAAAATGATTCTCAAGGAGGATTTTTTGTTGTTGCAGACATTCAAATATGTATACAAAGGTACAAATAGATAAGAGCCAGGAAAAATGAAAAATAATTAATGAAATAATTCTTGAAAACTTAAATGTTAGTGGTTGCAAGAATTTGGTGCGAGTACAGACCATAATAGCCCTAAATTTGTTGCATTATACGGTAGTTCACGTGAATCGCTTATAGGGTATACTAACTTGAAGGAAGAAGTTGTTTTTTCCAAAATCAATAATTTCGACAAAGAGAAAAACATTCAGTTGTCGTAGAGCTAAGGCAAAAGGTTCACGTGCATGCATTTCTCTTGTTATTACCGGTGAAGAATGAAGATTGGTGATCATAGAGTTGCATGGTTATGAAAAATAGGGAGAAATTTTAGTTTTTCTAGAGTTCACGTGACAATAACATTGTAAGGAAACAGTGTATATCTATGAAATTTTGTGTAATTAAGTTTGTATGGTCAGAAATGATGGGTAATCTATGTTTGCACATAGAGTTAATAAAACTTGTGAGTTGTGACTTGTGACCAGTCAATAGTAGATATTTATTTGAGCCTGTCATCTCAATCCAGATGCTGATTTGAAATATACAGAATATGTGCAGAATTGTTGTGATGAATCTACCTACCTACTGCAGTCATTTTTCCTACAAATTCAGTGCGGCTTACGGTTTCTTTTCTTCTTGATCGGTATTATAGCGCATTTGGATACAATTCTGTTTCTCCAAAAACAGAAGTCAGAAGTCAGAAGTCCAGATATTTTGCTTCATAAAAAGTCGACTTTTCTGCTTCTATAAGTCGTTCTGAAATTCTACACCCAAACCGACTTCTTGCTTTTTGACCTCTATAAGTCGTTCTAGAAGTCAAAAAGCTATTTCTGGATGTGTATCCAAACGCGTTATTAGATTAAGAGCATTTATACAAGAAGGGGTGGAGCCAAGATCGAAGATAAGGGGCAACAAAAAAGAAATATCATTATCCGTGGCAATACATGAATAATAAGTCTAATTTAAAAGTGTTTGTCTGTAAACATACATAATAACCTCAAACACATAATTGATAATTGGCGAGTGGGGAGAGTTGCACCCACTTGCCTTAAGCTTCCTCTTCCCTCTTAAGGTAAGAGTACATGTTATGGTGCAGAGTCTTCCGGGGATTTTTAGGGGTTATGGAGAAGCAAACAATATTGTAAATTACTTTGGCTTGAGGTGGAGGAGCTGGATAAAGTGGTGTATTTCAACACCAAGATTTGTTGTTTTATTTAAAGGAGAAGATACTAACATATTCAAGAATCAAAAAGGAATTAGGCAGGGAGATCCTATTTCTCCTTTTCTGTTTATTATGGTAGCTGAGGTATTATCTTTGATGATCAAAAAAGCAGTTGGTGAAGGTTTAATTTCTGGTTTTCAAGTTGTTCCAAATGATACTACAATTACCCATTTACAGTTTGCAAATGATCTTATTGTCCTTTTAAAAGATGATGAAGTTCATATTAGGAACTTGAAAAGCATCCTTATGGGTTTTGAGATTGTATCAGGTTTGAAAGTGAACTTTAGGAAGAGTACAGTGGTTGGTCTGGGACGACTACATAATGCTGAAGTTTGTGCTGACATATTTGGGTGTGATATGTCTCAACTTCCCATGAATTTTAAGGTATTCCACTTGGCAGCAAGTCAAAGAGTAAAGCAATGTGGTCTGACATTATTCAGAAACTTCATTCGAAGCTTGCTAGATAGAAGAAATGTTATATTTCTAAGGGGAAAAGACTTGTTTTGATTCAAAGTGTGCTTGCTAGCTTACCCACTTAGTATTATTTTGTCCATGTTTCAGATGCTTATGTCTGTTGCCAAAGAAATGGAAACAATCATGAGAAGATTTCTTTGGGGTTCTACTAATTCTACCCAAAAAAAAAGTTGGGTGGTTTGGTCCAAGGTCAATTTTCCCAAATTCAGAGGTGGGGTTGGTATTAGAAAGTTGCATCTGGTTAGTAAAGCACTTCATGCTAAGTGGATTTGGAGGTATAGGACTGAAAAACATGCCCTTTGGAGAAAAATTATATTTCAGAAGTTTGGTGGTGTTGGTGAAGCTTTCTTCCCAAATTACACTAAGAATTCAGTTTGTTATAGCCTATGGACTGAAATTTTGAAAGCTAATGAATACGTGTAAAATAATACTAAGCTTACATTGAGAAGTGGTGTTTCTGTGTATTTCTGGGATGATATTTGGGTTGGTGAACAACCTTTAAAATATTCTTTTTCCTCTCTTTACAAGATTTCTAGAAAAAAGAAAACTGTAGTAAAGGATATGATATATGATGCGGGTGCTTCAAACTTTAGTTTTACCAAGAATTTATCTGAACATCAGATCTTTGAGGTTGCTCAGTTGCTGCAACTTATTGGTGATTTATTTACTCACAGATGCTGATGATGACAGGAAATGGTTAGGAGGGGACAATTTTTATGTATAGCTAATGCCTACATATCTCTGGAAACTGATGGTCTATTAAGATTTCCAAATAAGCAATTATGGAATTCTAGGTATGTTTCTTTGTTTGGTCTCCCTGCTACAATGATGCTCCTACTTTGAGCTATTTACACAATGCATGCTTGATTCAAGATCAAAATTACTTGCTGTCTGGTGCTGCTACAAAGACGAATGAGCATATTTTTCTACACCGTAAGTTAGCTTTTGAAGTGTGGTCATATTTTCTAGATAGTTTTAGTTTGAGATGGGTGTTCACTAATAATGTTAGAAGCAGTCTGTGGGAATAAAGGAGTAAGAATAGTTTCGTGAGAATAAAGAAGATACGGAGCTTTTATCTTTGGTTTCTGGTGGTCTTTATGGAAGGAAAGAAATAATAGGTTGTATCAGAATATTACTACATGCAAGGATCAAATCATTGATGTTGCCAAGTGTTTGATGTTCAATTGGGATAAATATTATAATATTTTTGATGGTTTAAATCTTGCAACTTTAATTTCTAATTGGGATGTTGTGGTATCCATAAACTTGTAACTTTGTTCTTGGTATCTTGTCACTTCTTTGGTGACTCGAACTCTTTCTATAAAATTTGCTCTTTTAAGTCAAAAAAAGATTTTCATGTAGAGTGCCTACGTTACAACTTACAAGGATATTTTGAACAATAATCCATTAACTTCCTAGTTGACCACCCGTTGAATAGTGTTTGTGTTTATTTTCAATTTAAATTTTTGTAAAATGACTTATCAACGACCCCCTTGTCCTTCAGAAACTATTCAATTCTTCCCGATCATAGTGTTATCTCTAAATTTTAAGAGAACAAAAAGGAACAACATTAAAGATATCGTCACAGAGGTTTAAAACCGAATCTTCCCATTCACCACAACTGCAGAAAGACTCGCCAATTTGCTGATATGAAAAAAAAAAAAAAAAAAAAGACAATTTCAAAACATGACATATTAATGAAATTATTTGTCATTTTGACTTTGCGAATAGATTATCAACGACAATGATTACAGTGCATCGAACAAAATCAAAATAATACTATAAAGAACCCTATTACACCAAGCACTATGGTAGTGCATATTGCATATGTTTAACGCAGTCATGTCTATTGCATTAACTTAAGAGAGGAACACATCTGTTCTACGTTACAGCTTAGAAATGCATGATTGAAACTCAGTCTTCATAATATGCGAATACTACTTTTTTGTAATTAAACCCCTATAGAGACTAAGTTACCTTTGCAAAATTGACAAAAACAAAAGTGGATTCAATCTCAGTGAAAGTTGGGTGTTATAGTAAATAGAAATAAATGAGATCTAAGAAAAATAAATAAATCATACAAGATATTTAAATGAAATATTATATGAACAACTAGGATTCAAAATAATTGATAGTTGGAAATTTTTGTAACTCAGTTTTTGCAGGTGTATTTATATTTGCTTGACATGTTTTTGTTACACCTTTCTCACACCCGAGCATAACCATCCATCATTCTTAAAGGATTTATCTTCTCCACTGTCGGATCCCGACGGATATTTTTTCAAAAATTTGGCAAAAATGTCTATAAATTGAAACTAATTTTTCTTCTCAAGTCACTCCAAATCATCATCTTGTTAGTGCATTACTCGGATGAACCCACAAGTTTTGCTATCTCAAGCTTGTTTTCAATTTTATATGAGCAAAATTATATCTTGGTTTCTAGTCTACTAAAGTCAAGTCTCGGACTAGGATTAGTAGTGTGTAGTTGAGTATCAGACATCACTGAATATCCCTTAAAGATTGAAGTTTGAAGATCAAACGAAGACATCAACGAGGACCTTATTAACAAAGGTATGTGTTGACTGATTTCATTAGGACTCTTGTTCAATTCCACATTTTTAATCTATCGAAACAAGTGCTCACTCTATGGAACAATTTCTATAACGGTAAACATGCATTTATGTATGAACTCGAGGATAATTGAGCCATGATGTTAGTGATAATAACCTTTGTCCCTGAAAAGTTCCCTATGTTGTAGTAAATGAGCACACAAATTTAACGAGCCCAAAATCACTCAATTCTGAATTATAACAAAGAAGTTATGAGTGATTTATTGAAGTAACACTTATAAGTGTTGTTGTTGCAGTTCGTGAATAAGAGACACGCCACGAACTGTTTGTAATGGTTCACGGACTTGAGCATGTAAACATGACTAGATGCCTTTTTTAGTCAAGTTTTTGATGTTTCCTTATCTAGGAAAGAGAGCTATTCTTCTATACATAATTTATTGCCATATTCAAGTGTGTGTGTTATTTTAAACTCCTTATTAAGTTAAATTGTAATTTATTTTACAAAAGTACAATTTATGATAAAGTAATTATTTATGCAAGAGTTTTAACTTAAGAAAGACTCTCAAAATAAGGAGAGTCTTTGTAAAAGGAAATAGATCACGAACTTGCTTAGATTTCAAGCAACCGTTCACTATAAATAAAGGGTCCATGTAAGCTACACAATTCATCCCTTGGAAAATTGGTGTAAGCTTCATAAGGTTATTTTCCACTAGATTTGTTCTTTGTGAACAAGAGTAAGACAACAAGACTTTGTTTTGGGGATCACAATGCACAAGTTGGTAATAACCTTCTTGATAGTTACACAACTTGTAATCTAGGTTATTTCAATAATTCTTGTCTATTATAAGTTCCTTCTCTTCTGATATAAGGCAATTCAAGAATTTTTCATCATAAATTCTAGGTTTGATAGATGTCGGTTACGTATACCGACACTAATTGGTCGAATTCTGAACTAGAAAGAAAACCTCAATTAAAGTGTCTTATAAATTCATATATCTCTAGTCTTTGATACAGGTGTATCCGTACTCCTTTAGGAAACTTAGTTAACCTCAAGCTAAGTTGAGGGAAGAATCCTATTCTAGGCAGGAATCCTTGTTTAGGCAGAATTCCTAGTTAGGGAAGAGTTTTGTTTTAGGCAATACTCTTAGTTTAGGAAATAGATTCCTAATAGAAGTCCTTGGTCGGCTGAGTACGATGAGGGATATAAATAGATGGCTTTGGGTAATAGCTAAACACACAGATTCTAGGCATAGAAAACCTAGCAAACAGTTTAAGGTTGATCCACTGTTTAGAGAAGATTGTGAGCGTAACAAAGAGAGAATTGTAATCGTTTTCTTGTTCATAATCTAGAAAAGATATTTTCTTCGAATTACAACTTGTGTTATGTGTTCTTCTAAGATTCTCACCTATTATTATTTTGAATTCCGCCTTTATAGTAATAGTTACCAAGGTATAGAGATCATACGTATCAAGTTGGCATCACGAGCAAGGTTAGTTTCTAGGGTAAATCCCTGTGGTTTATGGTTTTCACTAGATCTCTCTACATAGAGCTTGGTGAGGTACTTGAGAAGCTAGAAGACGTTAAGACAACAAGGGGATCAAGGATGACAAAGTCAGATGATGATCCTAAGGAAGGCGAACCACAAACTATGGAAGAGAAGGTAGCTACGCTGCAAACAGACATGAAGTCTATTCAAGTTACCCTTCAGGAATTGAGTGAATGTATTCGTTCTCATACACCTAAGAAGGAGACGAAGAAAAATGTTACACCTTCACCTGCAGCTTTGGAAAAAGATGATTCGGAAGAAGACGAGTCGGAAGAAGAAGAAGAGGAAGAAGATGAGGATGAAAAGGAGGAAAGTGAGCTTCCTAAAGGTCCTACAACAACTAAACCTCATGGTAAGAATCTGAAAATTGATTTTCGTGTTGATATTCTACTTTACGATGGGAGTGTCGATGTAGAAAAATTAGATGATTGGATTGAACGTCTAGAGACGTATTTCTCTTTCTTTGAATATGGTTCAAAGGAAAAGATAGCTTTCGCGGCATTGAAGCTACAAAAGCATGCTCTAACCTGGTGGAAAGCTTATCAAAGACAAAACCTAGGTAAGAGAGTATTGTCGTGGAAAAGATTCAAGGCAGTTGTAAGGAAACAGTTTTATCCGGTTGTTTACCTTGAGGAGAGATGGTTCAAGTGGTACAACTTGAAGTAGACTTACAACCAAACCGTGCAGGAATATACTACGGAATTTCAGAATCAAGCTATGGTTTTGGATTTAGACTTGGAAGATCATGCTATCTATATGAAGTATATTTCCGGGTTCCATGAGTATATACGGAAGGAGTTGAAGATTTTTTCGGTAGATACTATCTCTGAAGAAAGTATTAAAGCTAATGCCATTGAAGGCATGCTTAAGAAATATGATTCAAAGGGAAATACTAAGGTGGAATCTGGAGGTACTACTGTCAAAGGAGGTGAAAGGAGAAAAGACGAAGGGAAGTCTAGTGATAAGGAAGGTTTGTCTTGCACCCATTGCAAGCAAACATGTCACGTTGTCGACAAGTGTTGGGTTAAGAACCCTCATCTAAAGCCCAAAGGGTTGCAGAGGAAAGAAGCCAAGAAGACAACACTAGTCGCTCAAACTCTAAAGGAAGTCCACGGACTAAGGGAACCCAATTCAAAGCTTTCTCTTATGACAGTAGCAAAACAAAGACCTTCTAAAGATGATCTTAGGGAGCGACTCTTCACAGTAAAGATGCAAGTCAAAACAACGCTAGTTGATGATGTTACTGACCCGAGAAGTAAGAAGAATTTACTTTCAAATTCTTTGGTGCAGAAGTTAGGATTGAAGACTTTCAAACATCCAAAACCATACCCTTTAGGATGGCTTCAAAAGGAAGGGGGCTTACAAATTTCACAGCAGTGCACGTTCAAATTTTCTCTAGACGAGTCATATATTGACGAAGTTACATGTGACGTAGTTCCTTTGGATGCTTGTCAGGTGGTACTAGGTAGTCCTTACCTATGGTATAGAGATGCAACTCCACATATGAGGTAACAAAAGTACACCTTTACCAAAGATGCAGAAAGTTTTGTGATTCGGGCTATAGACTCTCCTCTTGAGGGAGCAAGCTTAATCACAACCACTCAGGCTAAGCGGTTGGTGAATGCTAGAACGAAGTTCATTCTCCTTGTGATCCGTTCTCTTGAGGAGAAGCCGAGTAGAGTTTGTTTGGAAGCCTTGTCTGCACAACAAGAAGATGACCTAGAAAGGTTGAAGTTGAAGTATAAGGATTTATTTTCTGATGTCACAGGATTACCACCAAAGAGGAGTGTGGAGCATGAAATCATGTTGACCGGGGAGAGTTCTCTACCTAATGTAGGTCTTTATCGCATGACCGTAGAAGAATCTAATGAGATCAAGAAACAAGTCCAGGAACTTCTAGAATTAGGGATGATAGTGCCAAGTGCTTCACCTTGTGGATCAGCGGTGTTGTTGGTTCCAAAGAAAGATGGAGGTTGGCGTATGTGTATTGATTATAGAGTATTGAACAAGATCACAATCAAGAATCGTTACCCTCTACCTAGGATAGACGACATGATGGATCAGTTGGAAAAAACTCGAGTTTTTACAAAGTTGGATTTTAAATTCGGATACCACCAGATGAGAGTTCGAGAAGATGATACATGGAAGACTGCTTTCAAAACCAAACAAGGCTTGTTCGAATGGTTGGTGATGCCTTTTGATTTGTGTAACGCTCCAGCGACGTTTATGCGTTTGATGAATGATTTGTTACGACCTTTTGTAGAAGATTTTGTGATTGTTTATTTGGATGATATCCTAATATACAGCAGAACTTGGGAAGAGCATATCGTTCACGTTGAGAAGGTGTTTAAAGTGTTACATGAAGGCCAGCTGAAGTTGAACATAAAGAAGTGTGAGTTTGGAAAGGAGGAGTTGTTGTACCTTGGATTCATTGTTGGTGGTGGACAACGAAAGATTGATCCAAAGAAGGTTGAAGTGATTATTAAGTGGCCTAGACCTAGTACTGTAACTGGAATCAGGAGTTTCTCAGGGGCTTGCACCTACTTGCGTAAATTTATCCGGCATTTCTCGAATATTGCAGGACCGTTACATGGTTTGACGGGAGCTAAGGCAAAGTTTGAATGGCAACAAAACTTTGAATACGCTTTTCAGTTACTAAAGAAGAAGATTTCAGAAGCACCAGTGTTGGCATTGCCTAACTTATAGCGTACTTTTTAAGTTGAGACCGACGCTTCTAACTATGCATTGGGAGGAGTGTTGTTACAAGATGGTAAACCAGTGGAGTACCATTCATAATTGTTCTCTGGTGCTATTAAGAACTACGCACCTTATGACAAATAATTTTATGCTTTATATCAATGTATCAAGCATTGGCGAGTGTATCTCTTAGGTAAAGAAGTAGTGGTACATTCAGATCACAAACCATTGGAGTATCTACATGCACAGACGAAACTACAACAAGACCGGCACATGAAGTGGATGTCTTACTTGATGGATTTCAATATTCTCATTCGGTACAAGAAGGGAGTAACAAACAAGTTGGCAGATATGTTATCTCGACCTCTAGTTCGAGCATTAATGGTGGCCATGAGAATTCAGCCAATTATTCCTCAAGAGTATGCGGAGTCATACGCATCCAGCAAAGACTTCAAGAAGGTGTTAGAAGGTTTGAAGAGTAGTTTGAAAGGCGACTTTGAACTTTGAGATGGATTGTTATACAAGGGTCAGTTACTTTGCATTCCAGAAGATGGAGATCGTTTACAATGTTTGAGGGAGGCATACACATCTCGAGTTGCTGGACACTTTGGGATGAATAAAACTCTTCTTAACCTTCTTTGTTATGTCTTTTGGCCAAAGATGCAAGATGATGAGGCTAAGTTAGTTAGAGGGTGTAAGTTGTGTAGCACATCTAAACCTTCCAACAGAAAACGTGGGTTATATCTACCATTACCAGTACCATCAAGGCCTTGGGAGAGTATTTCTATGGCTTTTCTTGGTGGGTTACCAAAGACTAAGTCTGGTTATGATTACTTGTTAGTTGTGGTCAACCGATTCAGCAAGATGATTGCATTAATTCCATGTACAAAGACGGTAACGGGAGCTGGTGCAGCAATGCTCTTCTTTGAGCATGTGTGGAAGCATTTTGGTTTACCTACTTCGATTATTTCTGATAGGGATAGTCGGTTCCTTAGTCATTTTTGGGATTCCTTATGGAAGATGATGGACACTAGGTTGAAGAAGAGTACAGTTTTTCATCCACAAACAGACGGGCAAACAGAAGTGGTCAAAAGGACTATGATTCACATGTTAAGGGGATATAATTCTAAGCATCCTAAAACTTGGGATGAGAGTTTACCATATCTACAGTTTCCTTTCAATAGAGCAGTTCACGGTTCTTCGAGAAAGTCTCCTTTCGAGACGTGCTATGGTTACTTACCACCTAGTCCTTTTGATCTAGTATTTTCTAGTGACACCTCAATGGGGGGGAAGGAAGTAAGTGAACGACAAAAGGCACAAAAGTTCTTGGAGAAGATATCTAAGATTCATGCAACTGTTGAAGCGCAATTAAAGAAGTCACAAGCCAAATACAAAGCAAAACATGACAAGCATCTTGTTCCTTGTAATTTCGGTGTTGGTGACTTGGTATGGTTAAAATTAGGTAAGGAACGACTGAAGGGGGAAGGTAAGAAGTTGAATCCATTGAGATATGGACCATTTCGTATTCTCGATCAGATTGGTGACAATGTCTTTCGTCTAGATCTGCCACCTTATATAGGAATGTACTAGGTAATAAATGCTGAATACTTGAAGTTGTTTGAACCTCCATTACTTGATGATGATGACGACGATACTATGATTTTACCACGAGTAGAAGAATTATGGTTTGATAGAGAGGAACCACTCAAGGAAGACTGCATATTAGAGCGAAGAGTGACTACAACACGACAAGGAGAGAAAGAAGCTTTTCTAATTGTATGTCAAGGTCAAGTTCCTAGCAAGGCCAAGTGGTGTAACAAGGAAAAAGGGACTCTCGAGTTCCCTAACCTTCATTTTTAACTCTCACAGGAGTTCAAGTTCTTAAAAGAGGGACCCATGATACAGGTGTATCCGTACTCCTTTAGGAAACTTAGTTAACCTCAAGCTAAGTTGAGGGAAGAATCCTATTCTAGGCAGGAATCCTTGTTTAGGAAGAATTCCTAGTTAGGGAAGAGTTTTGTTTTAGGCAATACTCTTAGTTTAGGAAATAGATTCCTAATAGAAGTCCTTGGTCGGCTGAGTACGATGAGGGATATAAATAGATGGATTTGGCCAATAGCTAAACACACGGATTCTATGCACAGAAAACCTAACAAACAGTTTAAGGTGAATCCACTGTTTAGAGAAGATTATGAGCGTAACAAAGAGAGAATTGTAATCGTTTTTTTGTTCATAATCTAGAGAAGATATTTTCTTCGAATTACTACTTGTGTTCTGTGTTCTTCTAAGTTTCTCGTCTATTATTATCTTGAATTCCGCCTTTATAGTAATAGTTACCAAGGTATAGAGATCATATGTATCAGTCTTCCACACACAACTTTATCTCTCGCTCTTCTTTCTCTTCTCTAACCTAACCGCGTCTTTCTCTTTCTATTTCTTCTTCTTTTTCTCTTCTCCTTTGCTATGAGTGAAGCTTTTGGAAAATTTCCCTCAAAATTAGTTTCTTTATTTCATTGCTTTGTTTTTTAATCGTATCATTGAGTCATATAAAAGTTGAAGCGAGAATTATTGAGTTTTCTTCCTCTTCAGAGTTTATACAACTGAACCACTGAAACATACACACAATTTTGCATATTTATTACCTTCTCAACCCATAGTTTTTCAGACTTATCCGTATGACAAAATTGATTTTAGTTTTTCAGAGTTTATTCTGACATGTGCACTGGAAAGCCTTGTTTGGGATGAAGTCGATATTGCAACTCTTTTGTAAAGTCAGATGTGATTTGATTTATAGCATCAATGTGTAATCTTTGGGTCTCAGACAATCGGTACCACATATCATGCAGACACCGGAAAAAAATTGATTTCTCATTTTGATAACAAACCACATTATAAAGATAAAATAAAAGTATTAATAAGATAAGTATACTCACAGTTGTACCCCATTTGACATTATAATTGGGTTGTTGAACTCTACTCAAATACTCATTTCCAATATGCCTCATGAACGACTTACTACTCTTATCAGAAAATCTGACAGAAAGAGCTTCATCCCAACAAGTTGTCCAGAAAAAATCTAAGTGGAGCCATCATGGTGTTTGTTGCTAGAAATCAATATGTTTGATTTGGTTGAGTCAGTCTTGCTTGTGTTCGTTTATGTTTTTCTTCCAATTAGGATTTATTTTTCTTTTTATTCTTTCTAGTGTATGCCAAGACCACTCCAGACCGTTACTGAGCGATCTTGGAAAAGAGACACTCTAGGTTGGTTGATTAGTGAAAAGCCTAGTAGTTTTGTTTCTGGAAACGAGGATCTCAAAGACCCTTATCTAGAGAGCCCTGTTTTTGGAAACTTTAATTTTGAAAGCTTGACATTGTATGAAGAGGTTAGTCCTAGTCCTTTGATAGTGCCAGCAATGACAACTTTAAAAGATCTAAACCCAACTAGGACCATTCATCCATTATGTATAAAGTTAGTTGATACTGAAGCAAACTATGTGTTAGAGCACTGCTCGGTCGAACTCGCAATTGTTGTTATCTCAAGCTTATTTGTCAAGTTTAGTTACAAAAACTGTAAGTCTTGATTTCTAGTCTACTTACACTAGTGGAAAACAGAAGTTTCGCGACTGTCAGGACATGTCATATATACGAGTTATACGACTAGTTTTAACCGTCTCTGATGGGGTCTCTGATAAAGCGTCTTTTTTTTGTACGACCCTTAGCCGTAGGCCTCATAATAACGACTGATTTTAAGGGTAGCGAGGTACAGACCCTCGGCCGTGGGTCTCAGATTTAAATTATAATATAAAAAAATATAGATTCAGATTTGCTGAAATGTCTGAATGGCTGAATCTGAAATAATCTGACTCATCAAAGTCAAGTCAAGCTGAACTCAAGTCAAATAAAGTCAAAGTCAACTCAAACAAAGTCAAATAAAGTCAAATGGAACTCAAATTAAACCCAAACTGAAATTCAAATTTAAACTCAAACTTGAGAATTCCACATTCATTCATTCATTTTATCCATTGGGTTTAAAATTACACAAAAAAGATAAAATTTTGATTCAGAACAATACATGTCAAATCTAGCTAGCTAGTAAGTTCTAACAACAAGATGCTAAACTAATAGACAATAAACAACAAACTGATAAGCTCCTTCAATGAGGATGAACTTAGCCAATACTTCATAAATGATATCAAGTAGAGCATCCATGTGTTGTGTCCCTGGTTCACATAGGACAAAGAACGTCGTTCCTGCAAAGCAAATAAAAAACATTACAATTACTTCGTTTAGTTCATAATACACGGTAGAACTATATAAGTTACTACAGTATACTTCATATTCTTTCTTTTAATGTTGGAAGCACATGTGGGGTAATTTGAGAGATTAAACCTAGATCTAGGTCATGTAAACAGCAGTTGGCTCATCAGTAGCAGGTACGTAATCATGCAACAAGAGTGAAAACATAAATGAAAAAAGCAGGGAATTCAGGAAAAGAAAAGAATTATAACAGAATTACTTTTGTGGAATGCTTTTGGTATGCAAATACTAATATCTCATATTCGGTTTCACCTCTATGATATCACAAGGGCTTTCAACAGCATTGAAAGAAATTTATGAATGTAATATGTTTGCAACAAAACAGGAGCTTCAGGGAAAGTGAAGGCAGATACAAAGAAATTAGTTGAATCCTTTAGAAACTCATGTTTTTTTTTGTAACAACATCATAGGGGAATAATGTTCAAGCTCGTATCAACAACCAACATGTTATATATATATATATATAGTGGAAATATGGAATGAAACCTTACCTGAGCTTCTCCATTCAAATACTCATCATCTCCAACAGTTGTCAAAGTTGATGGAGCTTCATTCGCATTTCCAGTGAAGACAAATAGATCTTTCAAAGCATTCTTATTGGGGTCTGATCTAGAAATATAACTTGTACAAAAAATATTGTTAAATTTAGCTGAAACTAACCTTATTCATTGCTGCAAGAAGTGTTATTGTGCAATTTTTTTCTTCACAACACCATTAATAATTTCTAGACGAAGAGAATCAGAAGATGCCGAGGCTTGAACACTCCCATGAAATGATTTGTTTTCACCATTGCTCTCATAGTCATTAGTAGAAGAGCGAATCTACAACACCAAAAATTAAAGGTAAGGCTCATTAAATCAAAATATAAAGAAAACAAAACCGAATGTGTTCTGAACAGAACCATTTTCCTGAATACTGTTCTTTAACCATTAGGAGTGAGGCCGTAAAATGGAACATCAAAAAACACAATGCATACCCGAACTTCATTAAGGTTGCCCCATTTTCCTGACTACTGTTCTCTTAAGAACAGTGAGGCTCTTTGTGTGCATAGGAGACTTTGGAAATACCCCATTTGTAGGAGGAAGTCCTAGCAATCCACATATCAGAACCTAAAATCATGGACTCAAGTTGAGAAAAAGTAAGATAATAGAGTTATGACAATATGGATGAACCAATGAACTAATCTGATCGATATCTTAGTAATTAATTATACCATAAAACCAAGCAACAAAATGTCATAGTGGTAAGCATATGGCTTTTTTAGATTGAATTCCTTCTATTGGTATCTGAAGAAACAACAGTGTGGTCGAAAAAGTAAAGAGCAGCTACCATTATATATGGTATAATGGCAGCGAAAATGTAAGACGGTGGGACTTTTCCCATATCCTGCAGTTTCGACATAACATTTCAGCCATATACAACAACTAAAAATTTAAATTTGTGCATGTACGTTGATCTAAGTAATTACCTTGATTATTGTCCAATGATATAACGATGCAGATTTCCATGGAAGAGGAGTATAAAGCCTTCGTGGAACTCCATATGGAACTTTGCCTAGAATACTTTATGACATTGATGTCCACACCACAACAATGAAAGGAACCCATAGTCTACAATAAAGCTTCCGAGGAATTCTGTTATAATAAGTCAGTTCGAAAATGTTTTCAAGTTCTAAGTACTCTTATATAGAAGTACAAAGTTAGATGAGTTTAAAACGGTTCCAGACATGTGCCATAACGCCAGGACCTGGCCCTCCTGCTTTTTAAAGAAGTAGAGAGAAGTCCAAAGGTGAAGATTAGTCCCAACAGTCCATTTGTATACAGCCACGCACTGAAATTGATATCTTTCTTCATTTGGATTTCCAGACTTCGAAACTGAAAATTCACTAACCATTCCTTTAATGGCCTCTTGAATCAAAAGGACCGCAATCAGCACGCCAAAAAGTTCTCCAACAATCCTTGTAAATCTAGTGATGATAGCACAAGCATTGAATACTGCAAGGAGAAATACTCTACATTATTTCATTAAAAAGGAAAAACTGGTTTCTAATAAATTCATCAACAACAAATGTATACCTCATTAATCAAAGCAACAAATCGAGCAATACATAACTCATAGAAATTGAAGTACAATAAACATAATCATACCAGCAGATCATAGTATTTGTCCTGGCTATGTAGGTTCTTCCAGCTTCAAAACCAAGCACATGCATCAAAGTAGAAAAGCAAATGAGCTATTAAAATCAAGCAAAACAAGCACTTTTCCGTTTAACATTCTTTGAATCAAAAATTAAAAATGAGATTCAAATTGAAATTAAAATTGAGATAAAAACCTTACGTATCTGCCATAACCCCCAAAAGTTTAATTAGCCAGATACACACAAAATTATGTCGACAAACTAATCATCTATACACTTCACAGCAACAAAGAACATGTTTCTGCCGTAAGTCAAAAAAACCTCCAAAATCAGATCCAGTGACAAAAATCCCCAAAATCTTAAAACAAAAGACACCCTGAGAGAGAAATGACACACTGAAGAACATCTTGAGTACGAGTAGATCTAATAATAATCTCAGTACCCATAGGAGTAAATCAGATTTCAACAGCAAACCAAAAATCAGATTTCAACTCATCATTATCATTAAAGAAAAAATTAAAGAAACAAAAACAGAAATAAATGGAGTATTAAAATAAACTAACCTTATGAATCACAGAAAAATAGTTGTAATGAGTAATCTCCTTGGAAAATAAATTTCATTTGAAGAACCCTAAATTTCTTCATGACTCAATTAAGAAGAATCTATACCCTAGTTTCTTCATGAATCAATTGAGAAGAATCTATACCCTAGTTTCTTCGTGATTCAATTGAAAAGAATCTCTACCCCCAATGATTTTGATTGAGAAAAAAATCGAGAGAAAGATAGAGATTTCGATCGGCTGTGAAAGAAGATGCGAGAGAAAACTAAAATTGTAATGGAATATAGAGATATAGATGAGGTTTTAGAATCGATGGAGTTTCTAGTTCGTGGTGTGATGAGTGCTAAAAAGTGCATATTTCTATATATTTTTCTTGGCATTTAACTCATCTCTTGTGCATTAATTCTACATTTTATCCCATATTCTGTATTTTCATTGTTTTCAAGAATAAATATTTTTCTTAATTAATTTTGCATTTTTAGGTACTAAATAAAGCCTGGTTATCTCACTGAGCGAAAAGAGCAAAGGAACGGCAAAGACTCCCGCTAGGAGGAAGCGAAGAATGATGTTTGCAAGAGCCGGATCAACGAGAAGTGGGCTTGAAGAGGAAAAATTGTTCTTAAAGAAGATATGGGCTTGGCATACCCAAGGCCCAAAACCCTCACCCAAATCCATTTCCTATATCCATACCCGTTTCCCTTTCTAGCCGTCAGATTGGATCATCTCAGCATCCTACGGTCGCAGCATCGCCGTACATCAAAGTCTGAAACTCCTGTCTAACACTACATCACCTAACTCCATCTGGAGCCGTCAGCTTCGTTGTATCACTTAATCCAACGGTCGCTCAGAGCCTTCTTCTATCTTGCCGTTAGATTCAATCTGAAGTTGATGATCCAACGCCTTCCACTCGTTGTTCATCAAACTCCGCTGCACCTGACCAACACCTAAACATCAAATATCTTCACCTTCAGCCAAACACTTCCTTTCCCCAAAACTATCGTTCTCCCCGACCATTGCAGAGCCCTGCAATTTCTCCTTCTCGAGCTCCTGTACCTCTTCACCATCTCGAGTCTCTCCAACCACACAACCTCCCCCATAAACATCACTCTAGACTCTATCTCTCTCACCTCTATCTCATTCATCACCTATGAGATACATCTAAGAGAACTAGGGTTTGAGTACAAATGGCAGACGGCTTTCAGAGACGCAAGAAATTGATGGGTTCGTAGCATAGTCAAGTTGGGAGCATGGGTTGGCGTCAATTTGCAGAGGGGACAACAAATTCAGAGGATATGGTGAGTTTTTCCCAAATTCCTATAAACCCTAATTTTGTTAAATTTGGGGGTTTGGTGTAAAAACCCTAATTGGGTGTTCTGATTATAAATAGAAAGTGAGGGTGTAATGTTTTGGATATGCTGGAATAGCCAGTGTCATTTGGTTTGATTTTGGGAGAACTGGATTAGCCAGTCTCTCCAATTTTTGTGCTGTTCCATTTATGTTCACTGTGATGTTTTATGTTTAATACTATGTGATGTTAATGTTTAGTTCCTCAATTGTTCTAAGTTTATCCACTGTTATGTGCTTCCCATGTTATGTTATTGTGTTTAAATTCATGTTTTGTTTCACTGTCAACTGTTAATGTATGCTTATCTTCATGTCTATCATGTTCTGAACCTCAAATGCTAGGATTAGATGAAGTTATGAACCAGCTGAGATAGTCTTCATCATGTGCAGCTCATGTTCAGTGTTGCTAAGCCCTTAGACTAGTTGTGCTTTAATCAGACAATTAGCACTTTGGTAAGTATTTTAGCTGTGATTAGAATATCCCTTAGGTTAATGGTGGATTCAACGTCCTAGTGATCATCCTCTTGTCTTCATTGTTTTCTTATTTCTACTTCACTGTTTTCTTCACATCACTGCCCTTGGCTTAGGCCTTGGTTTATTACACTGTCATTTTATTGTCTTTGCTTCACTGTTTATCTCCATTGTTGTTTGCTGTTTTGTGCCTTTCTTATCACTTGTTGTTCACTGTTAGTGGTGGAAGTTTAGGTTAGAATTCATGTAAATTGAGCTGATTGAGAAATGGAGGAATTTAGTGTCCACTGTTGCTTGTGATTGATTGTGCTGTTAAAAGACAGTCAATGCTAGGAGTAAAACAGTTGGACAAGCTTCTTCTCCTTCCATTCCATTTATGTATGCCCTGGAACATAGGCAGGCTAGAACCTCCACCTAGCTCCATTAGGGACAAGGATTTAATCAAAAACAGCCACTGCCTAGCATCTTTCCTGTTCTTCTTTGTTATCTATCTGTTTTTGTGGCTTCTTATCACTGTTTTTATAGCTGTTTTTATAACTGTTTTGTGCCCTGTTCTTCCTTTGCCTTTGGCCCTTGGCCATTGCTTTTGATTTATCACTGCCATGCCATTGTAAATTCGCATCCTTTTTCCCTGTGTTGCTTCCATGTATATGCCATTGTCACCTTCACCATCATCATTGTTGTTTGTTGTTTGCTTTTGCCATTGTAAATATCCATGTTTTACCTTGGCCTAGTGCTCTGCTGCCTTGTTTAGCTCCAGCTGCACTAGGTCTTTTTGGCTTTTCTGCCCTTTTCCTTCCCTGGCCTTGCTGCCAGTTCTCCCCCAGCTGCTACTACTTGCTGTTGTTGTTGCTGCTGTTGTGCACTGCTTCTGCTGCTGCTGAAGCCACCACTGCTGCTGCTCCAGGTCCAGTTCAATTCTGGGCTACAAGTCCAGTCATTACAAAAGCCCACTGTATCTGTTTAGAAACCTAAGGCCCAACGGCCCAGTTCACATCAAAAGACATTGAGCCCAATTCACAGTCACTGTTAGCCCAAGGCCCAGTGCAATTCAAAAGACCAAAAGCCCATAAGTTCACAGTCAATCCAAAAGCCCACTGAGCCCAAAACCATTTCATTGTTACAAAAACCCACTAAGCCCAAAGCACAATTAGAAGCCCAATAGCAATTTAGAGCCCAAATAGCTAGAAACTCCAAACACCCCCAGTCTCTGTGGATCGACCCGTACTTGCACGAGCTACAACCGACGACCGTGCACTTGCGGTATTACTGTAGACCCGTTTTTATCGCTTAATTTTCACACACCTTTGGGCCTACCAAGTTTTTGCCGCCGCTGCCGGGGACTCGGTTTGTTTCTCTAGTAGTTTTATTAGCTATTTTTGCATTTCACTGCATAGCATTTGCATCTGTATCTGCTTCACTTCATTTGCTGTTGGACCTGCTGTTCTGAACCAGTTTTTCCTCCGCTGGGACGCCACCAAGGAAAAGAACCAAAGCCCAACTGGGTTTTTGCAACAATATCAGAGCAGCTGGGCTGTGCTAAAAAGGTAAACCCATTCAGAGAACCCGAATTGTGGGCTTCCAATTTTTAATTGTGGGCTTGTAATATTAAAGCCAATTTTTGGGCTTTTTATTTTCTATTGGGTTTGTAATTAATTTTTGTGGGCTTGTTTGTTTAATTTGTGGGCTTGTATTTAATTTTTGTGAGCTTGTTTAATTTGGACTTGTATTTTGTATTCTGGGTTTTTAAACCCAGCTGAGCTTGTAACCGATCACGCTAGGTTAACTCGTTAGTGGGCCGAGTACCCAAATTCTAGGCCAAGATTTTGGACTCAGTTTCACCAAACGTTTTCAAACCAGCTGAGCCAAAGCAAACACAAAACCAACAGTGGGCTTGCTCCCATTCAAAAAACCAAATTTTATTTTCTTTTAAAATAAATAAATAAATAAATATTTTCTCTCCCATTCAAAAACCAAAATTTTTACTTGCTCCCAAATTTTAAAACCAAATTTTATTTTGCTCCCACATTAACAACCAAATTTTTTTTCTTTTATCCCACCAAAACCAAATTTTTCCCAAAAATCCAAACCCATTAAAAACCAAATTTCTTTTCAAACCCGACAAAACCAAATGTTACCTATAAAAACCAAATTTTTCCCAAAAATCCAAACCCTTTAAAAACCAAATTCTGAGCTTTGTACATTCTTTACTTAGCTTTTGAGCCAATCATGAATAGATCTTTTTCTACAGTTGGGGAGTACAACAAATCCCTTAGAGAACTTGCATATGGACAAACTTCACGTTATGAACCTTCCACGGACCATGATGTCAATAGTCATAGGAATTATTATGGACATTTTCAAAGTCCCGAGCCGCAATACATGAACCCTAATGACTATTCATACATGCATCATTCATCGCAACGTGAAAATGAACATTCTGCTAGAGCCTCACTCACACAATCATCACTTATGGATCAATTAGAAGCTCGAATCACAGCTTTAGAAATGCAATCACATGAGGAATCTGTCACATCTAATTTTCTTAGGCAACCTGAAATCTATGCATGTCCCGCATGTGGTAGTTTAGACCACCCTGTTGAGAATTGTCATATTTTGCATAATTTTAGGCAATCTAGAGAAAATCCAAGGTATGAAATGCCCATAAATTGTGAGAATGGTAGTCATTGGGACCATAATCAATCCTTTGAGGGTTGCGATCAATATTTTGTAAACCCTAATGACCATGCACACATGTACCATTCACCACAATTTGAACATGAAGAATTTTGTACTCCCATGAATTTAGACTCCACCACAGAAGCTTTAAGACTCAGTAAGCAAAACTTTGATAGATCTACATCACGAATTCATGCATATTTAGATCAGATTTTGCTTCACCTACAAAAGGAGGAAATTCATGAGGAAATGTATGTTGTCCCTAATGAAGTGTCTAGTCCCATTCATGTAAATGATGTTGAATATGAACCTAATTTAGAGGAACATGAATCGACTAATGACACCACCACTGTTAATGAGGACCAATATGCATGCTACCATGATGATGATTATGATGATTTGATGATATGTTAGAAGAACATGAAAATATTGTGGAACCTGTTGGTTCAAAACATATGGCTTCTCGCCCTCGACCTTCATGAATGTTGTTTTTCTAATACTCATTGTAATTCATATGATTTTGATATTGACATGGGATTCGTACAATTATTCTGTGAAGATGAGCATGACATAGGAATAGTTGAATCTTCTGTAGACACTAATGTTAATATGCATGAAAATATATTTGATGTGTCTGATTCTCTACCTAGGTCACATTGTGATATTTCTCCTGATTTGCCGATGCATGAGAATGAATCTGTTGATGATGTTGATGACTCTGATTGTGATCTTGCCAATTTGTTTGATGATTGTGAGCATGTTGTGACACGTGTAGAAGACTTAGGAGATGTTGATGTGATTAGTAATGATGTGCCTATCGTCCTACATAAGTCACAATCTGATGGCCTTCCACCCAACCTAGATTTGGTTTGTACCCATATTGTCAAACCGACTTTTCTGAGAGTCCCTAATCTAGGTTTGGAACTGTGTGCTTCCCAAGTCCTCTTGGACTATTTTGCATCTAAGTATAAATCTTTGAGGAGCCACAGTTGGAATTAGCATGTTTGCCCGTCCCTAGCACAGTTCATTTCGAGCTAGACCTTGTGCATGATGAACCCCCAAAACTGCGAGATTTTGTTTCCAAAATTTTATCCGTTGAAAAATCCAGGTTTGGGGGTAGCTCATTTTGTTTCACAGTTTCACTTGCGTTTCTTTCCTGTTATATTTGTGTGAAGCTGTTGAAACCTCTACACTTTGTCTTTTGGGTTGATCCTCAACTCTTTAGATTGTTAGTGTATGGTGAATTTTTGTATATAATCCAGTAGATAAAATTTCTTAAAACCCTTTTGTTCCTTTTGTATATATTTTGCTAATCCAATATGATCTCGGCTGACATATGTTGGATTCTTGCCTTGAATAACGGAGTTCTAATATTGCTTTCGCCGAAATCGGGTATTCTCTTTCCTTTTTCTCTACTCAACATGATCCTCTTCATATGTTGTATTATAATTTTGTTCATATTTTGAAACATTGAGGACAATGTTTAGTTTAGGTTTGGGGGTGAAAAGTAGATACTTTGATAATATGCCATAATTGAAAACAAGAACTCCTTCTTTTTGAAAAAAATGAAAATAAAAATTAAAAATTGAAAAAAAAACATAAAAATGGAGCTCATTTACCTTGAAATGTTGACTCTTGTGCAAATATGTAATTATTAGGAGTCTTAGTCTAGATATTTAGGCACCCTGATTCTAGCACAATTCACATAGTGATAAGAAATTTGCACGCGCACGATCTACCAATACATGTATAGCCTCGATCTTCAAGGTGTTTGATAGGAAGTCACGATTGCCAATCACTTTAGAATACTGAACGAAACTTGACTAGCTTGTTCTTTGGTTGGTTGGGATAGAAGGTGGAGGTTACATTAAGAAAGACAACCATCGAATTTAACTGGGTGCATCAAAAGGCTACCTCTTGCAAAGTGTCATGTAATCTTTTGTTTCCTTTTGTATATGTATCAAAAGTGTTTCTTTATCAAAAAAAAAAAAAAAATAAAAAAAAAGAAAAAAAGAAAAAAAAACGATGTATATATTCAGAAAAAAATATCAGAAAAATACAAAAAAATCAAGTATTGTTCAATTCCATCCTCTCTTGTTCCAAAAATAAAAGAGAGTAGTCAATGTAAATAAGAGTCATGTAAAGAGTCATCTTTTGTGTTTTATTGTAATAAGCAAGGAAGGGTGTATGCCATTGATGTACAACGCGAGTAATTGTGAAACACCTCCTACTCATTCACAATTCTTGTAAAGTCCGGACAGCTAGCTAGATTTCGACCTTGGTTCTTAGCCTGAGAAACTATCTCTTGGTGATTAGTAGTCATAACATCCGATCTTTCTTTACACATGTGTAGATACACTTTACACTCTTATCACATGTCTTTATTTGTTATCAGTGCTAGGATTGTGCCTTCGATAGCTAGATTGACATCTCCATTTTGCTGTGAGCTTAAACTGACTTGCACATGTCACATTTGATGGAATCTGAGCTTATATTTTGACCTAGAACTTTGTAGGTACGTTCTAAGCAAACCTTCACGAGACTTCACTCGTCCACTAGGGACACTTAGTGGTTTAAAAGGCTTAAGGCATACGCTAAATGCATTCGAGAGACCAGCGACAGTGGTATAGGTAGGATTTCCTTAGTTTTGTTTTACTTGAGGACAAGTAAAATTCAGGTTTGGGGGTATTTGATGAGTGCTAAAAAGTGCATATTTCTATATATTTTTCTTGGCATTTAACTCATCTCTTGTGCATTAATTCTACATTTTATCCCATATTCTGTATTTTCATTGTTTTCAAGAATAAATATTTTTCTTAATTAATTTTTCATTTTTAGGTACTAAATAAAGCCTGGTTATCTCACGGAGCGAAAAGAGCAAAGGAACGGCAAAGACTCCCGCTAGGAGGAAGCGAAGAATGATGTTTGCAAGAGCCGGATCAACGAGAAGTGGGCTTGAAGAGGAAAAATTGTTCTTAAAGAAGATATGGGCTTGGCATACCCAAGGCCCAAAACCCTCACCCAAATCCATTTCTTATATCCATACCCGTTTCCCTTTCTAGCCGTCAGATTGGATCATCTCAGCATCCTACGGTCGCAGCATCGCCGTACATCAAAGTCTGAAACTCCTGTCTAACACTACATCACCTAACTCCATCTGGAGCCGTCAGCTTCGTTGTATCACTTAATCCAACGGTCGCTCAGAGCCTTCTTCTATCTTGCCGTTAGATTCAATCTGAAGTTGATGATCCAACGCCTTCCACTCGTTGTTCATCAAACTCCGCTGCACCTGACCAACACCTAAACATCAAATATCTTCACCTTCATCCAAACACTTCCTTTCCCCAAAACTATCGTTCTCCCCGACCATTGCAGAGCCCTGCAATTTCTCCTTCTCGAGCTCCTGTACCTCTTCACCATCTCGAGTCTCTCCAACCACACAACCTCCCCCATAAGCATCACTCTAGACTCTATCTCTCTCACCTCTATCTCATTCATCACCTATGAGATACATCTAAGAGAACTAGGGTTTGAGTACAAATGGCAGACGGCTTTCAGAGACGCAAGAAATTGATGGGTTCGTAGCATAGTCAAGTTGGGAGCATGGGTTGGCGTCAATTTGCAGAGGGGACAACAAATTCAGAGGATATGGTGAGTTTTTCCCAAATTCCTATAAACCCTAATTTTGTTAAATTTGGGGGTTTGGTGTAAAAACCCTAATTGGGTGTTCTGATTATAAATAGAAAGTGAGGGTGTAATGTTTTGGATATGCTGGAATAGCCAGTGTCATTTGGTTTGATTTTGGGAGAACTGGATTATCCAGTCTCTCCAATTTTTGTGTTGTTCCATTTATGTTCACTGTGATGTTTTATGTTTAATACTATGTGATGTTAATGTTTAGTTCCTCAATTGTTCTAAGTTTATCCACTGTTATGTGCTTCCCATGTTATGTTATTGTGTTTAAATTCATGTTTTGTTTCACTGTCAACTGTTAATGTATGTTTATCTTCATGTCTATCATGTTCTGAACCTCAAATGCTAGGATTAGATGAAGTTATGAACCAGCTGAGATAGTCTTCATCATGTGCAGCTCATGTTCAGTGTTGCTAAGCCCTTAGACTAGTTGTGCTTTAATCAGACAATTAGCACTTTGGTAAGTATTTTAGCTGTGATTAGAATATCCCTTAGGTTAATGGTGGATTCAACGTCCTAGTGATCATCCTCTTGTCTTCATTGTTTTCTTATTTCTACTTCACTGTTTTCTTCACATCACTGCCCTTGGCTTAGGCCTTGGTTTATTACACTGTCATTTTATTGTCTTTGCTTCACTGTTTATCTCCATTGTTGTTTGCTGTTTTGTGCCTTTCTTATCACTTGTTGTTCACTGTTAGTGGTGGAAGTTTAGGTTAGAATTCATGTAAATTGAGCTGATTGAGAAATGGAGGAATTTAGTGTCCACTGTTGCTTGTGATTGATTGTGCTGTTAAAAGACAGTCAATGCTAGGAGTAAAACAGTTGGACAAGCTTCTTCTCCTTCCATTCCATTTATGTATGCCCTGGAACATAGGCAGGCTAGAACCTCCACCTAGCTCCATTAGGGACAAGGATTTAACCAAAAACAGCCACTGCCTAGCATCTTTCCTGTTCTTCTTTGTTATCTATCTGTTTTTGTGGCTTCTTATCACTGTTTTTATAGCTGTTTTTATAACTGTTTTGTGCCCTGTTATTCCTTTGCCTTTGGCCCTTGGCCATTGCTTTTGATTTATCACTGCCATGCCATTGTAAATTCGCATCCTTTTTCCCTGTGTTGCTTCCATGTATATGCCATTGTCACCTTCACCATCATCATTGTTGTTTGCTGTTTGCTTTTGCCATTGTAAATATCCATGTTTTACCTTGGCCTAGTGCTCTGCTGCCTTGTTTAGATCCAGCTGCACTAGGTCTTTTTGGCTTTTCTGCCCTTTTCCTTCCCTGTCCTTGCTGCCAGTTCTCCCCCAGCTGCTACTACTTGTTGTTGATGTTGCTGCTGCTGTGCACTGCTTCTGCTGCTGCTGAAGCCACCACTGCTGCTGCTCCAGGTCCATTTCAATTCTGGGCTACAAGTCCAGTCATTACAAAAGCCCATTGTATCTGTTTAGAAACCTAAGGCCCAACGGCCCAGTTCACATCAAAAGACATTGAGCCCAATTCACAGTCATTGTTAGCCCAAGGCCCAGTGCAATTCAAAAGACCAAAAGCCCATAAGTTCACAGTCAATCCAAAAGCCCACTGAGCCCAAAACCATTTCATTGTTACAAAAACCCACTAAGCCCAAAGCACAATTAGAAGCCCAATAGCAATTTAGAGCCCAAATAGCTAGAAACTCCAAACACCCCCAGTCTCTGTGGATCGACCCGTACTTGCACGAGCTACAACCGACGACCGTGCACTTGCGGTATTACTGTAGGCCCGTTTTTATCGCTTAATTTTCACACACCTTTGGGCCTACCATGGTGTTTGGAGGATAGCAAATTTTCTTTTGCAGAGAAGTGAAGAGAGATAAAAGGCTGGTAAGGATAAGGAAGAAGGGGATCTTTTCTTTGATAGGGAAGTGATAAAAACGAGAGAGAATTGTTACCATCCGACCGTTCTTTTCAGAAGAAAATCGTGACCATTGAAGTGTGGGACCCATCAGATCTGAATCGGGGGTTGGTGGTCGTTACATCGGTAGTTCTATGATGGAAAAATAGTAAATAAATTTTCTAATTCAGAGACAGCTTACTAGTCTCTCAGAATTTTTACGTTTTTTTACCAGATCAGAGACCGCTATCTATGATCAACGTATCGGATACAGTCAATGAGGGTCTCAGATGTGGCTCATTTAAATTTAATTTTCCACTAGTGTTATAGCTAAGTCTCGGATTAGGAGAGAATATGTAGTTGATCTTTAGACTTCACGGCGTTCATAGATTGAAGACGAAGAACTACTGAGGGAAGCTTGTGGAACTTCATCAACAAAAAATTTAGAGCATTGCTCGGTTGAACTCGCAAGCGTTGCTATCTCAAGCTTGTTTGTCAAGTTTAGTTTCCAAAACTATAAGTCTTGATTTATATTTTACTTATAGCTAAGTCTCAGACTAGGATAGAAAGTGTAGTTGAGCTCTGGACTCCACGGCGTTCATCATCCAAAGACGAAGAACTACTCAAGGAACTTGTGGAACTTCATCGACTAAAAGGTATGTGGAGACTTGAACTTATCTATCACTCAAAAGTCTATCTACTTTATCTCCTATCTTGAGACAAAAGTCGTATTGCTATATAGACTTCAATTATACACGTTTTCTATTTCGAGCCGAGTTTATCTCGCTTATCTATTTCTCGAAATATGTGTTGGTAAGCTTTCGCTTTGTCTAAGTTCATCTTTACTAGTGACGAAAGTCATATTGGTTTCAATTACTTGAAAATCGCTTTGACGAAAAATAGTTTGTAAACAACAACTATATAACGTCCTCTAAGAATGTTTCAATGATTGAAATGAGAGTTTAGAATATATACCCTTGAATGGATATAAACATTGTATGTGAACTCATATTTATGTAAGTCCATAATCCTTGAACCAAAGTATGCGTACTTTGCTGCTCAGGATAACCGGAACTAAAGTCCGCGTACCTGTACGTGTACTGTCGGAAGTTCACGTCCCGTGAATTTCTGCTGGATTTTGTGAAATGAAAACAAACTTAATTTGGGTACTTAAGTATGCGTACCAGTATGCATACTTGAGTGGGTTATTTTCTAAAGACGGTTTATTCGTGAACTTAAACTTATATAAACTAAGGAATGCATATTTGCAAACCGTGGCTATAAAGTTCATGAATCGATTCGAGTGAATCAAAACTGTTTTTGTTTCGATTGTGTCTTATATACTTCTATGAGATCTAAGCAATTGAACAACTCTCTAACTAGTTCATTTGAGTCATTTGAACTAGTTGTGGTAAAGAAGAATATGGTTTATATGAAAGTGCTCATATGGCTAACCATTCGGTTAACTACTTTTGAACCAAATAGATGTACACGTTTAGGTACGGTTACACAAACCTAAATGAACGTGCATTTCATTTGTGTATAACAAGCTAAGTTCGATCTAATGGTTGAAATATATTAGCTTGAATCTAATCAGGTTTTCATCTAACGGTGAATATTGAATGCTTTGTTACCAAGGTAGCATTGATTGCAAACCCTGATTTGAAGACTATATAAAGGAGAACTCTAGCAACTGGGAAACCTAATCCCCACACCTCCTGTGTGATACTAGTTGTATAAGCTAGAGTCGATTCTCCTTTAACCTTAGGTTTCTATCGAGACGCTGTAGGTTAACGACTTGAAGACTTCATTGGGACAGTGAAGCCAGACCCAACTATTTTCTCTATAGTTGTGTGATCTGATCTTACTGTTTCTATCGTATTTGAGTACAATCATAAGATTGGCTTGAGATTAATTTCTCTGATAGGAAAGATAGAAAAGTAGTCACAAACACCTTCGTCTCATCGTTTGTGATTCCGCAATATCTAGTTTCGCCATCATACGATTTAGATTATAATGAGGTGATTGATATTTCTAGGTTGTTCTTCGTGAATATAAGTCTGGTATATCAATTAGTTCCTTTTCACCTTGATTTATCAAAAGACGGAACAAAACTCGTAGGTATTTCTATGGGAGACATATTTATCTATTCTTGTAGACTTTTCTGTGTGATACAGATTTGTTTATTAAAGTCTTCGACTTTGGGTCGTGGCAACTCTTAGTTGTGGGTGAGATCAGCTAAGGGAATCAAGTGCGTAGTATCCTGCTGGGATCAGAGATGTAAGGAGCGCAATTGTACCTTGGATCAGTGTGAGATTGATTGTGGTTCAACTAAAGTCCAGACCGAAGTTAGTTTGTAGTAAGCTAGTGTCTGTAGCGGCTTAATACAGTGTGTGTTCAATCTGGACTAGGTCCCGGGGTTTTTCTGCATTTGCGGTTTCCTCGTTAACAAAACTTCTGGTGTATGTGTTATTTCTTTTCTGTATTATATTTTGTTATATTCTTGTGTTTTTATTCTTGTGTTTTATTCTTGTGTTTTTAGGAAGAATAACTAGAGTTTGGAATAGCCATTATTGTGATTACACATAGCTATGTCCAACATTTTCATCTTTATTGTTTTTAGATTTATTTGTTTAAATTCTAAAAAATTGTTTGGAAGATGATTTTTGCAGTATTAATCTTTATGGTTTTATATATTGCAAACTTGTTATGGGATATGTGTGTTTGTGTCCGTGAACTATGATTGTCCCATACTTTGTCAAAAGTTAAGTCTTTCATATGTCGATATGCATGTATTGATAAAAGAACGAATGAGATTTTGACATTACAAAAGTTTTAAGCCTATTATGTCTTTATGAAAATATTGATAAAGATAGGATGAACTTTTGTTTACAAGGATTATGTCTATGGTATGTCATTGTGCAAATAGTGATGGGCAATAGAATGAATCCTCGTCTATTCCGCAGTATTGATCTTCCCTGATCCATATTTTATGTATATATTGTGCGGCTCCGTAAGTTCTCTTATGTCGAGCATGACCAATTGAATTGATCACACTCTTGTGGTAATTTAGTTGTGTATTCCGATTGAATTAATCATGGATTATCTTGTGGTTAATTTAATTGAGTATTTTTGGATTCAAAATTCATATTCGTATGTGATTTGTTATGTCCAAAGAAATCCTTCTTATCTTGTGAAAGTAAGGTCGCTCTTGTTGTTCTTTCAGGAATGACATTTTATGGGGGAAAGTTCTTAATTGAACTTGTGCTTAATTGCCAAATCTTTGTGGGGAGTGCGGCTGTGGAATATTATAGGGGTTATCTTGTATCTTTATAAACTCATTGATGAATGCATTTAGTTTCAACTATATGATGACATCTAAAAAGTTGATATGTACTTGCTTTTGGTCATGAAATGTATCTATGGAAATTTCATTAGGATCCCACTAGTTTTCGTACCTTTGCCAATTTTATTGACAAAAAGGGGGGAGAATTAATGTGTAGTTCATACTACAAATACATATAATTTTCGGATCATTATGTAAGGGGAGTGATTTCCATGTGAGAAGGAGTATTGACTAAGGGGGAGTGATACATATCACCATAGTATTGTTGTCGAAGTTGTGATACAATTGAACTTTGATGTTGTATAATAATACTATGACATTGTATAACAATGATTGAGAATTCTTGTTTTCTCATTGTTATGACTACGGATTTTCAACAACGGTGATACTAAACTTACAACCTTTGGGATCATTAGAGTACTTGGAAGTAACGAAGATTTCGAGTAATGTTGAAGAACCAAGAAGATCAGGCATGTGGAAGAGAAGCTACAAAAGTTTGTTTATCTATTTTTGTATTCCATATATATTGATAGTTTTGTCACTAAAATTGACAAAGGGGGAGATTTTTAGAGCACTGCTCGGTCGAACTCGCATGCGTTGCTATCTCAAGCATGTTTGTCAATGTTAGTGATCAAAACTATAAGTCTTGATTTCTAGTCTACTATTAGCTAAGTTTCGGACTAGGATAGAAAGTGTAGTTGAGCTCAAGACTCCATGGCGATCATCATACAAAGACGAAGAACTACTCAAGGAACTGCTGGAACTTCATCGACTAAAAGGTATGTGGAGATTTGAACTTATCTGTCATTCAAAAGTCTATCTACTCTATCTCCTATCTTGAGACAAAAGTCGTTTTGCTATATAGACTTTGATTATACACATTTGCTATTTCGAGCCGAGTTTATCTCGCTTATTTATTTCTCGAAATATGTGTTGGTAAGCTTTCGCTTTGTCCAAGTTCATCTTTACTAGTGACGAAAGTAATGTTAAGTTTCAATCACTTGAAAATGGCTTTGACGAAAAATCTGTTGGAGTTTGTGAACTATTTACAAACTTATTTCGGGTACTTAAGTCCGCGAACTTAAGTTGGTTATTTCTAAAAACGATTATTCGTGAACTTAAACTTATATAAACTAAGGAATGCAAGTTTGCAAACCGTGGCTATAAAGTTCATGAATCGATTCGAGTGAATCAAATCGTTTTTGTTTCAATTGTGTCTGTTATAAAGATCTAAGCAATTGAACAACTCTCTAACTAGTTAATTTGAGTCATTTGAACTAGTTGTGGTAAAGAAGAATATGGTTGATATGAAAGTGCTCATATGGGTAACCATTTGGTTAACTACTGTTGAACCAACTAGATGTACATGTTTGGGTACGGTTACACAAACCTATATAAACGTGTGTTTCATTTGTGTGTAACAAGCTAAGTTTCGATCTAACGGTTGAAAGATATTAGCTTGAATCTAATCAGGTTTTCATCTAACGGTGAATATTGAATGCTTTGTTACTAGGCTAACATTGATTACAAACCCTGATTTGAAAGACTATATAAGGGAAAACTCTAGCAACTGGGAAACCTAATCCCCACACCTCCTGTGTGATACTAGTTGTATTAGCTATAGTCGATTCTCCTTTAACCTTAGGTTTCTACTGAGACCCTGTAGGTTAACAACTAGAAGACTTCATTGGGATTGTGAAGCCAGACCGATACTACTTTCTCGTAGTTGTGTGATCTGATCTTGCTGTTTCTATCATACTAAGTACAATCGTAAGGATTGACTTGAGATTGATTTCTCCGATAAGAAGGATATAAAAGTAGTCACAAACATCTTCGTCTCATCGTTTATGATTCCACAATATCTAGTTTCTCCATCATACGATTTAGATTATTGTGGGGTTGATTGATAATACTAAGCTGTTCTTCGGGAATATAAGTCTGGTTTATCAATTGGTTCATGTTCACCTTGATTTATCAAAAGACGGAACAAAAACTCGTACGTATTTCTATGGGAGATAGATTTATCTATTATCGTAAACTTTTCTCTGTGATACAGATTTTTTTATTAAAGTCTTCGACTTTGGGTCGTAGCAACTCTTAGTTGTGGGTGAGATCAGCTAAGGGAATCAAGTGTGTAGTATCCTGCTGGGATCAGAGACGTAGGAGCGCAACTGTACCTTGGATCAGTGTGAGATTGATTGGGGTTCAACTACATTCCAGACCGAAGTTAGTTTGTAGTAGGCTAGTGTCTATAGCGGTTTAATACAGTTTTTGTTCAATATGGACTAGGTCCCGGGGTTTTTCTGCATTTGCGGTTTCCTCGTTAACAAAACTTCTGGTGTCTGTGTTTTTTCTTTTCCGCATTATATTTTGTTATATAATTGAAATATCACAGGTTGTGCGTTGAATCGATCAATTGGTAAATCCAACCTTTGGTTGTTGATTGAAATTGATTGATACTTGAACATTGGTCTTTGGTACCGTTCAAGTGATTTCTCTTGTATTCAATTAGACTCGCAGATTTCTATTTGCTTGAGTAAGTTTTAAATCGAGAAATTGAGATATAACTCCTTGATATACTTTTTATAAGATTGAGTCTGACTGTCTATTTGATTCTCATAAAAGATATTGGAGTTAGTCCATACAGATTTCTAAGCGAAATATTGGGTGTGGTTGTTAGATCCCCGCTTTTTAAAAAAGGTATGTGGAGCCTTGAACTCATATATCACTCAAAAGTCTATTTCTACGTTATCTCCTATTTGAGACGAAAGTCGTATAGCTATATAGACTTCGATTATACACATTTGAAATTTCGAGTTGAGTTTAACTCGCTTACATATTTCTCGAAATATGTGTTGTAAGCTTTCGCTTTAACCAAGTTCATCTTATATTCTTGACGAAAGTCAAAAGATGATCATGTGAATATCGTCTGGTAACATCTTATATGATTTGTGTGAGACAATCATTTGGTGTAGACTCGGAATGTTTCGTATTGATCATTTGAAAATTGCTTTGAAGTTATAGTTTATGTGAGATAGGTATTGTCGTCTTCTAAGAATGTTTCAATGATTGAAAGAGGAGTTTAGAACAATTAACCATGATTGGATATAACACAGTATGCATACTTGTATGCTAACTGATGCAAGTTATTCCAAGTCCGGGAACCATGTATGCATACCCGTATGCATACTGGTTGGTTAGTTGAAAGTCTGGGAACTTAGTATGCATACCCGTATGCGTACCGGCGTAAAAGTTCAAGTCCGGGAATTCAACTGAATTTAGTGGTGTAAAACATTATACGTACCTGTTCGCATACTGACGAACCTATACCACGTCCGGCTACTTAAGTATGCGTACCCGTTTGCCCTACTTGAGTGGTTATGTTCTAAAATCGGTTTGTTTATGAACTAATATATTTATAAATTAAGGAATGCAATCTTTTTCAAACCGTGGATATAATGTTCATGAATTGATTTGAGTGAATCAAAATCGATTTTGCTTCAATTGTGTCTTGTATACTTCTATGAGAATATAAACAATTGAACAACTCTATAACTAGTTTCATTTGAGTCATTTGAACTAGTTGGGTTAAGATGAGCAAGGTTGATATGAAAGTGTTCATATGGCTAACTTCGGTTAACTATTGTTGAGTCTACAAGGTGTACACGTTTAAGTACGCTTACTCACTTTTCATTTGCGTGTAACATGCTAAGTTCGATCTAACGGTTGAAAGATATTAGCTTGAGTCTAGTCAGTTTTTCATCTAACGGTGAATATTGAATGCTTTGTTACCAAGGTAACATTGATTGCAAACCCTGATTTGAAGATTATATAAGGAAGAACTCTAGCAACTGGGAAAACTAATCCTCACACCTCTCGTGTGATACTAGTTGCGACTAGAGTCGATTCTCCTTTAACCTAGGTTTTTCCTAAAACCATTATAGGTTACGACTTAAAGACTTCATTGGGATTGTGAAGCCAGACCCAACTATTTTCTCTGCAGTTGCGTGTTCTGATCTTGCTTTATTCTATCGTATTGAGTACTATCTTTTCTAAGATTTGCTCGAGATTTAATCTCCGATAGGCAAGATAAAAAGTAGTCACAAACATCTTCGTTTCATCGTTTGTGATTCCACAATATCTTGTTTCGCTACCATAATATTAAGATTATTGTGAGGTGATTGATATCACTAGGATGTTCTTCGGGAATATAAGTCTGATGTACAATTGGTTCATGTTCACCTTGATTTATCAAAAGACGGAATAAAACTCATAGGTATTTCTGTGGAAGACAGATTTATCTATTCAATAGAATTTTCTGTGTGAGACAGATTGGTTTATCAAGTCTTCAACTTTGGGTCGTAGCAACTCTTAGTTGTGGGTGAGATCAGCTAAGGGAATCAAGTACGCAGAGTCATGGTGGAATTCAGAGGCGTAAGGAACTCGACTGTACTTTGATCAGTGTGAGATTGGTTACGGCTCAACTACATTCCAGTCTGAAGTTAACTTGGAGTAGGATAGTGTCTGCAGCGGCTTAATACAATGTGGCGTTCAAATCTAGACTAGGTCCCGGGGGTTTTCTGCATTTGCGGTTTTCTCGTTAACAAAATTTCTGGTGTCTGTGTTATTTCTTTTCCGCATTATATTTGTTTATATAATTGAAATATCGCAGGTTGTGCGTAGTTCAATCAATTAGATAATCCAACCTTTGGTTGTTGATATAAATTGATTGACACTTGAACATTAGTCTTTAGTACCTTTCAAGTTGTTTCACATTATAATCAGGATCGTAAATGCATGAATGTGATGTACCAAAAAATCATCGCGGATTTCTATATGTTTGATTTGTTGATTACATTGTGAAATAGAGATACAACTCTTGGATATATTTCCATTGATTGAGTCTGACTGTCTAGTTGATTCTATTGGAATTATAGTGGAGTTTGTCCATACAGATTGCCTAAACGAAATATTGGGTGTGGTTGTTAGACCCCCGCTTTTTCTCTATGAACTGAAACCTGGGACCATACAAATGCTCCCAGTCTTTTTATGGAAAGTGAAAACCCATATTTCCATGTTAGGGATTTTGAGAAAATCGGTAGTATTATCAGAATCAAAGACCTAGATGATGAAGCATTGGAACTTAAGTTATTTTCTTTTTTCTTGAGAGACAAAGCCAAACCTTGGCTATATAGTTTGACTTCCAAGTCAATTGAAACAGATGAACAACTTAATCTGTCTTTTTCTCGGAAGTTTTTCCTTAGGCACAAAACATCATCTGATTAGGCAGCAGATTTGCACATTTTCTCAACAAAAATGAGAATCTTTATAAAGGTATTTGGAAAGGTTCAATGATTTTTATTTCTTCATCATGGATTAGAAAAGGTAAGGCTAGTTCAAATGCTCTACGAGGGTTTAGATTATTCGACAACAACCATGCTTGAGTCTTGTGTACAGGTAGGTTTGAAAACAAAACTGTTGATGGTGCAATGAATTTTTTGAATGAAATCGCTGAAAAAAACCCAACAATAGGAAAGAAGAATTCAAGCAATAAGGAGTAATAAAGTTAGTTCTTATATTCACAAATTGTTTTGCTCATCAGTCCACGAACTTGAACTTATAAAAATAAAGACTTGATGAATAAATCTCAAATAACTTAGATACACGAACTGATATGGTCAATTCACGAACTGGTCAATTTTGAGATAATCCTGGATACTAATTCTTTTAATAGTTTACGGACTGATTTATACAGTTCGCGAACTGGTTGATTTTGAAAATTTACTGGATAACTTTTTGTATTCAAGTACACAATTTTTTTTGGACAGTTCACGAACTTGTCAAATACAAAAGGCTCTTGAGTTACGAGACGATTAATTATTCACGAACTATTTTGGATAGTTGATGAACTGTTTTGGTCTTGTGATAATTAAACTCTAGTTTATGCTTGTCGGTTCCGGAATTACTTAACCGTTGTTCCTTGGGAAACCACTTGGGGAACAATGTATGCTTACGGTTGCGCATATTTTCTTTATGATTTAAGACTAACTTCTCACATGTATATGGAGAAGTTAAGCTTGCTTGGTTACAAAGCAATTCGTAACCATGGAAACTATTTCACGAACCTAGGTTTGTTTGTAAGCTACAAAGCCTTGTTCATCAATATAAATAGAGGACACCCTCCGCACTAGAATCTCAATATTGACACTTTTGTGTCCTTGTTATGGCTAGAGTCGTCCCCTAATAACCTAGGTATTCTCTGATAAAACTATATTAGGTTGGAATATGAAAGACTTCACTAAGGGATTCATGAATCCCGGTCATCCTATCTTTGACCTGATAATTCTTTGTTATCCAGATCTTATTCTTATTGATTATTATGATTCCCGAACTATACATCAGGAACAAGATAGACAAAAATCACAAAGTACTCTTCGTATCAGACTTTTTGATTCCACGAGATAAAAATATAAAACAAATAGGTTTTGATTGGTTTACGATTGTTCTTGTGAGGTAGAATCGGTTAGGCACCTCCATAACTTTCAAAGAGAAGTAAGTTGTCCTAATTTTTGAGTTTGCTTGATATCTTCTTTTCTTGAAGATAACTCATAAGAATATATATTTTCATTATCTTAATTGAATATATTTCTGAAAGAAATCGAATACGCTTTTTGTTAGAGATAAAACAGTCAAAAGACTTCACTTAGGTTGAAGCAACTCTTAAGCCGGTAAAGGACGTCAGTTGGGGGAATCGTGTTGCATAGGGTCTTGTGATATCCAAGAGAATCAAGGAGAAAAACTGAAGATTAATTTCTCGTATGGTTAGTTCGATTTCAACTGCGTTCCAACCTGAAGTATGATAGTACGCTAATATCAGTAAAAGATGAATACAATATGGTGTTCAAGTTCTGGACTACGTCCCAGGGTTTTTCAGCACATTGCAGTTTTCCTCGTTAATTTTTTGTTGGTGTCTTGTGTTATTTCTTTTCCATATTACATTGTTTATCTTTATAATAAAAATATCACAAGTAGTACATTAAACAACCTAGACAGTTTTTAATCCTAAAAAACTGTGTACAACCTACAAGATTTATTCTTGAGAATTTTTATCTTGAAAGAAAGATTATAAGATTTGTGCTTGTTGGAGTTTAGTTTTTATCATAGTTCGGATACATACTAGGTTGACACTTGGATATTGATTTTGAGATCGTCTAAGTAAAACTTATCTCTATATTAGGTATCATATCTTTACTGTTGATCCGTACTATTGATTGTGACAAGTTTTCCCATGTAGGTTTCCGCAAGAAAAAGTTGCTTGTATACTTGGTACCCTCTCCTTTTCGAAATGACCTGTATATATGGATTTCCTTCAGTTTAGTAGGTGACAAGCATAAGTATTAGGATCGTGCAAACCATATACATATCTATTTCCTTAATCTTTAAGAATGTCGAAGTACTTTCCACCAGAGTTTTAACTTCACCACTCATTATACTCCCAAACATAGACCTCTTTGTATTTTAAGGTATAACGTTCAGTGTGATATTTTCTCTCCACAAGAAACTGTAATAAACTCTTAGTCATTGAGGCATCGAAGTGTCGTTGCAGGTACCCCCTCCCCCCTTTCATTTATCAACAACTGTGGGATATCCAAAGCTATCGAAGAGTTGCATCAAGTAGTTGAATCAGATCACCCACCAAGAACACATCTCAAGGAATATTATTGAATCATATGGTTGTTGAAATCTCATCATCAAGTGCAAATATCGAGAAATATTGTAAAAATATTTTGCTACAACACTATTATTAGGGTTTTTAACTAAGCCAAGGGTAAAAAAGAAAAAAGAAGCAAGCATTATAGTTCTTGGCTATATATACGACCATCAGTCTAAAAAACTTTCGGAAAAAAAAAACTACTTTACAAAAATTAAGTATCTAGCCACTATAAATACTTATTTTTCTTCAGCCAAGGCTTGGGTATCTAAGAAAATTAAGAGTTATAAGAGACATTATACTTGTTTTTGGTTAGAATGTGCTCAATTTTGAATTGAGAGAAATAAGCCTCCACACTCCACGGTGTTTTCTCTATTATTACTTTGAATTAAGATTTCACTCTAAGTCAATATGGAGGTATGGCTCTGAAAAGAAAGCTCTATGAAGAATGATCATCAGAAGTTTGGAGAAGATACAAATGTTATTTTTCCTAATCATTCTAAAAGAGTTGTGTGCTACAGTGTATGGACTGGCATTGTGAAAAACAAGGACTTTTTCAGGAATGAACGTCCGTTAACTCTGGGAAATGGAGAAAGTATTCTTTTTCGGGAGGATACATGGATAGGTGATCAACCCTTGATACAAGTCTCTCCTTTTCTTTTTAAAATTTCTAAGAAGAATTTAGCTACGATAAGGATTTGATTTCCTCAAATGGTGCTTGGGATTTTCGGTTTCAAGGAATTTGAATGAGTAAGAGTTATTGGAGGTGACTCAGTTACTCAATATAATTGGTGACCCTTCTTCTATTGTATCAAATCAAGAGGATGCGAGAAGCAGAAGATATGGTAATAATTTTTCAGTTTCTTATTCTAATCAAGCTATGAAAACTGAAGGCTTATTATCTTTCCCTGAAAAACAATTATGGAATGCTAAAGTACTGTTAAAGGTGTCTTTTCTGATATATATTGTGTGTTATAATGAAGCACCTACTCTAAACTATCTCTTCAACGCAGATATGATTCAGGATGCAAATTTTCTTCTCTATGAAAACAATACTGAACTAATGAGCATTTATTCTTACATTGTAAAATTGCATTTGAGATATGGTCGTACCTCTTAAACAGTTCTGGTGTTAATTGGACATTTGCAAGTAATGTTAAAAGCACTATTTAGGAATGGGGCACCAAAAAAAGTAAAAACAGAATTAAAATAATACGACCACTCCTGCATTTTGTTATTTGATGGACTTTGTGAAGAGAGAGGGATGAAGGGTTCATAACAACATCTCAAGAAGCATTAAACAACTAATTGTAGTTGTGAAATGACTGCTTTATAATTAGGGTTTAAACTCAGGATTATTTTCTGATTTTAGTTTATCAATTTTGATTTGTAATTGGGACGCAGTAACTTTGATTCTCTTCTTTGTCACATTTACTGTGATTTAGAACCTTTTATGAAATTTTTCCTTTAATTTAAGAAAAATAATAATTATGATTTCATAGGCAAGTTCTCTCCAAGTAGCAACACAATACAGGGGCAACATTGTCAAATCATCACTGCTGGATCTCACTGATAGGAGAACTAACACTGATGACCCTAACACAGTTACTTCAAGTTACTAAACTTCAAAGAATAGAATAGCCATTAAAAACCATGAATCAGGCATCCATGTTGTTATTAAAAAAATGGTGAAAGTGGCTAATTTTTGTCATCATAATTTTGGTAGTAGCACACTACTTGTGTGAAGCGTAGATAAGAAGCAAATTTTGTCACATGTGTGAGTTAGCTAGATTCAGGCTATGCTTGGTTACACCACACATGACATACTGCTAAGCTCAGCAAGCACCAATGAGAAAACCATTGTTCCACATAACTTTGTAATTCAAGAAACCAATCCCACCAAAAATATCAGAAAAGTTAAAAAAAAAAAAAAAAAAAAAGAATGCCAAGAGAGTAGAATGATCTCAAGCACAATAACCTAACAGTGGTGTTTGGGCTCCACATTCATCCTTATACCTTCCTATTCTCCCTTCTCCACATCAATATTTATCCTTTTCCACCCAATACTTGTATAACTATGAACACGTAAAAAAAACAAGCTTGATGAAGGAGAGAAAAAAAAGGAAAATAAGAGAAATCTAGATGAGAAGGCCTAAGAGGATTAATTATAGATTTTTAAAGTAACTCATCCACTTAGAATGAACTTTCAGTAAACAAAATGATAGTAATAAAAAGGCCAATTATGGTAAATAAGAGAAATCAAAAGTAAACAAATTTTAGATTAAAAATGCTAGTATATGTTAACTCATTGTGTTGTCATTGATAGTAAGTAAGAGATACCCACCCATTCCTTAAATCAGCTAGTTGTGGCAGGTTTTAGTATCAAATATTCCAGATTGTTTTCATGTTCTATATATATGATGTTTGCGGGCCTGTCTTCAAATTTTATTTTTCTTTGACCGGTACAGGCCTAATTCATGGTGAATCATTTACTGTGTTTCTTGCTGGCTTACCACATTTGTGGTTTTGGTGACAATATGTTTTGAAAATCAGGAGGAGTTTACTCATCGTTTGTTAAGAGTTGGCCTTACAGAATGATGATATGATTTCGTTTTCGAACTACATTTTCTTTTCTTCTAATATTTGGATAAAAATTAAATTGCTAACGAGTTTAGAATAATAACATCAAAATAACTTGTGCTAGAGAAAAGTATACATCTAGAGAAAAGTATACATCAACGTTGTAATCATTAATTTTGGTCGATAGAGTATCACTTGTCACGAAAACATTAGGTATTATAAGACTTGTTTTAGCCCTCACATTATCTGCCTAGGGGCCTAAGATTAGCATTTGAATCATTACTATATATTATGTCAATTTCACTTCTTATACATTCAAATATTGTGATTGAACCAGCAAGCAGCTAGGACCCATGGTCTAAGTTAGGACCTCAAAATATCAAACTTCCATTTCCATAATCATTGATATGGCAGACTTATATCATCAAGATCATCTAATGACAAGAAAACTTCATCCATTCCTGAAAGCGTTATCCCTTCGTCATCGTCACCATTATAGCTCCCCTCTGAGCCTCCACCTTGCTCGAATACTCGGCAGACAACCCACTTACTTGAATCCTAAAAGACACACACACACACACACAAAATATAATTAAAAACTACGTATAGTTATGTAGCTTAAACTGATTGCAGGAAACTAGTTAAGATAACTCAAGGCTAGCTCTTACAGTTGGTCTTCTTTGTTTAGAAGATCTGCTACTAATACTACTGGACGATGAACTACTGCCACGGCCACGAGAATCCGTTAATCGATATTCATGCATGATCCAATTGGTTTTGAGGCCGTGAGCCAAGTAGAAACCAAGACATCTCTTCAAACCCGCCACTTTAGTCTTCTTATGATTATTTGGCAATAAAATGGGTTCGTCAACTAGATTATCATCCAGCGCCATCCAATACCCACTGGCTGATATTCGATTCGATGTCCTTCTACTAAAGAAATACCATTGGTTGTAATCTCCTGCCAAAGCCTTACCTGAAATATATATATTGTTTCAAACGAACTTTCAAAACATAAATGAATATATAACATGTAGCTATTTATAAACTATGCACGTACCGTTAAGATCCCAAGGATCATATGGGTAGAGATCCAAATCAGGGATGACATCTGGTACGCAAGGTAATAACGAAGCCTTACGATGAAGGAAATGAAGAATGAGTTCTTGGTCAGTCGGATTGAATCGAAAACCAGGAGGTAACCTCACATTATTCTTGTTATTATCTCCCATGTTTTGCACTTCCTAAACTTGACGAGGAGGAGGAAATAGATGAGAAGAAATTGTATACAAGTGTTTGGCAGGCGCAGTATATATATATGGGAGTGATGGTGGTTTTAGTGTGCATGTATGGTTGATATTTATGGGGGAAGTACAGGGAGAGGGAGAGAGATGCACTACTAGTCTATCTCTCTCAAATTGTGCGCGCGTGCCAATGAGAGAGAGATGGGGTATTTGAAAAGGTGAGAAAAAGATTGACGTGAGACACAAGGATAACACTTGAAGAATTATAGAGAGTAAGAATTGGATTTGAGTTGAGTTGAGTTGAGTTGATAGTATGGGGATAGACAGAGATGGATCATGAGAGTTATTTGGTTGTGCTAGCTCGATCGAATTTCGAAGGCGGCTGTTGGTAATTACGAAATTGAAGGTTCGTTGTTGTTTGATAGCAGCTGCTTAATTATATTCACTTTTTGATCAGAGGAGGAGATTCTCCATATTTCCGGAGTGGATCAAGTTGACTAACAAATGGGATGTTTTTAGCTTTTGACGGGCTTCTTCAGCTCTTCCTTTGCTTTTGTCATAATGCATTATAAGACTGGTTAGCTTCATTAAACTTAATTAATACAAGTATATTGCGCATGGTTTTCACTTTTAACAACGACTTCTTTTACGGCATACTTTGTGTGTAAAGTTAAAAATAAGTGGTAAACGGGATATTTTAAGGAAAGGTAAAATGATCCAAGTGTTTTTGGATGTCGCATGAGTTAAGCATCCACTACTTCTACCTCTATCACAGGCCTATGATATGAGACTGGGCCAAGGCACAGCACGAATAAAGGTACCATTATCGCCCTGGCTAGAATGGAAGCCTCCTTTTAGTCCACTAGTTAGTGCCGCTGAGTACGTACATCAGTCAGTCACACCAATCCGAGTACATACATGTACCAACTACGAAACAAGTTTAGATACTGACGTTGTTTTGTTGGAGAAAAGATATTCTTGTTACTTATATTTTCTTAGTCTACTAGGTTTTCCAATTTACTAGGTCTTTCCTAAACTTAGTCTTACGTAAGTATAGTTATTTCCTAGAATATCTCTATTGGTTGTAACCTATTTTGTTGTAAACTTCACTATATATATCAATGAGAATAAACAAAATATTCACTGTTGAAAAACCATAAATACTGTTTCCAAACTTTGATTTCTTCATGGTATCTTCGTGCTAGGTTTCTCTTTAGGTCCTCTTCTTCGCCTAAATATCCTTGCAAATCGAAGTTTCTTTCATCGTCAACAGCAAACAAAAAAAAAAAAAAAGCAACAACAACGATTTCCTCCATCGTCAAGCAATAGGGTCGTTGCTCTCTCAGTCCAGCACCAGCGACGCCTCTTCACCAGTCAAGCATCAGTGACGCTTCTCTATTCTCAGGCATCAACGACGTTTCCTACATCAGTTGACAGCATCCATGGGAGACATTCCTGATCACTCTGTTGACACCAGCAACAATAACAAAGGTTCTTCTGATACTAATCCTCACCTTCATCCTTCTAGTCCTTATTATGTTCATCCAGCAGACAATCCTACCACTATTCTTTATCAACCCGTTCTCACAAGTGAAAACTATGCCACTTGGGTTCGTGGTTTTCGTAAGGCCTTAAGTGCCAAGGCCAAACTTGGCTACATCGATGGCACAGTTGTTAAGCCAGAAATTTCAGCCGATATACCGTACTGGCAACGCTGCGATGATCTTGTCGGCAGTTGGGTTTGCAATTCTTGTGAACCCGCAATTGGCCGTAGTGTGATGTCTTTCGAAACTGCTCATGAGATGTGGATGGATTTGAAGAGCCGTTTTGCTCAATCCAATGCAACAAAGTTATATGCAATCAAACAGTCCATTTCAACCTTGAAACAAGAACACCAGACTGTTGCTCAATATTACACACAACTCAAAACTCTTTGGGATCAATTGGATTCTTTTCGGCCTCCCACTGCTTGCATCTGTAATGCTGGTAAGTCCATCCTTGAACACCATAACCAAGATCGAGCTATGGAGTTTTTACAGGGTCTTCAGGAGCGCTTCTCTGCCTTGCGCAGTCAACTTCTGGTCATCGAACCATTGCCGTCAGCAGCGAAACTTTACAATCTCGTCAGGCAAGAGGAAAGCAACAAGGCCTCAACTCTGCTGCTGTTCCTCTTCTTGACTCTGCGGCTTTGTCTGCTGCTCGCACAGACAATAGAACTACCGCAATACGTCCCAGTTTCGCCCTGTCCACAGCCAATCCAACGGCAACAAACGTCCACGACCTTTTTGCGATCATTGTAATCGGCATGGCCATACACGTCCGGTGTGCTGGAAGCTTCATGGTTACCCTACCAACGGCGGAAACGAGCCCTCCAAAGCCGCTGCTGTTGCTGCCAATCACGCCTTAGCTGCTGTCGCTTCTCCTGGACAGCACTGCAACGCGTCTGCCATGCTCCCAGCTGCGCCTGTCACGTTCCCAGCCCCTGCAATCACTGCCACGCCGAACATACCAGCAACTTCTCAACCTGCTGGCTCCACCACCAGCGCTGATGTCCCTCCAGCAGCCCAACTTCGCTGGTAATCTCCCTATCAAACGTCCCTCATTATTTGCTGCTCACACCTGTTTGTGCACCTCTGGTACCGATTGTTTGTGCCTCTCTGCTCATTTGTGCAACGCTGATTTTTCCCTTATGCATACAACTCCAATTTGCAATTCTGTCTCAATATTGTCGTCTTTTCCCTCTTTGCCAAAATATTGGCTTGTTCTCTATCTACTTGGATTGTCGATAGTGGTGCTACGCACCATATATGTTCTTCTTTATCATATTTCAATACTTATGCGTTGGTTGACAAACCAATTGAAGTCCAATTGCCAGATGGATCGTTTACCTCTGTGACTCATGTTGGTAATATTGATTTATCACCTAAAATCAAATTACTAAACGTCCTTCATGTTCCCAGTTTTAAGTTCAATCTCATATCGGTTAGTCAATTAACGAAAACAACCAATTGTTGTATTAAATTTTCTCATGATTCGTGTGTCTTCCAGGACCTTCAAACGAACCAGGAGATTGGATGGAGTAGGCGCATTGCCGGCCTATATCATTTTAGCTTCCGTCCTTCTGTTTTTTCTTTTATTGCAAATAAGAGGCCAATGGATATGTGGCATTGCCGTTTAGGCCATCCCAGTGAGGATTGTTTTCGTTTCTTATCTCGCACTTTTAATTTCATTGACTCCAAGAATATTCACTCTTGTATTGTGTGTCCCTTGGCTAAACAAACAAGGTTATCCTTTAATAAAAGTACTTCTTCTTCTTCTTATGCTTTCCAGTTAATTCATGCTGATCTTTGGGGACCATTTTCCGTGGCATCCTCTACGGGTGCCAGATATTTTCTCACTTTGGTTGATGATTATACTCGATGCACTTGGGTTTATCTCATGGTTTCCAAATCAGAAACTCTAGTATGTTTACAGAAATTTTTCCAATTTGGGATTCGGCAATATGGTCACAAAATTGCTACCATAACTTCTGGTACTCATACTACATTTATTCCACAACTTCAAACTTTTCGTTCTGATAATGGTTCTGAATTCAAATCTAAAGAACTTCAGTCTTGGTTTCATCAGAATGGTATTTTACATCAAACAAGTTGTGTATACACACCTCAACAAAATGGAATTGTCGAACGTAAACATAGACATCTTCTTAATGTCGCTCGTGCATTACGTTTTCAGTCTAATGTCCCTTTACAATTTTGGGGTGAATGCATATTGACTGCGGCATATTTAATCAACAAAATGCCGACCCCCGTCTTATCACACAAATCCCCTCATGAAATGCTATTGTCCACATTACCGTCTTATTCTCATTTACGGGTTTTTGGTTGCCTTTGTTTTGGTCGCAATCCACGTCCGTCTCACAAATTCGATGCTCGTGCTAAACCGGGCATTTTTGTTGGCTACCCTTACAACCAGAAAGGCTACAAAATATATGACCTTGATTCCAAGACAATTTACATATCCAGAGATGTTGTGTTTCATGAAACACTTTTTCCTTTTCATGATATTGGTTCTCTTCCGCATTCAACTATCACCCATCATGCACGCGACTCTGATCTTGCGTTCTATGACTCCATTCTAACTCCCAATGGAGATAACTCTACTCAACCCTCTACTATTTCACAACCATCCCCGGCCCCAGTGGCACAGGACTCCCTTTTAAATTCTCGACATCCCTTATCTACCGCCGAAATGCCATCGCAAGATAATTCTGTGATGCAGACCAATTCCTCTACTTCGCACACTGCGAATCATTCTCCTCCTCCATCCTCATCACCAGCTTCTCCTGTGCCGGATATATCATCCTCACGGCCAAATCGTACAAAGTCCGCACCTTCGTACTTGAAGGATTATCACTGCAATCTTCCGAAATGCAATTCCGCTTCGGTTTATCCAATGACTAAATATCTGTCGTTTGATAAATTTTCTCCAGCTCATAAAGCTTTCCTAGCTCAGGTTCTCCTTACGGAGGAACCCAAAACATACTCACAGGCCAAACTATGCCCTAAATGGAGAGCAGCTATGGCCAAAGAAATTCTTGCTCTGCAGGCCAACGACACTTGGATTCAGGTTGATCTTCCACCCGGTAAAGTGGCAATAGGCTGTAAATGGGTGTTTAAAATTAAATTTCATGCTGATGGTACAGTGGAACGATATAAAGCTCGCCTAGTGGCAAAAGGATACACTCAACAAGAGGGCATTGATTTTTATGACACTTTTGCTCCAGTTGCTAAACTCGTCACTATGCGTGTGCTATTATCCATTGCTGCCATTCGAGGATGGTCTCTTCATCAACTTGATGTCAACAATGCATTCCTTCAAGGCGATCTTGATGAAGAAATATACATGAAATTACCCCCTGGTTTAGGTTCTGCGGGTCCCTCCAAAGTTCTAAGATTAAAAAAATCTTTATATGGGCTGAAACAAGCTCCTAGGCAATGGTTTGCCAAATTTTCTTCGGTATTACTAGCTGAAGGCTTCCAAAAATCGTTATGCGATAATTCTCTCTTCACTTATCATAAAGGGAATACTTCCATTTTTGTCCTTATTTATGTTGATGATATCATTATCACCGGTACTGATAATATTTTCATCACCTCTCTCAAATCCAGACTCGCGTCTTATTTCTCAATCAAAGATTTGGGAAAATTACAATACTTCTTGGGCATCGAAGTTTCTCGTTCTTCCAAAGGTATTTTTCTTTGTCAAAGGAAGTACATTCTGGATATCCTAAAGGATTCTGGACTCACTGGAACGCGCACTTCTTCTTTTCCTATGGATGCGCATCTAAAACTGACATACGAGGATGGTACGCTTTTACCAGATCCTAGTATTTATCGGCGCTTAATTGGTCGACTTTTATACCTTACAGTCACACGACCAGATATCACTTATGCAGTGAATTATTTAAGCCAATTTATGCAACGTCCTCATTCTTCACATCTGGATGCTGCTAATCATGTTTTGCGTTACCTTAAAGGTACTATTGGTCATGGAATTTTTCTGGCCTCTTCCACTCCTTTGATACTCAAAGGATATACCGACTCTGATTGGGCAGGCTGCCCGATGACCCGCCGATCCACTACTGGATACCTTGTTACTATAGGTTCTAGCCCAGTTTCCTGGAAATCTAAAAAGCAACCCACAGTTGCTCGCTCTTCGGCTGAGTCTGAATATCGTGCTCTTGCACATTTAACTGCAGAACTACAATGGCTTCGTTATTTGTTTCAGGATTTACGAATTCCTTGTATTCTTCCAATAGTTGTTTCCTGTGACAGTCAGGCAGCTATTCACATTGCTCAAAATCCAGTATTTCACGAGAGGACGAAGCATATCGAAATTGATTGTTATTTCGTACGGGAGAAACTACTCAACGGCTTAATCAAACCACAACATCTACCGTCTTCTGAACAGCTTGCAGATTTATTCACAAAACCTTTAGGTGTCAAGCAGTTTCAGCATTTGGTTAGCAAGTTGGGTATTCGTTCTGGATCGACTCCTCCAACTTGAGGGGGGGTGTTGGAGAAAAGATATTCTTGTTACTTATATTTCCTTAGTCTACTAGGTTTCCCAATTTACTAGGTCTTTCCTAAACTTAGTCTTACGTAAATATAGTTATTTCCTAGAATATCTCTATTGGTTGTAACATATTTTGTTGTAAACTTCACTATATATATCAATGAGAATAAACAAAATATTCACTGTTGAAAACCCATAAATACTGTTTCCAAACTTTGATTTCTTCATGTTTTGAGAATCAGGCTTAAGGATGATGAAAGCCTTTGGAATAGACGACGTCATGTTTCAAGCCAGTACATTTCCCAGCAAATGATTATTAGTGAGAAATAGGTAATTATTTCGACTTCAGATGGACGATAAGAGCATTGGATGACCTGAGTGCTATCCCTTTGTCATGGAGTACCAAATGCAGAACCAAAAAGACCCTTCAAAAGATAACACTTGTCAATAAATAAAGGAATTGTATATGAAAATTTCATGTGTCTTTTCCTTTTCTTTTGATAAGCTATTGAGTAGTGCTATCAGGACTGGTACATTCTTGCAAAATACAACAGCTACATTCATTTGTAAGATGAGAAAAATGTATCATAAATACGTCATGAGAAACTCTATCAAAAATTCTTTCAATACATAGATTCATCCGTATATCCGAATTTAGCACATTCTTATGGAAATACTGCGCCACAAATACAAAGCACCAACTCATGCGCAAGTTTTATGCGTAGGGATTTGGCGGCAAGAAATGTGGTAGCAGTAGCGCAACCATTATGCATCACCAACGTGCTAACAGTTAAGCTTTGGGTCATGTTAATTGCACCTAGGATGGTGGCGTAACGGATTTGGCGAGAAGTACAATTTGAAACTCTGAAAATCTGCTTCAGTTCTAAATCTCTGATATTGAATCTCCATGGTATTTAGTAGGGATGACTATTGAAATTAAACAGAGAATGTACCAAAACCCACAATGAGCTATCCAGCACAATTAAGGGAAGGAAACCAGGCAGCGGATGGCAGTCAGATGGGAAATCTCTCAACAACAATTTGGGACCATAAGATCCCATCATTTCTTAACCCGATTGTACTAAATGACACATACCCTCGTATAATCGTTCTCTATTTTGCTAAATAAATTTCATGCTTTAAAAGAAAAAAGAAAAACAACTCCACTCATCTCATCGGTGTAGTTTGATTAATTTGCCGGGTCTTAGTTTCATTTATCACGACTTTGATGAGTTTGATATCTTTAATAGTCGTACTCTTGGAGAGTGAGAAGGCCGCATCTGTTACGCTTAAGATGGAGTTAGTAGGAGGAAAATAACTTTCAGTGTCTCATCACACTATTTATTGTTGGTTAAACTTCAACATAGAAGTCACTAACAAGCTGGTTAGGATAAGATTAGGAAATTGATGTAATCCTAAGGGAATTAGAAGTCATCTAGTTCTAAGAAAAGGAAAGACATGTAATAAGGTAATAGGACTAGGAAAAGGAATTCATAGTTCTATATATATATGATCACCAAAGTTGTGGTTGATCATATGAGCAAGATTAGAGCTTGTGTTTAGTTTTGAGAGATTTTCTAAACATCAATAAAGAGAGTTGTCTTTATATAAGCTAAGTTTCATCTTGCAGTTTCCATTAATTAGTATCAGAGCTTGTTTCTGAGCCATGGAAAACGAAACCACCATTGTGGGTGCAAAACAGTTCATGCCACCATCAATACAAGTTCCAATCCTCAACGCCACAAACTACACAGTATGGGCCATGAGAATGAAGGTACTGATGAAAATCTACAAAGTTTGGGAAACAATTGATCCTGGTACATTGGACCCAGACAAAAACAATGTTGCCATTGGATTACTCTTTCAAGCAATACCAGAATGTCTTGTTCTACAAGTTGGTGAACAGGAAACTTCAAAGAAAATTTGGGATGCAATAAAGGCACGTAATCTCGGAGTTGATCGAGTTAAATAAGTCCGTATGCAAACCTTAATGTCTGAATTTGAAAGAGTGAAGATGAAAGACACTGATACTATTGATAGCTTTGCAGGAAATCTATCAGAGATAGCCTCAAAAGCTGCGTCACTTGGACAATCCACTGATGAAGATAAACTGGTAAAGAAGTTTCTCAATAGTTTACCAAGATCCAAGTATATTCATATCATAGCTTATCTCGAGAAAGTCTTAGATTTAAAGAAGACTAGCTATGAAGATATAATTGGAAGATTGAAAGCACATGAAGAAAGAATCCTTGATGAAGAAAACATTGGAGAAACTCAAGTAAAACTCTTGTACACAAACTCTTACCAACAAAACTCTGCGACAATAGGAAGAGGTCGTGGAAGAGGTGGTAGAGGAAACAGAGGCCGAGGAAGGGGAGGAAGGTTTAACTCACAAGATAGAACAACAAGTCAGAATGATCAAAATCAAGGGAAAGAAAAGAAGGATAGATCAAACATTATTTATTACAGATGTGATAAACCAGGACACTTCTCCTCTGTATGCCCTGAAAGAATACAAAAGATGGAAGAAGCAAACAAGAATGAAACAAGGGAAGCAGATACAGCCCTTTTCATGCACGAAGTTGCATTCTTAAACGAAGGGAAACTAATACCAAAGAACTACGAATCAAAGGATGGAGAAGAAGGAATCTGGTATTTAGATAATGGAGCCAGCAATCACATGACTGGTAAGAGACACTACTTTTCTGAACTCAATGAGAAAATCAAAGGACAAGTGAAGTTTGGGGATGGATCTTCTGTAGAAATTGAAGGGAAAGGATCAATTCTATTTCAGAGCAAGACCGGAGAACTGAAGCTTGTCACAAACATCTACTTCATCCCAAACTTACAAAGCAACATTCTAAGTTTAGGACAAGCTACAGAAGTTGGATGTGATGTTAGAATGCGACAAGATTATCTAACAGTTCATGACCCAAGTGGAAGACTCTTAGTTAGAGTCTCACGCTCACAGAATAGACTCTACAAGATAAGTCTCATGATTGGAAGGCCATTGTGTCTGAATATGAGACTGGAAGATCAGACATGGAAGTGGCACGCAAGGTTAGGACACATAAGTTTCAGAACCTTAAAAACTATGTCTCAGAAAAAGATGGTTCGAGGGCTACCACAACAAAACGGAGTGGTGGAGAGGAGAAACAGGACTCTAATGGAGATGACAAGAAGTTCTTTAAAGGCTATGCAGGTACCTAATTATCTATGGGAAGAAGCTGTACGACACTCCACATACCTGATAAACAAGATACCTACGAAAGCTCTGAAAGACATGACTCCATATGTAAGTTTGCGAAAGAGAAAACCAAACATAGATCATTTAAGATTGTTTGGTTGCAAAGCATACGCAAAAGTTGATTCTGCAACTCTTAAGAAACTGGATGATCGATCTCAGACTCTTGTGCATCTAGGAATTGAGCCTGGATCCAAAGCTTACAGATTATTCAATCCAACAACGAAAAGAGTAATAGTGAGTCGAGATGTGGTATTCGATGAACAAACTGGAACTGGAAAGAAACTAATGATGGACCAAGTAGGGATCCAGGAATGTTTCACATGAGATGGGGTCAAGTAATTGATGAAGGCGAAGGACCCATAATCATCAATACCAATGGAAACAATGATGTTAATCAAGAAGAAGAAGAGAATAATGAAAACACTGAGAATAACGAAGAAGTAGAAGAAGAAGAAGAAGAAGAAGAGATCGATGAAATAACTCAACCCATTCCACTGCGAAAATCAACAAGACAGATACAAAAGCCACGGTATCTGGAGGATTATGTTCTTCAAGCTGCAGAAGAATGTGAGATTATGCTACTTTCTGTTAATGATGAACCAAGGAATTTTCAGGAAGCAAAGGTCTCGACTAAATGGACACAAGCATGTAGAGAAGAAATTATTTCAATCAATAGAAACAAGACTTGGTTTCTAGTTGATAAGCCAGGTGGGGTAAAAGTGATTGGTCTTAAGTGGATCTTCAAAATAAAACGGAATGCTGATGGTACTGTCAACAAATATAAGGCAAGACTTGTAGCTAAGGGATACGTTCAAGAATCAGGCATAGACTTTGATGAAGTTTTCGCACCAGTTGCTAGAATAGAGACAATTCGTCTCTTAATAGCAGAAACAGCATCAAACTCATGGGAAATTCACCACTTAGACGTTAAGACAGCATTCTTACATGGTGAATTGCGAGAAGATGTGTATGTTGAACAACCAGAAGGTTTTGAAGTAAAAGGACAAGAGCATAAGGTTTATAAGTTATCAAAAGCTCTATATATTCTAAGACAAGCTCCTCGAGCCTGGAATACAAAGTTAGATCAAATCTTAAGAGAAATCATATTTGTTAAGTGCTCTAAAGAAACACCAGTATACATAAGAGAAGAAAAGGGAACGCTTCTTGTGATTGCAGTCTATGTAGATGATCTATTTTTGACTGGGAACTCTCTTAAGGTGATCAATGAGTTCAAGAGAGAAATGTCATCAAAGTTTGAGATGTCAGACCTCGAAAAACTCACTTATTACCTTGGCATAGAAGTCCATCAAGGAGTAGATGGGATTCAGATTAAACAAGAAGCTTATGCAAGGAGAATTCTGAAAGAAACAGGACTTGAAACTTGTAATCCAACTAAGATACCAATGGAGTTTGGACTTAAAGTTTCAAAGGCACAAGAAGAAGCTGAGATTGATCCAACAAGTTATAGAAGAAATGTTGGATGCCTTAGATACTTATTACACACAAGACCAGACTTGGCTTTCTCTGTGGGAGTAGCAAGCCGTTATATGCAGAGTCCACGCAAGTCTCATGGTGATGTAATAAAGCAGATATTGAGATATCTAATAGGAACAATCATCTATGGATTGAAGTATGGTCAAGGAGGATCAAAAGGAATTGTTGGGTATAGTGACAGCAGTCATAATATTGACCAAGATGATGGAAAAAGTACAACTGGTCATATATTTTATCTAGGAGAAGCACCTATTACATGGTGTTCACAGAAGCAAGACACTGTAGCCCTCTCATCCTGTGAAGCTGAGTTTATGGCTGCAACAGAAGCAGCTAAACAATCAATATGGCTTCAAGAACTGTTGGGTGAAATCAAAGGAAGAGAACCTGAAAAAGTTCTCATCAAGATTGATAATAAGTCTGCAATTGCACTCACTAAAAATCCAGTGTTTCATGGGAAGACGAAACACATTCACAAAAGGTATCATTTCATACGAGAATGCATCGAGAAGGAGGTCATTAACGTTGAACACATACCAGGAACTGAGCAGAAAGCAGATATATTGACAAAGGCATTAGCTCATATCAAGTTTGAAGAAATGAGACAACTGATTGGAGTACAAGATATGTCACGGGTAAGGTTGAAGCTTAACGGGGAGAATGTTGGTTAAACTTCAACATAGAAGTCACTAACAAGCTAGTTAGGACAAGATTAGGAAATTGATGTAATCCTAAGGGAATTAGAAGTCATCTAGTTCTAAGAAAAGGAAAGACATGTAATAAGGTAATAGGACTAGGAAAAGGAATTCATAGTTCTATATATATATATGATCACCAAAGTTGTGGTTTATCATATGAGCAAGATTAGAGCTTGTGTTTAGTTTTGAGAGATTTTCTAAACATCGATAAAGAGAGTTGTCTTTATATAAGCTAAGTTTCATCTTGCAGTTGCCATTATTTATTTCATATATTATCATGAAATCCACGACTATGCCCCATACATGAGAGAAGAAAAGAAACTACATATTTGATAAACATACATCAATGTTAGTATGATCGACTGTTCTTTAATAACCGCAGTTGTCATTAAACATCCAATTATAGTATTTGATTAATTTAATTATAAGGATTACATGAATCTCCGCAGTTTTTGTGAAAATTAAATTATTATTTTTTTCTGGATTATATAGAAAGAGTATTGAAATGTAAATTGGGTTGCCTAAAGAAAATGCTTTCTACCCCCGCATTTCCTTTAGAAATTCTTCAGCACTTACATGTCGTGTTATTATTAGTTCATGAATGTTTATCCAGGACCCATCGCTCTCCGAATGGGTTTTCCATTTCTATATCTAGAATTTAGATTGGTGTCACATACCATGGGAATATGGTGGGGAAAAAAGTTAGGGGTATGTAGCATCTTCGAGGTTTTTCTACACGAAAAAAGGTTAAGGCTTTATTTAAAGAGAAAAGAAAAGGAACGCAACCTGAAGCCCAAGCACATGCCGAGAATACATTATACGCTTACAAATTGTATCTCATAACCACCTCATATTGAGTAACTAAGTCACTGAAACTTACAATCTAAACTAACTATGTAAATTTCTTAATCTCGGTGATGACGGTTCTTTCTCTCTGCCCTTTTTTTTGCCATAATTATCATATCACGTCCATACTGAATCTACCAAACAGTGGCAATGGGAAAAAGAGGCCAAAATTTGTGGATCATACTTTTATCCTATCAAGACCCATATTTTTCTTTGGCAGTGTTCTTGTGAACCCAGTTCGTGTCAATTCTCAAAAAAAATAAAAATAGTTTCATATAGGACATATGAGTAGCAAGTGATTTACTTTATATTCAGAGCCATTCCAGAAGCAAAGGGTTGAGTTTTGTATGTCACATCCCATGCATATTCAAATTCTTTACATTTGGTATTACATTATGCACTGCTAGCTGAGATTTTGGCGGGGACAAACTGTTAGGTTTTGTTCCGTTAAGTTCTAGAATCTTCCAGAATGCGTCAGAAATATTACTTGGGGTGTTTCCGAAATTATGTGGTTTCCTAGTTTGATTCGAGTTACCTAATTTAGGAAAAAATTAGTTTAGGAAGTTCTTATAGGACAAGTTTGTGTAACCTATAAAAGGACCCTTAGGGTGAGAGTGAAGGGTATCTTCTTTTTTAGATAGTTACAAGCGTCTATTTGTGAGAGAATAGTAGGGCTTCTATGGTTCTTATTGTGAAAGAGCTTTGAGTGACTAGTTCACGTGAGGTAAACATTTTTGTAAGAGTTTTTTTTCAAAGAATTACTGAATCTTTCATTTGTTGAATCGTTTCTTGTTCTTTCTTTGTTCTTTATGTTGTTGTTTGATCGTTATAACATCTTACTTGAGACGAACCTATAGTAATGTTTCTTTATTAAGGGAAAACTCTATTAGATTCTACAATTGTTGCGGAGAGCGTGGATAGTCGAAAAGGAGTAGCTACGACGGAGAAATATGGAAAATTCAAAATCACATGGAATTCTGATTCAGTCTCTGGCAGATGAATATAAAAGATTATCTTGTCGTGCCAGTTTCGATGATGCCCTAAAAGGTTCAACGATGAAAGAACATAAAAAGAAAGATTCAGATGTGATGGAGATGGAGATGGCAGAAAATATTATTGATGCATAGAGAAAGATGGATAAAAAGTGTTTTTCGAAGATTTGGCTTCATCTCTCAAGAAAGTTACAAGGTCATATTGCAATCAAGGATGCTACATCAACAAAACAGCTATGGGAGTCTCTTGAAGGTCTGTTCGTGACTAAATCAATGATAATATCTGTATTGAAGGTGTTTTACATGAAATTGGGATGGAAAAGAATACTATTTCTGCTTTTAATTCATTAATATCGAAGCTTGAAGCCGTTGGTGACAATCTGAATGATGAATACAAAGCTCTACAACTGATTTGGACGCCTCCAGAGTCATACAAACTATTGTCATAGAATTTTATGAGTCGGTCGTCGTTTACTATATTTGAAGTCTGGAACGCTTTAGATGCGGTGGAGATGATGCGAAAAAGCGATCGAGTTAGTAATATTTCTGAAGATGCGTTTGTAGCTGATGGGAAGAGAGTACCAAAAAACGTAAACGAACAATTTTCAAATGTGATTGATACAAGTGTGGTCAGGCAGGGCATTGTGCTAGAGATTGTCTAATGAAAAAGGAAGGTTTTGGGAAAGTTTCGGCTAACTTTCCTAAAGATACTCCTTAGAGATGTTACCGGAAGATTGTGATCGCAATGAGGTCATACTGACGCCTGCAAATCTCAAAAGTCAGGGAGGATGGGTATTAATTAGACTGCGGTGTTGTTGCAATTACAACAACCATTCATTATACAACAATGATGAAGATTTCAGCGGGTTTGTCTACATGGGGAATGACTCTAGATTGCTAGTTCATGGAGTTGATGAAGTTCGCCTAGAATTGCTTGATGGCTCGGTTCATACAATCAAAAATGTTAAACATGTGACGAAGATGAAGTGGAATTTAATTAGTTTACCTATATTAAAATCACTTGGAATGAGATACTCTATTAAAGATAGAGTAATGAGTGTGTATCGTGACAACAATGTAATCTTGATGGAAAGATGATGCATGAACTTATATAGATTAAATGGAAGAGCTATTTATGGTGGTGCTAGAAGTTCAAGAAATATATGTTCTAGGGTTGCTAATGAAACAAGTAGGAGGTTAGACTTAGGTGGTGATTCTAGACGAAAGTACAAGATAACTCGACGGAAGGTGTCACTGACTATATCCGTATCGTACATGGCTTAATAATCAACCTAGAAAATTTAGGGCCCTTATGGGAGGGAGGCCCTGAATAAGGGTGAGACAAAAAGAAGATTTTGGTATGTCAAAGTGAAGAAGTAGAAAAATAACAGTTGGTTTTGCTCAAGTCCCAAAAGATGGTGATTATTAGGTGTTAGTCGGTTAAGTTCTGAAATCTTCCATAATGGGTCAGAAACATTAATTGGGGTGTTTCTCAAGTTATGTAGTTTCCTAGTTTGAGTCGACTTACCTAATTTAGGTAGAAACTAAGTTCTTGGGGGACAAGTTTGTGTAACCTATAAAAGGACCCTTAGGGTGAGAGTTATAGGTATATTCTCCTTAGAGAGTCACAAGCGTCTGTTTGTGAGAGAACAGAAGGGTTGCTGGGGATCTTATTGTGGGAGAGCTTTGAGTGACTAGTTCTTGTGAGGTAAACACTTTTATAGGTTTTTTCAAAGAGTTAGTGAATCTTTTGTTTGTCGGATCGTTTCTTATTAATTATTTCTTTGTTCTCTATATTGTTGTTTGATCGTTAGAACATCTTACTCGAGAGGAATATATAGTAGGGTTTCTATGTTAAGGGAAAACTATATTAGATTTTATACAAACTTTCTCCAATATGTCTGAAATTATATGCATAATTTAAACATTGATTCTTCGTAAAACATAAGCATCGCTCTTTGATGGAGTAAAATGATGCATTGAGAAAACTGATGTGATCATACTCTTGATCAACCAGTGTTGGTGGGTCACCAGTGAAGTCAATTAAGGAAGAGAAGTTATTTACTTTATTAGTATTATAGTGCTTCACCAATTTAATTCTCCATCTTCCTTCATACATTAGTACTAGAATAACGAGTCTTCAGCTCGAGCGCGACCTGTAAATAACACATGCAATTCATGAATTTTGGAGCAAGAAGTGAAGACAAGACCGAGAGTTTTTGGGAGTCAAGATCCGGGGATCATGAACTAAGAGCATCTCCAATGCTAGGGGTCAAGGTCATCCTATGCGGAGGTCTTATTTATACTTTTTGGTTGTGGGTCACTTAAGAAAAAAAAGGTAATACTTTCTACATAAATTTCATCTTTAATCCCAACGTTTTATTCAACACTTTTTATTCAAATTTAGAGACAAATGATGTGGACTTAAGACCAAAGGTAATGAAGAATGTCTTATTTAGACTTTCTCCTTTACCGCCACTTAGTCATGTCTTCATTTTTTATGACCTTGACCCTTGCATTGAAGATTAAAATTGGGTGGAAAAGGTCTTAAATTATATGTGTCATGTTATCTTAAGACCTTGACCCCTTACATTGGAGATGCTCTAATAAGGGATTCAGGTCGATAAGGTTACTTGGTCGGGAAGTAAAGTTTGAGTGGATCGTAACGTCATATCCATGTTGACGGAGGGGTCCCTCGTCACAGATATATTTAGTGTGATTCTTACAACTATAACTATAAGTTTGAGTGATATTAATCTTGTAAAGTAAAACATGATATTCAGACTAACTTGATCAATAAGAATTACACTTTCTATGTTGTCTCTCTCCTATTCTCTCTAAGTCTAACAGTGTAAACCCTGAAAGATAATTGGTAAACCCTAATTGGCAAGAACTAGGTAATCAACAAACAAATATCAACAGGTTGATCAAGTTAGGAGATCGAATCAATCAAGTAATCAGATCGTGACTTTATTTAGGAATGTATTCTGTTATAATTCCTACATCTGGAAATATACATCTTTAGTTTGTTGCAAAAATGGATAAAAAAAGATTGTTTACTAGCTTACTAGTATAAAGTAAAAAGTAAGGATTAAGGAAAATGGTTATATTTGATCCAATTTAGCTGGTTAGAATACTTGATCTCTTTCATGAAATATATACAAGCAATACAAATTTATAGATCCAACTAGAATGCCTAAGAGCATCTCCAATAGAGGGGTGAAGGTTTTATTTTTTTCATGACACGTAGGATTTTAGACCCTCATTTACATTAAATTCATCTCCAATAGTGGGTCCTATTAAGTAGGAAGGGTGTCAAAATAAATACGAAGGTCTTGGAGAAAGTCTTATTTAGACCTTGAGAATGACCTCCACGTCATCTTTTTAACCATATTTTAAATTTTTACTTTTAAATAATTTTTTCTTAACCAATAGGAAAGAGAGAATCAATTTTATCATTATCCTAAAAAACAAATCCTCAAAATAAGATCCCCACTGTTGGAGATAGTCCATGAGAAAAGCATTGCTATTGTTGCCACATACATATGACCCCATAAGTAAGGATCTAAATAAAAACTCCACGTAAGAATTTTAGCACCCACTGTTGGAGATGCTCTAATAACAAAAGCAAATTAAATATCATAACAAGGAAAAGGAAAATTCACAAAAAAAAACATGTATAACAAACTTACTTTTCGAGAACCCCAAAACCTGCATGGATTTATATTCCCTTGTTATGTTTTCAGTTCTCTTCTTCTTACATTTTTAGCTTTTTTGCACTCATTGATAAAAACAAAAATAATTTTTTTTTTTTGCAAAAGACGATATTTGGTTACAATAAGAAATACATTCTTTAATTGCAAAAAAATGATGTTTTGGGGAAAAATACATACGATCAAAATCAAATCATTTTGGCCCATAATATTTTCGTAGATAGCCTTTTGAGCACAACTTACTGCATCTCATATGTCTATCTCCTGAGAAAATATAATATGCATAAGGATAATTATAAATCTAAATGTTGAAGTACCTTTTTTTTTCCCCAAGAGCGGGCATTAGACTACAGAAAGGAATTTTAGCACCCAAGCAATGTTTCAGTATAGAATTATTTGCTCTGCCCAATGCAAAAAAAAATAAGAGACGCGGAAGAAAAAATGAAACTGGAGAATTAGATTAATATAGTAAAAAAAATGTAAAATTCAGATTAAAGTACATAATTACCATGTCTTGAAAATTCTGTTTTTCAATAATAAATTCCAACTAGCCAAAATAACTACGACCAACTCTTTTGGTGTTCAATGCCGTGAATTTTTTCCTATCGAGAATCCTCTAGAAATGTAACATACTCATTACAGTTGATATTCTATCCATGGGTTCATCTTAATAACAACTTTTCAATGGTGAAGTTTTTAAATGCCTTCAGAATCACACGTTGTCATGATGATAGAAAAATATACCTATGTAGAAGCTAAAAATAACTCGTTCCATATATTATTGTCTAGCTAATTTATTTGTTTATACGAGGATGAAACTTGTACGAGTGAACTATAACATAAGCTGTTTTTACTTTTCAATAACAGATACAAATTTTTTTCAATAATTAATTAATGAATGGATGCCATTCCTCGAGATGTATATTTTCCCGATTGGTAACTTCTTGAAGACAATATTTTGGCCAATATTTTGAAGAAAGTCTAAAAGCTATACAAGTTCGACTTTTAGAAGGACCCACCAAGTTATAGATAGCTTATGAATGTTATACTATCATCTATTGTAGAGAACATATTAAATATGAAATAACTCAAAAAAATGAAAAAAGATTGGTCTTAGGTTCCAAAGCCAGTTCTCCACCAGTGCAGTTGTCAGATTGGTTGCACAAGAGTTTTTGGAAGCGTTGTTTGTTCCTGTTATTAGTGGGACGACAAAATTTCATGAAGGTGATAATGTCTCGGTGGAGAAATGTGATGCATCACATTCCAATCTGAATAGAAGTGTTTCGTTTACCACTGCCTGGCATATGGGGGTAGTAACCCTAATTTATTTCCCTTTTGTTTGATCGATTTATTAAAGTGTCAGCATATCGAATTTAGGTTTTTTAAGTGCTCGGAGTCAGACGGTCTGAAAAGTATGTTAAAGAATGGCGTTGGTGTCGAAACTGGGTGCTTAATCAACTTGTACATAAAGTTGTTCTTCCATGCTTTTACATATATTTCGAGACCCACAAATGCACACACGGGGGTTTCATCCAACTTCTAGAAAAAAAAATCTCTGATTCTAAAAAAAAAGGAAAGAAAAAACAATTTTCAAATTACTTCAGTGGATTTGAACTATATATGATATAAAAATCAAAATCAAAGTTCGAATGGCATGTTAAAGAAATAAACTTTCATTGAAGATCTTCCCAAGTGTTTAACCACAAATTTAGGTTCATAGTAGTCCAAACGTATTTGATATTATAATCATTGTTTGATTCTTTTCCTATTATAATTCACATGTATTAAAACTACTTTACAAAAGAGAAAAAAAAGTACCCTAAATATGGGTCATGGTACGTTTTAATATAAATTACTAATTGTTAATATAATAGTTGAGAAATCAGTTAGTTGTACACCCATAAAGGGGTTATCAAAGTTTTTTAATATGGAGAGAGAAGGAGCGGAAAAACCGCTCTACCTCGAAAGGAAAATTTTCTTTGTTTCAATGGGTTCTCAAGGTATGAGATTGGAGGAAAAGAAACGAGGGGGATTCAAATCTTGGATGGATTTTTCAGCTGCGATTGCTACATGGCTGGTAACAGTTCTGGAGGAAGCGAGGGATACATGATGCATGAAGAAACGATGGCCAAGAAGGGAGGGAGAATCAAATTTCTTATGTGAGATAAGGGATAATGAAGCAGGAAAATATTTAAGAATCTCAAGGATAAGAAGGGGAGATGCTAACAAATCTTATGCGTTGTGTATCCCTTGTGGTGAAAGTGGATATTACTGGGCAGTTCTTTGTAAGGAAATCAGAAGGATTTTGCAGGAGAATAATTTTATAAAGAATCCGGTTCAATCAATACCTTCAAGATCAGATTTTACAGCTGAATTACCTAGGAGAGATACTATTAGACAGTCTTATGGGGGTATTGTCCGTGTGGAAGGATTTGCTCGATGGCAGAGGATTGCAAGAGAGATTCGAAGGCAAATGGAATGAGACTCTTTCATAGATATGGAGATATTGGATGAATACACCGCTAGAATAGTTTTAGATAAAAACTATTGGCTTGATCTTTGGAAGCCTCAAAATATCTTCATAGATATGGCAGTGGTACATCTTTCACAAGCTAAAGGGAAGGGGGAGGTCCATGACAGAAATATCCATGAAACTGGGAAGGCTAACAAGAAAGTGCAGGCGAGTAAAGCTGTCAATGATAATGTAATTCCTCTACAGGCCTTGTCAAAGTATGGGAAATGGCTGAAGATCAGGGGTATACCTCATAGGTTTTGGAGCTCCAGATTGTTTAAAATGGTGGGAGACATGCTAGGAGGCTTTATTGAGGTTTCCACAAGTTCATTAAAAATGGGGAATTACAATTTTTTTAGAATCAAGGTCAGGGGGGACTTTACTATGATTCCGGCGGTACTTATGGTAGAAGATGAAGACCAAAAATGGGGGGTCTCAATAGAGTGGGATTTCAAATTTGATCCAAAAATCAGGACATCAATGGAGGAGTATATTAGGCCAATTAATGACTTTGATAACAGAATTTAAAAATCAAAAGATCTTCCTCCCGTTGATTTGGGATCCAAATCAATGCCTTCTAATGACTCAGCTGTTGGATCAGATGTGGGTGAGCAGAGTCAGCATTATGGTGGTACGGATATAGGCTTAGGAAACAAGTCAATAACATCAGTACCCAATCTCGGTTTATCAGGTGGCCCATTACCTAGAGAAGAAGATCAGGGAGGCGATCGTTCTTGCTCTAGCTCCAAAGGTGAGGGTGATGGTGAAGGCACTCAACCTGCTGCGAGAATGATTTTGAATTCTTCTTTTGAGAATAATGGAGTTGGGTTACATTCTCAGAGAAATTTCAAAATCATTACTGTTAATAAATTTCAAGCTCTAGATGAGTGTGGAAGTGAAGGAATAGACTTGAAATCATTGACAGTGCTATTGTTATTGAGGCACTTGGAACACAGTGTATGCTTGGAAGGGAAGGTGATGTACCCATCATACATGTGACTTCTACTGACTCAGTCAGTTTTGGAGCATTAACCAAAGAAATTGGTGGGGGTGTGGGAGATGTTCCTACCATTTCAGGTGTTAATGAACCATCTTTGGACTTGTGTACAGACAGAAGGTTTGATTCCTCAGTTCCTACTGACGGCCTTTAATTGGTCTTTCACTCTAGTCAGCTGGAGAATACTTATGTGCCGGCAACACCATTACTAGTGCAGAATTCGACAACGGACCAACATTTGGAGCTTTTCAATATGGTTGATGATCAAATTGTCATCAAACTGGGTGATATTCAAGGTGCAAATATCGACTCAAATGAGGTGATCTTTTCTACCTCAAAGCTAGTAGTGGAATTATGTTGTAGGTTGGGCAGCATTTCATCTAATGATGGGGTACAAGCTAAAGCAGTCATAGATGAGATCTTGTTCAAGTATATGGATAGGTATAAAGCCATTGCTGAAGGCCAGAGAATAATTGATAGTTGTGACTCAAATGCCTCTAAATCCTCTGATGATGAGGATGATAATGAAGAGGTAAGTTCAAGGGATAACAACATTCCTGATGGGAACTAAGATCGTTTCTTGGAACTTAAGAGGCTTAAATGATTATGGAAAACAAATCGCAGTGAGAGACATGATTGTTGAGCATAAATGCATTATTTGTTGTATCCAAGAGACTAAGATGACGTCTATGTCTCATTGGTTCGTTCGTCAGTTATGGTATGACTCGGATTTTGAGATGGAGTTCTTACCTTCTCAAGGGTCTGTAGGTAATAGTGGCGGCCTTATAACAATATGGGATAATACTCAGTTGGAATTGTTGGATAAGAGAACTGGATTGAACTCTATTACTTGTCTATTCCGTTTTCGAAATTCTGGTTTTAAGTTCTTATTGACGAATGCATATTCTCCTTGCGATCATAACAGAAGAGAGATATTTTGGAATGATCTGGCAGATGTAAGAGCTTGGTCTTCTAAAGCCTGGTGTTTTGTTGGTATGTGAGCGTGGTTAGAAGCGATTCGGAGAGGAACAAACCTGGAGGGGAAGTAAGAAATATGAAGTTTCTTTATAATTCTATATCAGACCAAGAGTTAATTGATCTACCATTACATGGAGGAGCGTACACATGGAGCAACAAGCAAAATGATCATTTGCTTTGTAGGCTGGACAGGTGTTTGGTTTGTACTGCGTTTGATGCTAGGTTTAACAATGCTACTCAAACAGCTTTGGTTCGTACTATCTCGGATCACAATGCTTTACTTCTGGATTTGACTCCTTCAACAAAAACTGGTTAGAAAATCCAGACCTTGTAAAATTGGTGGAGATGTGGTGGAACTCTCTTGATTTTGTGGGTACTCCAGGGTATGTACTTTTTAGGAAATTACAAAACTTGAAATTTTTTATCAAGAATTGGAGCAGAAGTACTTTTGGGAGTGTGATAAAGGAGTGATGGGAATTAAATTGTGTACCGTAAGTGCACGACTATCGATGGGATAGTATGCAAAATACGGGTTCGTTCCACATGGATTAAAGTTGTTACCTCAATTTTCTAAAAAAATACTAAGCCAAAAAGATGGAATAATAATTAAACTAATAAAAGAAATAAATAAAGAAGAAGAAAACCTAGGGTTTAGATTTCACCACTATGATGCAATTAGATCATTATAACTATTTTAAATAATATTTTCTCAGCAACTACTCAAGACGATTTAGGACACATCGGACGTCTTGGAAAATATAACTTTATAACCATTTGATTCTCAAAATATTAACAACTCTCAATACTTAAAATGCTAGTCTCTAAACAAGAATATAGACTTTTTTAAGCAAGCACGAGGACATGTAAAAAGAATTGTTATCATGATAAACGAGAATATAGGACCCAAGAGAATTATTATTATTAAAATAAATTACACTCTCTAATATACATCATCGGGATTCCTCTTAGCGCTAGTAAAGAGATTACCCGACCATTACAAAAAGGAAGAAGAAAATAAAAGAAAATGAAACTCAAACTCAATTATTTTTGCTCTGGACTACGGACCCCGGACCTCCCTATTCCATCTGCTTCAACCAGTACTTATAGTTTTCAAAAGAAACCACTTTTATTTATGATATCCACTATCACATCATCATCCAATAAAAGTATGACACGTGTCAAATAATATAAAAATCCTCCAATCAGAATGTGCCATGTGTCAAATACTACAATCAATATCTCAATTATTATTTTCAACCATGAATAATACTCTTTCCCAAATCTTCAAATATTCCATTACTCCACATCATAAGGAAATATTTTCTTCATTAAAAAAATATCTTCAGATATCCTTTATCATAATTAATACTCCCTCCGTCCCTAATTAGATGACCTATACCATAAATAAGTGGAGTAATAGATTAATATTATTATAAGAAATATGTAAAATTTGATAGCCATATTTATATTCATTAGGTAGGTGTTTTAAAATTCTTTCTAATGATACAAAGTTTACGTAAACCCGTTGTATGGTTTGAGAGATAAATCATTTTTAAATTTACTAGTAAATTTTAACTAGGTCATCTAATTAGGGATGTAGGTAGTATCTTTCACATGGTTTCCACACTTCTACGCACTCAGTGGAATTCTTACCACACTCCCATATCCACATAATTGGATTTAATAAAATGATTCTCCATGTAATTCCTTCCGGGCTTAGCCCATTTAATCATAAATCACTTCATTTCCTCCATTTTTCACGCAGATTTCCGTATTTTAGTCCATCGAGCTTTATTTCCTTCAAAATACTTAAAACAAGTTTATTAGCGATAAAACGAGTCCTCTCTAATGTAATTATGGGTGAAAAGGCGTCGCACTTACGTGCTTATCAAATTCCCCACACTTACATTTTGCTAGTCCTCGAGCAAAACAAAGAAAATAAATATCCGCTAATCAGCTGGATAAAGAATTGTATGCTAAACAGCGATACGAATCCACTAAACAGTGGATAGAGATGTCTGCTAAACAGCTAGACAGATCCGCTAAACAGCAAGACCGAGATATGTCTGCTAAACAGTGAGACGGATCTGCTAAACAGCTAGATCGGGAGATGTATGCTAAACAGCTAGACGGAAAGACCCGCTAAACAGCTGGTCATCCTTTTTTTTTGAGACAAGAAAATACAATAGACCCGCTCAACAGTTGGTCATAATATGCAAGAAAATACCAAAAAGTTAACCGCTCCCTCACACTTAAATCTAACATTGTCCTCAATGTTTCTAATAAAAGCACAATACCAAAAGTAAAGTAACACGAGGCATCAATAAAGAGATTGGAAAGATAGTACCTGGATGAAGCGTCCTTCCATGGGGAACAAGAAATAAAATTCCACTAATGTACAACAAGAGTATGGGTTGCCTCCCATTAAGTGATAAATTTAGTGTCTTCAGCCAGACGTTGGTAGAATTAGTCACCACATAAAATCATATAGCAATAGTCGGAACCTATGTGAGTCATAAAAACCGAATATAGGTACCACAAATAAAAGGAATGCCAAGAAAATAAACAAATAAGCACACCCTTATCTAGTTTCTTGTTTAATACAACTACATCTAGTTGTGGTTCGGGTTCAGGCTCTATAAAAGGGTCAAGATAAAATATTTTCGTGGGATGGATTTCCTCATAGGTAAGATCCAAAAGTTCAGGTTTAAGAGTCTGTAAAAACTCAACTAAAAACTTAGAAGCACATAATAGTAACCTGAATAATTGTGGATCTTCAAATTCAATCAGATTTGACCACACAATTGACCACAACGAAAGTGGTGGTCATTCTTAAGAAAATGTATCGGCGGTTCTAATTTCCTAAAATAATTAGGTTTAGTTCTAAAAACTATATGACGACACATTTCAAATTGAGATACTCGCACATTTGGTAAATAAAATCTTGGTGGGACAACAAAGTAAATTATGGTATCATGGACCGGATTAACCACATCTACCATATGATGGATTTCTATCAACTGAGTTTCTTTCTGGACATAACTAGGTTCAGGAAAACGTGCATGAAGATAGTCTCTTAAGATGGTGTAGACACATACGTAAAGTCCCAAGTTAGGGACCATTACAAGAGTCAAGGGTGAACCACGGGGAGAATGATATTCACCCCTAAACTTAGAATTGTCAATATCCTTGGATAAAATAGTCGCAATTTTCTTAATTTCTAAATTATCAGATTTAGGAAAATGGTCTTTTATTTCTTCTAGGTTGAAAATAGGTGGTTCTACATTTCTATAATTCTCAGCAAAGACTATTGTTTCCGAATTGCTAGACTCTAAAACACTACTCTCAGGATAAACTCTTTCCTCTAAACCATCATCGGCTTCATAATTACAATGATATACTACATCATCTAAGACTATGGTATCTCTAGTCAAATCCACTTCCTTTTGAATAGGTGAATAATCAAAAATATTATTAGGATTTGAACTAGAAACACCATGATCATCGTAAGGCTCAATTGGTGTAACAATTTCCTCGTCATCATGACTACATTACTCATAATCTTCATCAGTACTATCCTCATCATCATCACAATATTAAGATGGTTGAACCTTATCTAATCGGCAATTAAGTTCATTTAGAGCAATACTTAAAGCTGCAATTCTTTCCTTCGTATCTAAGTCATGCCTGAGTGACTCTTCATAAAATTGTTCCCTTAGTATGTCTCTACTATTTAAATTTTCAGTCAACTGCTTGAGTGAATTTTCTAAAGAAATACTAGGATCATAAGAATTATTTTGTTGCAACTGTTTCATTAAATCCTCCAAAGACGAAGAACTTACATTTTGGTCATTATAATATTGCTCACTTACCCGTTCATATGACTGGTGGGCGTGCAGATAGTAATTGGGATCACCATGGTATGATCCATAACCTTCATAGGGTCGGTAATGGTCTCAAGTAATATCCACACAATGGTCAAAGCCCGAATATTGTCTGGTTCAATATTCAGTACGATAATCATTATATTGGTCTTTATAATACCAACTCGACATTTTTTTTTTGGTTTCACGTGCAAATGAAAATGTTGGGTTCACTATTTTGGGTAGGCTTGGGTTACCTTTAGCAATATATACCTACATTCAGAGACTGATCAATAGTACGGGGCTAAGGCTTGTGGTGTTTCGGATGATAACGCGCAGAGGATTCACCGTACTAAACCACGTGTTTTCCTACTAATTGGTGCCAGACGATGCAACATGGTGTGCACGTGTGCGTGTGTATTTTTTTTTTTTTTTTTAATAAAATAAAATTTTAATCTAATTATGAAGAAACTAATTACACACCAGGGGTTTTAGTTGGCAACAGAGCGACAAGCTGGGCACCAACCCCCTTTTGAATAGCAATCCCCAATCTAATTATGTACAATAAAATAAAATCTAGAGGATCCTATAAATATATTTACAATAATAAATGGAAATCTAAAAATAAAATATGGGATTTCTTACTTACCTTTTGGCAGTCAAATTTTATTTCCACATTTAATGCACTTAAACCTGCACACCAAAAATAAAAACATATCCACAAATGAAATCTAGAAAATAAAATAACATAGAGAAACAATCTAATTTATCCTAATATTTACAAATTTACAAAAATTAAAAATAACAACTTTTAGTCCTCGGCAGCGGCGCCAAAAACTTGATGGGAATTAAATTGTGTACCTCAAGTGCACGGCTATCGATGGGATAGTATGCAAAATACGGGTTCGTTCCACAGGGATTAAAGTTGTTGCTTCAATTTTCTAAAAAATACTAAGACAAAAAGATGGAATAATAATTAAACTAATAAAACAAATAAATAAAGAAGAAGAAAAACCTAGGGTTTAGATTTCACCATTATGATGCAATTAGATCATTATAACTATTTTAAATAATATTTTCTCAACAACTACTCAAGACGATTTAGGACACATCGGACATCTTGGAAAATATAACTTTATAACCATTTGATTCTCAAAATACTAACAACTCTCAATACTTCAAATGCTAGTCTCTAAACAAGAATATAGACTCTTTTAAGCAAGCACGGGGACACGTAAAAAGAATTGTTATCATGATAAACGATAATATAGGACCCAAGAGAATTATTATTATTAAAATAAATTACACTCTCTAATATACATCATCGGGCATCCTCTTATCCCTAGTAAAGAGATTACCCGACCATTACAAAAAGGAAGAAGAAAATAAAAGAAAATGAAACTCAAACTCAATTATTTTTGCTCTGGACTACGGATCCCGGACCTCCCTATTCCATCCACTTCAACCAGTATTTATAGTTTTCAAAGGAAACCACTTTTCTTTATCATATCCACTACCACATCATCATCCAATAAAAGTATGCCACGTGTCAAATAATATAAAAATCCTCCAATCAGAATGCGCCATGTGTCAAATACTGCAATCAATATCTCAATTATTATTTTCAACCATGAATAATATTCTTTCCCAAATCTTCAAATATTCCATTACTCCACATCATAAGGAAATATTTTCTTCATTAAACAAAATATCTTCAGATATCCTTTATTATAATTAATATCTTTCACATGGTTTCCACACTTCTACGCACTCAGTGGAATTCTTACCACACTCCCATACCCACATAATTGGACTTAGTAAAATGATTCTCCATGTAATTCCTTTCGGGCTTAGCCCATTTAATCATAAATCACTTCATTTCCTCCATTTTTTCCGCAGATTTCCGTATTTTAGTCCATCGAGCTTTATTTCCTTCAAAATACTTAAAACAAGTTTATTAGCGATAAAATGAGTCCTAGCTAATGTAATTATGAGTGAAAAGGTGTCGCACTTACGTGCTTATCAAGGAGGAGGAGGAACTTAAGAAGAAAATAAATGTCTTGAATATTGCGGAGGAGACCTCAGCTTTATCTTCTTCTCAGCTTGGAGAAAGAGCTAATTTATTGCAATCTTTGAACGATGTAAAGTGTACTGGAGCTAGAATGGCGTATCAAAGGGCGAAGGTTAAGGGTTTCAAAGATGGAGATAAGAATACTCAATATTTCCATAAAATTGCAAGTGGCAAGAGGAGGAGGAACTGTATAACAAAACTGGAGGTGAATGGGGTGGACGTGTTTAACCATGAGGTCATTAAAAAGGAAATTCATGATTACTATACAGGTCTGTTTACTGCTGACTCACCTGTAAACCCTTCTTTTACTAATATGAATTGCAAGATTATCGATTCAGTGCAACAGAGTTGGCTGGAAAGGGATTTTGAAGATGATGAGGTTTATAGAGCAATAAAGATGTGTGGTGCTAACAAGTCCCCAGGGCCGGACGGGTATAATCTGGAGTTTTTCAAAGCGTGTTGGGAAGTTTTGAAGAAAGATGTTTTGGCTGCTCTAAACGAATTTCACATCACAGGGAAGCTAGACTGGAGATTGAGTGTTTCCCTCTTGAAGCTAATACCCAAAAAAGAAGATTCTGCCACAGTGAAAGACTTTAGACCACTGAGCTTGATTAGTAGTTTTTACAAAATCCTTTGTAAACTATTAGCTGAAAGGATGAAAGTGGTAATGCCATGTTTAATTTCTAATGCACAGGGAGTGTTTGTTAAATATAGGCAAATCCTAGATGGTATTTTGGTTGCTAATGAGCTAATTAACAGCAGGTTGAGACAACAAATTCCAGGGGTTATGCGTAAGATTGATATGCAGAATGCCTTCGATAATGTAAGTTGGCCTTCGCTTTTCGCTATTATGGCGAAGAATGGATTTGGGATGAAATGGATACAGTGGATGAGATGGTGTGTGACTGAGGCGCAGTTTTCAATTCTTGTTAATGGGTAAGCAACAAAGTTGATTAAACCTTCAAAAGGAATTCGTCAGGGCGACCCATTGTCACCTTTTCTATTCCTTTTGGTAGTAGAAGTTTTATATTTTCTCATCAACAATGCAGTTGCACAAGGAAAACTCAGTGCCTTTTGGGTGAAGGATGGAGGTACTGTTGTGTCTCACCTGCAGTTTGCAGATGACACCATTACCTTCTTAGACGCAACAACAGTTGACGTGAGAAGATTGCTTGTCATTCTAACTATTTTTGAGATTTTAACTGGTCTTCGTCTTAATTTAGAGAAAACCACTATGGTAAGCATAGGTGCAGACCAGTTGGTGAATGGTTTAGCAATGGAATTGGGGTGCAGAGTTGAGTCCATTCCTATTATGTATTTGGGTATGCCCATTGGCTCAAATAGAAAAAGCGAGATAATCTGGGAAGTAATTATTCAAAGAATGCAGAAAAAGCTAGGACCGTGGAAAAGAAGGTATTTGAATAAAGCTGGTAGGGTTGTCTTAATCAGAAGTTCTCTTGAGAGCTTGGCTGTGTATTTTATGTATTTGCATCACATCCCTATCTCAGTCGAAAAAAGATTGAATACGATAATGAGAAGGTTTTTATGGGGTGAAGATGAGGAGAGGAAGAAGATGAGCTGGGTTTCTTTTAGGCGAATATGCAAACCAAAGAGGAAAGGTGGATTAGGTATTCGTAGTTTGAGATTGGTGAATAAAT